>NW_008339223.1:97235-121719 GCF_000622305.1 Nannospalax galili
AGTATTGGTTCCCCAGGTGTCTGGGGCCCCAAGACTAGGAGTGGCGCAGGGCTCAAACTAGGAGTATAGAACGGCGAGGGGGGGGGATGGAAGGGTGAATGTGGCTTAGGGAGTCCCCATCATTTGTTTTTTGATCTTAGTTACTCTGAATGGGATAAGATGACATCTCAAAGTATCTTTAATTTGCATTTCCCTGATGGCTAAAAGTTGAATATTTTAACAAATATTTCGCAGACGTTTGCATTTCATCTTTTCAGAACTCTCTGTTTTTTCTCCCAATTTTTAACTGGGTTGTTTGTTTCTTTGATGTATATATATTAAAGTTCTTTGTATATTTAGATACTAACCCTCTGCTGGATGGCTAGCTGGTAAAGACTTTTCCTCTCCGTAGGCTGCCTCTTCACTTGATTGACATGTGTGTTTTTTTGCCATACAGAAGCTTTTTAGTGTCATGAGGTCATATTTGACAATAGTTAAGTCATAATGCCTATGGTACTGGTGGCCAGTTCAGAAAGTCCCTTCCTGTGTCTGTAAGATGTGGTGTATTTCTCTTCTATCAGATTCAGGGTATCGGGTCTTATGTTGAGGTGCTTGATCCATTTGGAGTTGAGTTTTGTGCAGGATGAGAGATAGATATCTAGATTCATTCTTGTAAATGTAGTCATCCAGTTTGACCAGCACCATTTGTTAAAGGTGCTGTCTTTTCTCCAGTGTATACTTTTGATCCTTTGTAAAAGAAACCATGTGTCTGAAAGTGTGGAACTTAAATCTATGTCTTCAGTTATATTGCATTTATCAATATCTTGACTTTTATGCCAGTACCATGCTGTTTTCATTACTACTGATTGTGAAGAGATACTGGGTTTTGTCAAAGGCCTTTTCTGCATCTAATGAGATGGTCATGTGGTTTCTGTCCCTGAGTCTATTTATGTGGTGGATTGCATTTATGGATATATGTATATTGAACCATCCTTGTATCTCTGGGGTGAATGAAGTCAACTTGATGATGGTGGGTGGTCTTTTAATGTGGGCTTGAATTTTATTGCAAGTATTTTATTGTGAATTTTTGCATCTATGTTCATCAGGGAGGTTGGCCTATACTTTTGTTTTTTGTTGGGTCTGTCTGATTTTGGTATCAGGGTAATACTGGCTTCCTAAAGAGAATTTGGGAGTGTTCCTTCCTTTCCTGTCTTACCAAATAACCTGAGCAGAATTAGTGATCTTTGAAGGTGCTGTAAAATTCTGCACTGAACCCTGGGTCCTGAGCTTCTTTCAGTTGGGGGATTTATAATCACTGCTTCCACTTCATTGTTTGTTATGAGTCCGTTTAAATTATTTGTCTTGCTTTAATTTTTGGCAGGCCATATACATCTAGAAATTCATTCCTGTTTTTTAGATTTTTCTGATTTAGTGGAGTATAGATTTTTATGTTATGATTCTCTGAATTTCCTCAGTGTGTTGTAATGTTCCCCTTTTCATCTCTTGTCTTATTCATCTGGATCCTCGGTGTTTTGGTTAAACAGGGTAAAGGTTTGTCAATTTTGTTGCTCTTTTAAAGAATCAATTCTTTGTTTGGTTGGTTCTTTGTGTTTCTAACGACATTTCTATTTCATTAATTTTAGCCTGAATTTTCATTATATCTTGCCATTTACTCTTTTGGGTGTTGTATTTCAGGTTTTCCAAGCCTTCAGGTGCATCACTAAGTTGTGAGATGTCTCTGATTTTCTGGTGTAGTCACTCACTGCTGTAAACGTTCCTCCTAAGACTGCTTTCATTGTATCCCATAAACATTAATACACTTGTTTTCCTTTTTATTTAATTCTAAGAATTTTTATTTTCCTTTTTGATCTCTCTCTTGACCCAACTTTCACTTTATACTGTGTTGCTGAGTTTCCATAAGTTTCTATACTTTCTGTAGTTTCTGTTACTTGATATTCAGTTTTGTTCCTTTGTAATTGGAGAGAATGCAAGATGCTATTTTCCTATATTTGATGAGACTTGCTATGTGTCCTAATATGTGGTTGATTTTGGAGAAAGTTCTAGGCTGCTGAGAAGAAAGTGTATTCTTCAGTGTTTGAGTGGAATGTTGTATAGATGTCATGTCCATTCTGATTTATGATATTATTTAATTCCAGGGTTTCTCTGTTTAGTTTTGGTCTGGATGATCTGTCTGTTGGTGAGAGTGGGGTATTGCAGTCCCCCACTTTCTCTGTGTGGTTTTAGGTCTACATTGCTTTTATGAAGTTGGGTGCCCCTGTGTTTCTGCATAAATGCTTAGAATTTAAAGCCATCCTAGTGGATTTTCCATTTAATGACCATGAACTGTCCTTTCTTACCCATCCTAACTAGTTGTGGTTTGAAGTCTGTTTTGTCAGGGCATATCTTTCCATTCTTTTATCCAAAGTTATTGTTTATCTTTGATGGTGAGGCATGTTTTTTGGAGGCAGCAAAAAGATGGATCCTGCTTTCTATTTAATCTCTTAGCGTCTCTTTTTTTTTTTTTTTTTTTTAATTTTTTTTTGCATAGAGCCCAGACAAGCCTCAAACTCCCTAAGTAGCTCAAGATGATCTTGAACTTCTGATCCTCTTGCCTCTACCTCCTGAGTGCTGAGATTACAGATGTACACCACCACATCCAGTTTCTGTGGTGCTGGGGATTGAACCCAGGGCTTCATGCATCCCAGGGAATCACTCTACCAACTGAGCTACATCCCCAGGCCTTGTTATAACAGACTCTGTCACCATAAAGGTCTGGCAAGCCTGGGTGAGGCCTTCCTGGTCCCATAATATCCCACTCGCCACTTAGCACACATTAGGTCCTAGGTCCCTGCTTCATGGCAAACAGGCATTAAGCCCTTTCTCATGGTTCATCCCTGAGAAGTCGGGGTTCAGACAGACAAGCTTGCTCAGGCCCAGGCTGAGTAAAGGCTTTTGAACAGCGCCAGCCAACAGTCCTCTCCTAGGGGGCACCCCAAACCCAGGAAGCCCCAGCTGTCCTGGAAATCACTATGTAGACAAGTCTGGCCTCGAACTCACAAAGATCCGCCTGCCTCTGCCTCCCAAGTGCTAGGATTAAAGGCATGCACCACCACGCCTGACAGCTTCTCTTTTTATTAGTAAATTGATACCATTACTATTGAGAGCTATTATGAACAGTATGTACTAATTGCTGTTATTTTCTCGTGGTGATCTTGTTTTCATTTGAATCACTGTTCTAAGTCTGGCCTCGAACTCACAAAGATCCGCCTGCCTCTGCCTCCCAAGTGCTAGGATTAAAGGCATGCACCACCACGCCTGACAGCTTCTCTTTTTATTAGTAAATTGATACCATTACTATTGAGAGCTATTATGAACAGTATGTACTAATTGCTGTTATTTTCTCGTGGTGATCTTGTTTTCATTTGAATCACTGTTCTGGAATTTTTAAATTATTCTCTGTTGTATCTTGGGTGTGCTTAACCTTCTCTTCAGACCACAGTGTCCCTTTCAATATCCTCTGTAGAGCTGGCTTTAATGGTCAGGAATTCCTTAAATCTGTTTTTATCATGGAATGTTGTTCTTTCTCCTTTAATTATGACTGATACTTTTGGATAAATGTATTTGGATATAATAGCCTGGTCTGGTATCTTTAAGAACTTTTAGAACATCAGTCCGTGCCCTCCTGGCTTTCAAAGTCTCCATTGAAAAGCCGGGTGTTACTCTGATGGGCCTGCCTTTAGATGTGGTTTTGGTTTTTCCATCTTGCAGCTTTCAGTGTCTTTTCCCTGTTTCGGTCATCTACTGTTCTGATTATTAAGTGAAGTGGGAGTTTCTTTCCTGGTGCTGTCTATTCGGTGCTTTGTATACCTCTTGCACATTTATAGGCATCTCTTTCCTTAGATTTAGGTAGGTTTTTTTCTATGATTTTGTTGAAAATATTCTCTGTGCCTTGGCCCTGGGTTTTCTCTGTCTTCTACATCATAAGTTTGGTGTTTAATGTGCTCCAGGTTTTCTGAAAGCTCTGCTCCTGGCTTTTGTTTTTGGATTTTTTGGGGGGTGATTAATTTCACTTTTATTTGGCCATGATTCTCCATATGATATTTTATATCAGGACCCACTAAACATACATGTAACATATAAATACATATTAGCATGGATAGAGGTTTAAAAATCATGCTTTTGTTGTGTATAATTTTTTTCTGATAGATTTCTATTTTCTGTTAACCAACTTGTGTGATGTAATTTTTTCCCCATAGTTGTATGTGTTTCATTTGTTTACTTTTAAGAGGGAGTTTTGATAAATCAGCCTGGCTTAGAACTGACAGCAATCCTTCTGCCTTTCCCTCCTGAGTACTGTCATTATAAGCCTACACCACCACATCAGGTCTTTTTTTTGAAAATTTGTTTTTATTGAATTTTTGTGTATTTCATGCAGAATCAGTCTCAGTCACCTTTACACCCCCTTCCCCACTGGCATCCTCCCATAGCTCCCATAGCCAGGGTGGTCCAAAGGACTCCCAAAATTACACAGACTGTTGCCACAGCCCTTGAATGCCTCATGGAACTTGAAGATAAGACCCTGCTTCTGAAGACAGGACATACTTTGGATACAGGATTTGGAGCAATGGAGCTGGAACTGACCTGGAGGTCACTTTCCCTGAAAGCTAGCTCTCATAGCTTTGGAGAGTATGATGAAGGTGCCAAGGGAAACCATCAATCAGTGGTCCAACACCAGCTTCAAAACCAAATAACCACATCAATGACTGGCACAGCATATGACATTGGTGCAGTAGTGGCAATTTTATCCTGGAGACAACCAACAACTACCTAATTGGACTAAAAGCCCACTCAGTGGGAGGAAACTATAATGTGGTACTATAAACATAGCCAAATACATATAGCTGGAGAGGTCATAGATCTTGGAGAGAACCCTAAGACTGTCATGTCCTTGGACTGGTATGGTTTCTTACTATGTGCAAAATATGTATCCTTGTATTTGCAGATATGTATCCCAGCTACCACTCATCAGAGCTTATTTTGGACTAGTCAGAGACTGTTACCAAGTACCACAACTGGTCACACACAGACATTGTCTATGAATTGCCCAGGCCTAAGTGACACATCTACAAGGCAACCTCTACACCTAAGGCTCATGGAACCTAGAAGAAGGATGAAGAGGACACTAATGAATCTCCCAGTTTTCATATATGAAACTCCCTCATGCAACAGAGGGCTAGGAACACAAAAGGTCACAAATGTTTTTGGTTTTCTTAGATTTTACATTTTCTGTGACTGAGTGATCCAGTTTCTTTACCCTGTCTTTAAGGTTTGATAGTCCCTTCCTCTTGATCCAGTCTGTTGGTGTGAGACTCTCTCTGAGGTTGGTTTTTTTTTTTTTTTTTTTAATTTCACTGACTGAATTTCTCATTTAAGGTTTTGTTTTGGTTTGGCTTTTCTTTAGAAATTCTATTTATTATGTTCTATTTTCATATCTTGGGTTGTTTCACAACTCAGCTATGTTTTCATGAAATTTATTCATGTCATTTTTTAGCTCCTTGAATATATTTGTAATTACTATTTTGAGATCGTCTAGGTTGCTATTGTTAGTGGACATTGTGGGGGGTGCACATTTTCTGATGTAGGCATGTTATCTTGGTTACTCATATTGCTTAATTTTTTTTTGTGTGTGGTGGCACCTGGGCATCTGGAGTTAGGTAGTTGGTGATGTTTCTTGTCATGAATATCTGGTCTCACCTTTGTTGAGTGGGTATTTGGATCCTTGTTTGCTATTGCTTCAACTTGTCAGGTTGTGGACCGGTTGAATGGTGCTTGGTGTTAAATACTGGGCTAACTTTGTGCTGATGTACAAATGGGGTATCAGATGTGCTCCCTGCACAGCTGAGGCTGGGTGAACTTCTCAACCCAGGGGCAAAGTTTCTGTAGTGGTAGTAGTTCCTCACTGTCAATCTTTAGAAATCCATGGAAGCTCAAATGGTTCTATTGATGGGCCCTTGGTGGCAGGGGCTGATGTTAGAGTGGGAGTGAGGTGTGTCCCCTGGGGGTCAGGGGAATGATGTCACACCAACCTCAGGTGGAGGTGGATGGGGTGAGGTCAACTTGGAGGTCTCTTTCTGGAGATTGAGATTGCAGAATGCCTTGTAGTACCTGGGTAGTATGATTGGTGGGGGAGGGGAGCGGAGACAAGCTTTGGGACTGGGTATCTGGCAGGGAAAAAGCCCCTAGGGGGTGCTTACCTGGGGCCGAGCTTTTCCTGTGATTCTGACAGTGACAGGGAGAGAGGGGTCATTGATTGAGCTTGGGGTGGTTCTACAGGGCTGCATACCTACTGTAGGTCATGGTTCAGGATTTATGGGTGAGGCACACATGCACTTTCCATTAGCAACAGTGAGGGGACCATCTTCTTTTTCAAATAATTTTTTCATTGATTTTAGAATTTCATACAAGGCATTTTGACCACATTCAGACTCCCTCCCTCTCTCTGGCCTTTCCCACTACCTGCCTCCACTGACTTCATGTCCTCCATTATTATCTATCCTTTTCTTTCTTTCTTTGTTGTTGGGTTTTTTTTGTTTTTTTTTTTTTTCTTTTGGTCTTTTTGAGACAAGTTTTCCCTGTAGCCGCAGCTGGCCTGGATTCGCTATTGGAGACCAGGCTGGCCTCGAACTCACAGAAATCCGCCTACCTTTGCCTCCGAGTGCTGGGATTAAAGGCATGTGCCACCACGCCTGGCTTCTTTGTTGTTTTTTTAAATTTAATTTTTATTGAATTTTTGCAGTTTTCATGCAGTATAGTTTGATAGCTTTTAGATCCCTTCCTTTGTCCGCACCTCCCCCACTGTCCCCTGCCCAATTTAATGTACTCTCTTATATATGATACAGCCTAGAGAATCTGATTTGTGTCCCCAAATGTCCTTCAGTATAGGCCTATCCCCTGGGCTCACTGAGAGTCCCATCCCTGTAAGACTCTGTCTCACCCCCTCCCAGCAGCCGTCACTTACCAAAAATTCCTTAGGTTGAGTTGGGATTTCCTACTCACTTCTCCATATCTAGGCTGGGATTTTGTCTGGTTTGAGCTTGTGTAGAACTTGTGCATGCTGTCACCATTGCTGTGAGTTCATATGAGTAACTGACCAGCTGTCTGGAAAACTGTTTCCATGTGGTCCTCCACCCCTCCAGCTCTTGTAATCTTTCTGCCTCCTCTTCTGCAGTGATCCCTGGAGCCTTGGGAAGCAGAAGTTTGAAATACGCGTCCTATCCAGGGATGAGCACTCTGTGGCCTCTTGTTCTCTGCACATTGGCCAGTTGTGGGTTTCTGTGCTAATCACCATCTGCTGGTGATTCACCATATGAAACTTCTCTGTTGAGAGTTGAACGATTCATTCATCCTATGTGTAGAGGTTGCGTTGAAGATGTGACACTCAGGGTTAAGCATCTCATAGACACTTATTCTCTGCGTTTGGCCAGTTCTGTAATTGTCTCCATCTGCTGCAAAAAGAAGCTTCTTTGATGAGGGGTGAAAGGTAGTCGACTTGTCCAGGCTAGTTGCCCAAGTTCCATCAGCCTCACTGAGATGGGGCCAAGACCTGAGAAGAGCTGATGGGAACAGGATGGGCTGATTCTTTCGAGCTAGCAGAGAAGGCTTGAACTCTGGAGCAGATGAACTGGAGATGGTCCCAGATCAGGGAAATGGGTGCAGTGGTACCTGGCTAACCTAATTTTTAGTTTTTAAAGGCCTATCAATTCCAGTCTATGTCTCCCAAGTGCTCCTGGGTATGGGTCCACACCCTGAAGCATCTAACCGGTAAGGAAAGCTGAATCTCCATTTCCCAACATCCATCAGTAGCCAATAGATCCTCAGTTGTGACTGGGGCTTCCTGCACACCTCTCCCATCCATGCTGGGCTCCTGTCTGGCTTGAGCCTGCACAAGTCTTGTGCATCCTGTCATAGTGCTATGGGTTTGTATGTGCAACTGCCCGGTGGTGTCCAAACAACACAGTTACCTGATATTCATCTACCACCTCTGGCTCTTATCATCTTTCTGCCCCCTCTTCTGCAATGATCCCTTGAGCTTTGGGAGGAGAGGGTGTGATATAAGTATCCAACCCAGAGCGAAACACTCCTCAACCTCTTACATACTGAATATTGACCAGTTGTGGGCCTCTGTGTTAATTGCTATCCATTGTAAGAAGAACCCTTTCAAGTGAGAGTTGAGAGATGTACTAATCTATGTATATAATAAGTCGTCCTGAGTCAGTTTAGCATTATGTCTATTTAGCAGAATGTTAGTAGTAGGTTCTCCTCTATGGTTTGTGATTTGTCTAGGCACAGGTTCTTGCCCTAATAACAGTGTCAGGTATTTCCTGTTGTGAAGTGGACCTTAAACCCAATTAGAGGTAATTGGTTATTCCCACAATATTGGTACCACTATTGCACCATTTGCTAAGGCAGTTGTTTCAGTAGCTCCCAGGGTTCACAGCTTGGCAAGGTTGATGATTACCTCTCTCTGTTAGTAACGTGTAGCATTTTCTAATACTATGAAAGCCAGATAGCAGAGTTGTGTCTTCAAGGTCAGTACCAGTTTGATTTCTCCTTGTTTGTTCTGCAGCTCAGGTCTTACTATCCAGTTCTGGGGGTAACCAAGAGCAACATCAGTAGTCAGTATTGTTTAAGGATCTATGGGATCTCTCTGGTCAACAACTCCAAAAGAGGAAGTCCATTCCTGGTGCTGGGCATTTCATTGCTAGTCTATTAAGGCTGTTGAACCCCTGTTATAGGGCAACTGTCTTTAAATTCTTTTTATACTATTATGTATATATTGAGAGAAGCTACTATAGTAGTTTCTACATGGTTCTTTCAAAAGGCCTTTACTGTTAGTTATCCTTCCTCTGACTCCCTCTTCTGCCCTGCCCTCCTATTCCCACCTCACTAATTCCCCTTTCCCATTTACACTGTTGCATTCTATATCCTCTTCAGTGAACCAACTCCCAAGGCACCTTATCAGTTTCCTACTCTCTAAGGACTTTCCAACCGAAGCACACTAAAGATTGAAAGCTAGCATCCACTTATGAGAGAGAGCATGTGATGTTTGTCTTTCTGAGTCTGAGTTTCTATACCTGAGAATTTCATAACTGTTTTTCTTAATAGCTGAATAATATTGCATTGTGCAAATGTACCACACTTTCATTATCCTTTCATCAGTTGACGGACATCTAGGCCAATCTATCTCTTGGCGACTGTGAGCAGGGCAGTAACAAATATGGATGAGTAGGTATCTCTGTAATAATCCTTTGGGTATATGCTCAAAAGTGGGACCATGTTCTTTTAAAGCTCGGAGGATCTGATTAAATGTGGCAGTCACCATTATAATGTGATGTACTGTGAGGTGTCAGTGGGTGTTTTATGACTCATATGTATGGTCCTTGAAGACTATTTCACATACTAGGTGTCTGAAGAATATTTTTTGAGTTGAATGCAAGGTGTGGATATTTAGATAACTTAAAAGAAGGCACATATGCACAGTCATCCACATACATTTTGGTCATTGGAGAGGTTGATGTGCAGCATCTGTTCCAGCATTTGCTTGGGGCTCAAATGCTGTAGTTCCTGAAACCTGGAGAAAGAAAAATGTTGAGTTTGGTATAATGATGCACAAAGGTAGGGCGATAGATCTTCCTGTTGTTTTAGGAGCTTATAAGTTATCAATGAAGCCTCAGGGACCATTTGCAATTTTAGAAGACACCCACTTGAATCATGACAATGTCCAACTCTTTCTCCCCCTTTCCCAGTGCACATGTTTGTGAATGTGTGTGTAATGTTTAATGTTTACATTTTTCTGTTTGCTAAGATGTTTACATGAACATAAGAGTGTTGATGGCTTGGAAACATTGGTTCTTTTTTCATCTTAAACCTCAGCTTATGGAATCAGTCCATTGCTATGGAGATACTGTGATCTCACAAACCAAGCACAAAAACTTCAGGTGGAACATATGGAATTATAACTGCAAAGGAACTATGATCATGTAACTTTCTATAACCAAGGCTACAGAAGGAAAAACATACACTGTAAGGACACTGAACATCAGCTTCTAGTGACTGGCTCAATGTGATCGTTTTCCAAGATTTCCATAAGAGATCTATCTTAATACTAGCAGGTGAGAGGCAGAAAAGGAAACTATAAGAAAATTATCTTTTGGAGCAGCAAAACCCAAACATGGTTTTAAAGGGTCTGAGTTTACAGAATAGCTAAATCTTGAATTGTTAAATTTTAATGCCTAGTTGTGCCCTCTCTATTTCTCCCTGTAGTGCCTTAAAACAAAGCCTCTCAAACTAATATACAGGTAAGTCACTGTGAGGTTCAAGCTCCAATGCTGGGAAAACAGGAGGATCATCAGAACCTGGGATACTGAACAGATTATGAGGAGCTATGGACAGATAAGACACACTTTATTCACCAGCACACAAGCCACCAGGAAGGTAGCCACTGGCAGGCACCCAGGCACATGCCAACACACACAGGCCACACATAGACTGGCACACAGGCTGCATAGAGATAGGCACATAGATCTACAGACAGACAGACAGACAGACAGACACATGCAGGCTGGAAAAGGTAAAGGGCTATGACCTCGAGGTCAAATTTATACGGATTCACACAAAGCTGGCATTCTTCCAAAAATAGTTATATAAGTGATTACATCACTGTTTATTTTGGGGTCCCTCGATAGCTGGTGTCAGCCTTCTGTGCTGACTTATAGCCTCCCAGATGTCCAGTGTCAGCCATGTTTTAGCTGACTCCTACCAGATATCCACATCAATTTCATGTTTTCTAAACATAAACTGATTCCTATGGCTTGCTCTTTTCAACAGTCATGTGGGGGCTGTTCAGAACTGGCCTCAGAGTGATGGGCTCCTAGGTGATGTGATGCTGCAGGTCCTCAGACCACAATGAACAGCAAGGTTCTGAAGACCAAATGCAAAATAAAATTGGGATGTAATTGGTAAAGAGGTACAGGAATACTTACCTTCTGATAATACTGTGTTTCTTAAGGTCTAAGACACATGTTTCTTCATATTGTAACATATTGGTCTGTTCTAGTTTGTTTCTCCATTGCTATGACAAAACACATTGACCAATACCAACTTGGGGAGGAAACGGCTTATTTGGCTTACATCTGGATCACAGTTCATTGCTGAAAGAGCCCAAGGAAGGAACTCAGGGCAGGAACCTGGAGCACAGGCCATGGAGGAACGCTGCTTACTGGCTTGCTCCCTTGGCCCCTGCTCAGCCTGCTTTCTTATACAACACAGGACCACCTGCCCAGGGGTGGCACCACCCACAGTGAGCTGGGCCCTCCCACATCACACAACAATCAAGAAGATGCCCCTGAGACATGGCCACAGGCCAGTCCAATGGAGGAAATTCCCTAATTGAGGTTTCCTCTACCCAGGTGTGTCAAGTTGACAACTGAAGTTGTTGTCACGTGGTCTGTGACAATTACATGAAACAAATTACACCTACTTGGCTACAAGGTGAGTTGTGACACATGGCTGTTGTTTGAATATATATGAAGTGAGCGGTCTGGAGAATGTTCATCCATTGTCTCTGCAGTTGCCTGGAAAAGCCCTTTACCTTTTCCAGCCTGCATGTGTCCATCTGTCTGTAGACCTGTGCGCCTGTCTCCACCCAGTCTGTGTGCCAGTCTGTGTGGCCTGTGTGTGTTGGCATTGGGGTCAAAGTTTAACTTAAGCTTGTTCAGTGAGACTTTCACCAAAAGTTGGCTCCGCATTGAAGACATCTAAAAAACTTTGAAAATACCAGTTCTAGGGTCTGCATCCAGAGATTTCAATTCAATTTTTGTCCTCGACTGATTCTAGCATGCAGCGAAATTTGGGAACCGCTGAGTGTTTCAGTGTCTTGACAATGATCATGCAATCACAGACACTGAGGTAGGGTGCTACTGTGTATGTTTCAGACATGACAGAAGAAACCACCACATGGTGGGAAAGGTATCGTAGGCCTTTCAAAGCTTGCAGGGATCAGCGAAGGTCGGGCGAGCCTTTCAGCGGGAAGGCGATCACCTCTCAGTGAAGAGCTTCTGTTAATCATGCCTCAGAGATGTTGTCTCCAATGAGATATCAGAAGTATGAGTTTACCCTAATCAAAAAGTTCTGGTTTAAAGACGTGGAATTTAGTTTAGTTATAGAGTGATTGCTTAACTTGTGCAAAGACCCTGGGTTCAGTCTCAAGAATGAATGAATGAATGAATGAATGAATAAAAATAATAAATAAATAAATTCTATTTTCCTTTTGTATGCTTCCAACTGATACTCTCAGGAGGCAGACAGAAAAGTCATGAACATAGGTTATGGAATGCACATACCATTTCTGTTACTAAAAGTGGATGTATTTGGCTGAGAGTGGGTCCAAAATTTTCTTTCATCCCTAGTGTGAAAGAAATCTTAGACTTGAACCTAAATGCTTATACTAAATTAGAATGTGATCTGTTGTATACTAACTTATATAGTGTTTGCTAATAAAATAAAGCACATACTCCCTTTTAAATCAATGGTATTCCTTTGGACTCCTGAGATCTTAGACTTGAGAAAATTCAGGAAGGAGCTTATGCTCCTAGACACATCAACCTTCTGGCCACCAAAGACCAAGGCAGGACTTTAACCTTAAGACTTCTCATCTGGGTGTCATGCTTTCCTGCGTTATTAGAAACAAGCACTTGTAAGCCACTGACTTAAAACACTCCACACAGACAGTAGTTGACTCCCTAAAGCCTTTAGTATCTTTGCTCAAGATCCAGGGTAATTGGTATCTAGCGTCTCTTAATAATTTGCATATTTTGAATAGGACTGGTTAAACTTGTTGGGTATAAGAGGGGGCTTATAACATTTATATTAATGATTAAAAATGTTTTAAAAGAGCCAGGAGTGGCAGTACATGCTTTTAATCCCAGCACTCAGAAGGCAGAGGCAGGACTGGTCTACATAGTGAATTCCAGGCCGGCTGGGGCTACAGGAAGACCTGTCTCAAAAAAGAGCAAAAAAAAAAAAATCTTAAAAGTTATGGAACTAAAATATTTTCAAGCTTATTGGAAGTTAAATGCATTTTTACAAATGACTCTTTAAAAATATTTCATTTATTATTTTTATTTTATGTGTATGAGTGTATTGTTTGCATGAAGGTAGGTACACCCATGCCACGCAGTGCCTAAAGAGGTCAGAAGAGGGAGTTGGATCTCTTGGAACTGGAGTTAGGGATGGTTGTTAGCCACCATGTGGGTGCTGGGAGTTGAATCCAGGTCCTCTGCAAGAGCAGTCAGTGCTCTTAACCACTGAGCCTCTGCAGCTCCTACAAATGACTCATACGTACAGCCTTGACAGACAAACATATGAATCTGTTGAGTAGTACAGCTAGATTTTTCACCTTGCCTTTTTCCGTCTGTGTTTTAGGTGGAGACTGAGGCTTCTGTGAAAAACGCAGGTCCCTTTGCCCTCTCCTTCATTGGTTCCTGCCACTGCCCCGCTCATGTGTATGTATGCGTGTGTGTGTCTGTGTGTGTGTGCGTGCGTGTGTGCTCATGCACACGTGCGATGTATATGTATGAATATGTGTGTGGTGTGTATGTGTGTGTGGTGTGTGTATGTATACTTGGTTTTAACACCTTAGTATTTATGTCTTTCTACAATAACTATTTGGGAGTAATTTGATATAATTAATATTTTTACTCACTTTGAAAGTCTTTCGTAACATTTTTTAAAAATAAAAAATCCTTGGCCGGGCGATGTGGCACACGCCTTTAATCCCAGCACTCGGAAGCAGAGGCAGGTGGATCTCTGTGAGTTCAAGGCCAGCCTGGTCTACATAGTGAGTTCCAGGACAGCTGGAGCTACAGGGAGACCCTGTCTCAAAAAGACCCCCCCCCAAAAAAATAAAAAATCCTTAACTTTAATTGAATTAAGTTCTACAAAGTATATCTTTCCTGGAAAACGATTCCCTCTCCTTTGGTTGTCCTCTGTGATGCTGACGCTGTCTGAAATGTTCAGCCACTTGTCAATGGAAACCATCCATTGCTTTCTGTGTTATTATTTTCATTTCCCGAGTTTCCCTGCTTTTTCCCCAAAATTGATTATTTAGAATGTTTGTTCTTTGCTTTTCTATCTTTAACTTATTTAAATACATTATACAGTTATTTTATATTCTAAGTCTAGGAATTCCTTCCTTCATTTACAGTTTTTAGAATCCCAAATGTTCTTTTTAAAATTATTTATTTAATAACCACATGATTAGAAGAGGCATTTCATTACAACAGGATTGACATATTCAATAACAATTTCCACAGCAAAGATGCATCTCTTTCAAAATTGGCTGTAAATTTTTAGGTTCACAGTTGAATTAATACAGTTATACAATATTGTACTCAGTATAAACCCTATAAGGCATAAAATTGAACGAGGTTTGAACCTTTAAAAAATATCTCCATTTCATTTTAAAATACAGTAAAACTCTTTTTTTTTTTTTTTTTTTGGTCTTTTTGAGACAGGGTTTCCCAGTTCCAGTTGTCCTGGAACTCACTATGTAGACCAGGCTGGCCTTGAACTCACAGAGATTCGCCTGGCTCTGCCTCCTGAGTGCTGGGATTAAAGGCATGCGCCACCATGCCCGGCTAGAAAAACTCATTTTTAATGTAACTAACACTTAGATATTTGCACATGAGTCTCTATTCTCTATATATCTGATTATTACTAGTCACAGTGGAGAAACCCAAATGTTCTTATTCATGTTTCTTACAGGAGCTCACTTCATGTAGTAATTTAGTCATTTTTTTATTCAAGGGTTCCTGTTTCACTGAAGTAAATCCAAAATAGAAAGTACATTCCTCTAGAAAACCGTATTTACCCCCATAGTGGTCCAGTGGGATAGACACAGGCCTTTTCATTTCAATTCTCAGTTTGAAGTTTCCTTCCTATCCAATAGGACACATTTGCCCCCCACCCCTCCCACAACTGGATTTGCAATCAAGAAATGCAAGTTCCATTCTTGCTGCCTGCTGTTTCCCTGAGCTTGGGTGCTTCATGAGCTTCCTGTCCTGTGTGTGTGTGTGCGTGTGCGTGTGTGTGTGTGTGTGTGTGTGTGTCCAACCGGGTCTCGTGTTCTGCCATGTGACCCTTACCCCCACTTCCAACAGCGTGCCCCCCCCCCCATTCAGTTTGCAGACAGCCTTTCACCCGTGTGGATCTGCAGTGCAAATATGTTGTAAGTAATTCTGCTGGAGTTCCAGCCGGAGGATGTCAGAGAAGCGGACAGGCAACCCCCACAGCTCCATGACCTCATCCCCCAGAGTCCTACCTTCTTCACTCTGCTCAGCCACACTGACCTTTGCAGAACTCACATACATAAAAACTCTCAGCTGCCTCGGAGTCTTTCTTTTGTTTTCCTTCAGAGGCTCACACAGCCCCACTTTATCTCCAGTCCAGTGCTCGGCTCAAAGGCCTCACCCTCAGAGTTTCCCACTCTCAATCACGTTCTCTTATCTTGGTTTACTGTCTGTGGCATAGAACATCTGAAGATGTTAAGTTATTTAGCTTACTGATTTATATATATTGTCTAGAATGTACACTGATTAAGGGAACAGATCTGTGGAAAACTGGTTAGTACACCTAAACATTCTGAAAGGAAACATTTGTCGACTGGTTGAGTTACATCCCTGCTCCTTAGCTGAGATTCTCTCTCTCTCTCTCTCTCTCTCTCTCTCTCTCTCTCTCTCTCTCCTCTCTCTCCCCTCTCTCTCTTCTCTCTCTCCTCTCTCTCCTCTCTTTCTCCTCTCTTTCTCCCCTCTCTCTCCCCTCTCTCTCTCCTCTCTCCCTCCTCTCTCCCTCCTCTCTCTCCTCTCTCTCTCCTCTCTTTCCTCTCTCTCCCCCTCTCTCTCCTCTCTCTCTCTCCTCTCTTTCTTCTCTCTCTCTCTCTCTCTCTCTCTCTCTCTCTCTCTCTCACACACACACATTACAGAGACACATAGACACCATCTCAGTATATAGCCCAGGCTGGTATCTATGTTGCAATCCTCCTCCCTCAGTGTCCCCTATAATGTCTACAGTCTGCAAATGAGGATCATGGTCATAGTTACTATTGCCAGCCTACTAGAGCAAGGCCACCAGAGAAGGGCAATGCTGTGTATTCTAAGGGACAAGTACCCACCTGTGGTTCCATGCTTGTAACTGTATTGTAAATCTGGGAAAGAAAATACACTTAGTTGTGCAAGCCCACCATTTGAATATTAGAGAAACACGATGTAATCTCTGCTTCCCACCCCAGGGAAGCTTAAAGAAGATGCAGGGCAATGATCTCTTTAATTCACAGCTCAATGCTATTGGATGGATGTTTAGAACTCTGCAGCTGCAAGGTCATCTCCAACTTCCCCCAGGGGCCCAAAGCGCGTAGACAAGTAATTAGTTCACTTCAGGGAGTCTCTTCAAAACTTCTAAGTTTGGCTTTTGAGTATAAATGAATCAGCAGCTCTCCTTCCATTGAAAGGCACTAAATATTTTTTAGGTTTGTAATACGACACTGGTGATATTGTTGAAAGGATATTTAAAGCCCTCAAAAATTTTGAGTCAGGATAGATATGGGATCCAGATCTTACTTAAAGGACGCTGGGCATAGCTTAGGAGCAGGAAGCACCTCCCTGGCAGGTTAGGGTGCAGGTCAAAGCAGCAGCTGTCCATGATGGAACAGGGAAGTGTTTCAACATTTCAACACCACTGCCGGCCGAGTATCAGCCTCGATCTTTTGTGTCGGTGGCTGTTTTGTTTCTGGGACCCTTGGAAAATGAGGGCTTAATGTTATTCTTAAACTCTGAAAACAAACTACAGTTTACTTATAAGCTCTACTTGGAATTTTCGGGTGATGCCTCATAATATCTTTTTCCAGATATGAGCATAAATTTGAGAGAATAGAGGTGTTAGAAAAGATCTCTCTGAAGCATGTCTCTTTTCAAACACTTTATTTTTATGTAACTTTTAGAATTTGATACAGGAATACTGTGTTTGCATCATTTCCCCTCTTTCTTTTCCAACTCCTCCCATAGCCCTCCTCTGTGACCTCTTCTTTCATTTGTATATTACTGGGTCCATTTAGTGGTGATCGTGTCTATGTGTCTGGGTCCTAGGACTGAAAGCTGATTCTCCCTCTCTCAGCAGCCATTGACTGCTGTAACTCTTCATCTAGAGGTGGGCCCTATGAAATATCCCCTTCCCCTTGGCATGTCCACTGGTGACTTATGCAGGTGTTGTTTAGGCAATCATATTGTGATGCTTTCATGGCTGCAGCTTTCTTGGAGTGTCTAGAAGACACTATTTTGCAGCAGGTGTCTGGGTTCTCTGGCTCTTACAATTTTTCTGTCCCCTTTTCCA
Organism: Nannospalax galili; assembly: GCF_000622305.1. Taxonomy (NCBI): domain Eukaryota; kingdom Metazoa; phylum Chordata; class Mammalia; order Rodentia; family Spalacidae; genus Nannospalax; species Nannospalax galili. The sequence continues at coordinate 114,657 of NW_008339223.1, forward strand.
TGATGAGCCTTAAGTATAGGGGCTGCATTGTAGATGCATCAGTTGGGGCTAGACAACCCGTGGTCACTTATTCTCTGCATTTTGACCAGTTGTGGAGCTTTGTAATAGTCTCCATCTATTGCAAAAGGAAGCTTTTTTGATGAGTAGTAACAGCAACATTATCTGTGGATATAATAAGTATTTAATACAGTAAGAAATTATATTGATTTAGGAAAGTGGAACCAGTATATTCTCCTCTAGGGTCATGACCTCAACAGCCATAGGTACTTGGCTAAGTTTACAGTATAAGGCATGAATTCCTTCTCAATGAATGGTCCATAGGTCCAATTAGACAACCTCTGGGGGATACCCAAGATAAAAGTGCCACTATTGTACCGTTAGTGATATTTTGATGGGCTAGTCATCATTGTGGTTTGGTGTCGTTACATATGGGTGGACTGTCGATTGGTTGTCTCCCTTGGCAGCTTGCAGAGCTCTTTCCAATACCATGAGAACTAGTCTTCAGGGAGGAGGCGTCCAGGTCGATTTCTCCAAATCCTGTATCCAAAGTGTGTGGTGTCCTCAGCAATAGGGTCGGTCTTACCTTCAAGTTCTGGGAGGCAACCAAGGGCTACAGAAAGAGCTTGTATTATTTGGGGAGTCTTTTGGGCACTGGTATTTTTATTAGACAGCCTTCGGCTAGACACATGCACACATATATGTATCATATATGTATTTTTTATAAAATTGTTTCCCTATGGCATTATCAGACATCCTTAGTAATATTTCTCTCTCCTTCTTCCTTCTCCCTCTGTGTTACTCTCCCTCCCCAGTTAAAGTCTTCCAAATTTTTCCCATTCCCTGATAACGCCTGTTTCCTACTTTCTCTCTCTCTAGAGCTCCTCCCACCACGTTGCCCCATGGCCCCTTTCTTCTTTCCTGGGTTTCGTGGTTACTTCTGGTTAGATACTCACATCTAAAGATTTGGAGCTGAGATCCACAAATTAGAGAACATGTGACGTTTGTCTTTCTGGGTCTGAGTTATCTCACTCTGCATAATTTGGTTTTCCAGTTCCATCCATTTTCCTGAAAAGTTTATGGTTTCATTTTTCTCTACAGCTGAACAGCACTCCATTGTGCGTATGCACCACATCTTCATTTTCCGTCCGTCAGTTCAAGGGTATTTGGGTTGTTTCCATTTTCCCCCATTGTGAAAAGAGCAGTGATGACCATGGCTGAGGTCTCAGTAGGAGGGTATCAAATCCTTTGGGTATATGCCAATGAGTGGTATGGCTGGCCATATAGTAGACCAAATTCTTAAAATGACTGGCCACTGATAATTATCTGGACAGAAAACCTATCATCTACTGTGAGAATAAATTGAGAATAAATGTATCTTCATTTCTCTTTTTCTATTAAGGGTGAACACCAGGCATAGGTAATCCAAAAGTCTCACTTTGGTTACAGGTTTCAGTTTATGACCAAAAATTTTATCAGGGGAAAAAAACCCAACTTCTAGACTCTAAAGACTTTTAGACTTGTGTGTGGTGGTTCATACCTATAATCTCAGCACTCAGGAAGTTGAAACAGAAGGATTGTAAATTCAGGGTCAGTCTGGGATGTGAGACCCTGTTAGAAAGAAAGAAGAAGGAAGGAAGGAAGGCAGGAGGAGAGGAAGGAAAGATTTCTTCTCAAAAAAGAAGACCAAGGAGGCAGTTCCTAGCGAGTACCAGCCACCTTTGGTAGTTGCCTGGAAATGTTTACTGAAGCTGAGTGTAAAAGGGCAGGAAAGGTCACCCAAGAACAAGGAAAGAAACGCAGGTGTCCTCAGCACTTCGAACTGGACTAATAAATACAATGTTCATGTGCATGCGCTCACTCACTCACTCTCTCCGTGTGCTGCACGAACACCATAGGCTCCGTGTGCCCTGGTACCTTATCTGGACACAAAATGGAGGCATTTTTCCCAAGTACCCAAAACACTGAGTTCCTCAAGCACCTTTAGGGTTCCCATTACAGTTGTTTTTCCCCCAATCAAGGGAAATAAAAATATTCTTTCTTATAACAAAAACCTCAGTTAAGAAAAGTAACTTTTCCACTTCTACAAGTGCAAAATGGTCATGACAACAGAAGATGGGGATACACTTGGACTGTCTCCGCAGGAAAGAAACACTGAGGGAAATATTGCACTGGGGTGAGAAGGCTGGCGGCTGAAGTTTGTGAAGGTGTGCTGAGGGAAGGCCAGGGGGCAGAGACAGTTTTCAAATGAGATTTTTTTTCAGCTTCTAGAAATAGTTCACATATCTCTGCACATCTGTGTGGACCTGTAAGACGTGCTTTGCCTAATTCCTAGGTTGTTCTGATTATGCAGTTAGCATGCAGGAGCCCAGTGCTGTTTTAATATTTATGCTGTTCACAAACACCTCCTGCCCAAGCCTCTTGCTTATCATAGATCAGAACAAGCACTGGAATTTCAAAGACACCAGATTTAGAGTCAGAAAGGACAGTGACGATCAACTCCTTTGGCAGGGGGGATGTCAGCAGAAAATTCATATATTTTATATAATATTTTGAATGTGTTCAAAAACTGTTGAGGGAGAATTTCTCTGTTGCAGCTAGAGAATGCTGTATTGAGCACTGAGCTTAGATACATCCTGGAAAGGGAAAATCCAGGCTATCCCGGGTGTCCCATGTGACCAAGGAGCCTCCTTCCAGGTGGAAGGCAGCTCCCAGATTTCTTCCATGTTTCCTTTACTGTTGTTCAAAAAGGCTGGCAGGAGCGGAGCGGAGCAAGAGCCGGGGACTTGCCAGAAGACAAGGAAACTGAAAGTTTCAAGTTCTTACTGTATGTCTCCATGTCTTGGGTGGGTACTTATCTGTCATTAGCTCCTCCCCATTGGATCGCTTTTTATTTTTTTGTGTTTTTGAGATAGGATCTCTCTGTAGCCCAGCTGGCCTGGAACTCACTATGTAGACCAATCAGGCTAGCCTTGAACTCACAGAGATCTGCCTGCCTCTGCCTCCCGAGCGCTGGGATTAAAGGCTTGCGCCACCACGCCCCTGCTCATTAGCTCATTAGAGCTCTCTGTGCCTCATCTTTCCTCTAACCCTGAAGAATCCCTTCCCTGACCTGGCGTCTCTGTGACAGCAGAACTGCATTGCTCGGCCTCCACTTCTGTTCACCCTGTAACTCTTCCTTATCTGCCATCCACCAAATACGGTTATGGTTCTCCCTAAATATAGAGTGATGCGTATCCTGATGTGAGTGTGGCTTGGCTGCTGCTGTATTCAGGACGACTTTGCTGGCTCTCCAGGCTTCTGTGATTTTTCATGGTGTAGTCAGCACTCCCGTGCCTTTAGAAAATCATCTGCTAAACAGGAAAACACGTTGAACTGCTTTCACGTGTTCGCCACTTCATTTCGCTTTGGGCCCGATGATTATCTATTAAAATACAACAAGCCATTCGACCCTCTGGTGAAGAAGTGTGCAGTGCGGGGTTGTCTCTGGGCGTAGACAAAGGGCTGGAGCTCAGCTCCGACTTGCACTTAAGGCTGCCGGCTGCGTCTGGGCTCTGCCTGGGATCTGCCGCTTGGACTCTCTGCACGTCCACAGCATTCCTCTTCAATCCTCTTCTCTGTACCCCGCTGGCGACTGATTGATCTAGGAATCATCTTTTCTTAGTTCTTTCTTTTCTTTGGAAGGGGATGTTTGAGACAGTCTTCCCTATAGTCCCAGCTTGTCTGAAATTTGACCAGGCTATTAGCCTGGGATCTCCAGAGAGATCCACCTGCCTCTGCCTCCGCCTCCCAGTGCTGGGTTAAAGGCAGGAGTCTCCAGGCCAGGCAGGAGCCTTTTTGCCTCCCTCTTGCTCACTCTGTCCTCTAATTTTCTGCTCCCTTCGTCTTCATTTTCTCTTATCCCTCAACTTCTTTCTCTGTTCAAAACGAAAAGTTCTGGGGTATAGTAAAGGCCATCCCATAAGTGCTGGGAGGGAGGCAGAAGCAGAGGCAGGAGCCATTTCAGCCCTGTATCTCACTCACCACAGGACTCAACTATCTCCAAACACACACACCCAAGGCTACAGCAGAGGGCAGAGGTGGAGCTGTGTGGCCTGAGTGTGTCAGACCTCAGTAAAAACAAAACCCAAATTAACATTCTGCGTGAAGAGCACAATTTAAGTGTATGAACTTTTTGTAAATTTATTGTAGTATTTAATACATCCCAAACTCCCTGCCCCTCCCCCCACCAAGAAAAGAAAGAAGAGAGGGAGGGAGGGCTGGAAGGACAAGGTCGGGGAGGGGCGGTTGGACCCAGGGCGCTCCTCTCTTTGCTCTAAAGTAAACGGAACAGAGAAGGGTTAGCAGCTATACCTTGAGCGGCCTGAGTCCTTGTCATCACCCCTCTTTGAACCTCTCTGCTCAGGTCTGGATTTAGGTGATGGATGGATAGTCTCCTTCACAGGCAGCAACTTCCCCGGATTTGGACTGAACTGTGAAGAAGCATTTACAATTTGGGCCTCACACTCATTTTATTTTTTTGAAGAAAGAATGAAGAAGACAATTAGTTTTCTTGTCAAACATCACTTGGGGCAGCCAGGTTTAGCAAGATGTTTAAGCCAGGCTACTAGAATTGGAGCCAAGCAAGAGCCTGAGGACTTGCCTGCGTTCTTGAGCAGAGTCCTGGGAGACTTGGTCTTTTGAGAAGCATTGACTGTCTCAGGATTTGAAATGAGCTGGAGAGGCCAGTGGGAGCAGGATTTCTCATGACAAATGCAGATGTGGCCAGCAGGGGGTTTGCCTACAGGAAGAATGCAGGAGGTCCTTTGAGAGACATCCATCATATCCACGAATACTTCTTAAAAGCTACCTTTAAATAATGGAAAATGCATCCTAATGTATGTAGACAGACAATGGAGCTTGAGCTAGGCTCCTGTTTGACCATGTGGAGTGATAATGGAGCCTCAGTGTCCACTGAGAGGCAAGCTGTCTGCAGTGGCTGGAGCTGACTGTGAAATCCTGCCCACATCTCATTTTGTCCATCACAGCAACTGTGACAGTGAATGATTTCCATTTCCCTTCAACTAACAGTGGGCTCAGTGTTCTAATAAGGCAGCCCCACCCGTCACCAATGTTTCCTGGGATCTAGGCAGTAGCAGGTAAACAGTGTAAGCCAAGGGAGGTAGCGAGGATGGGGTGTTGTCATCTGAAATGCAAGTTTTTGCACAGTATATTCTGGTAGTGTTTACATTGATCTTTTCAATCATGTTGTCCTCCTCAGAACCCCAAGTCAGAATAAAGGTTGACAAACAGAAGGTCCTGCAGAATCCAGATTTTCTTGGTCCTTTAAGGCTTTAAGGGTGGTGATTTTAGCCTCAACCATAGTCCTTAAGCCAGCGAGTACGAACAGACTGTATTCATGTTTGCTTCATCAAGAGCTACCCCCGTATCAGGAACTTTACCTACGTCATTTCCCTCACTCTTCCCAATAACTCCAGAACGTCTATAGTCATTTTTCATTTAGCAGGTGAGGATTCTGAAGGCTTCTCTAGAGGCAGGAGGGGCTGAGGCAGGGTTCAGGTTTGGATTGACTACATGACTCTCCTTGCCACCTAACCTTGAATCCTGACATTCCTTTAGAGGAAAGGAACTTTATTCCTGGAGCCAGGATCATAACTAAGGATCCAGAAATATCAGCTCTGGAGTAACAGAAGGAAATAAAAATGACTTCCTGGGCACTTATGCTTGTGATTTAGATCTCCAGAAAGTCTATTGGGGAGAGTGATTTTGATCAAACCATTAGGCTCATGGAATAGCACAATCAGTCTCAAAGTGGATAATATGATTACCTGCCATACTGGGCAAGAGCCCAGTTGGTGACACCAGGCACCAGGAAAATGTGATCACAATCTAAGTAGATTCAGCCAACCTTGGAAGAGTACTTAGGGTGGATGGTAAGAGGAATTCATGGGTAGAGGGCTGGGATACATAGCAAAGGAAGAATGTGATTTCCCTAAGAGTACCTTTAAGAAGCAAGATTGCACCTCTGTTTTGAATGGCATTATGGTTTGAACATGAAGTATCTGCCACAGATTCATATGTTTACCAATTCCAATTGGTGGTACTGTTTTGAGAGGTTGTAGAACCTGTGGGATGTGTGGTCTAGGTGGCAGAAGTGGGCTTTTTGAGGGTGATAGTCACTTCTGGTTCTCGTTGGAACGCTTGTTCAAGATGTGAACGAGCCACCAATGACTGACCTGCTCCTGCCATCATGCTGTCCCTACAGTTACGAGCTGATATCCCCAGAAACCATGAGCTAGAATAAATCCTTCTTCTCTTAAGTTTCTCTGTCAGGTATTTCATCACAGTGACAAGAACAGTAGTTAACACAAATGAATACCTCAATTCCCTGTGCTAGAAATGTAATCCCCAAATTCACATGGTATCAAGAGGTGGGACCTTTGGGGAGAAAGCTGGCTCCTGAGAGCTCTGTCCTGGTGGGTGGATTAGGTCACGGATAATGGGTAGTGGAGTAGTGAGCTCTCTCTGGCACACTTGCTCTGTCTTGTCACGATGTTACGATGTAACATGTCTTTCATCATGTTATGGTGCATCAGAGAAATCGCTCACCATTTGGAGCAATGTGCCGGTTCAGCTTCCATAACTTTGAACTAAACAAAACTCCATTCTTTAGAAGTCTCCCAGTCTGTCCTCAACTATAACAACAGAGAATGGACTGAGACAGAGGCCCTCTGCCTGGTGTGGAGCCTGAAGGCTGGAGGCCATGTGCTCTAGTTCCCTTTCATCACTGGAACATCTCACCAAAAATTTCCCACTCATGCTCCAAAATCCTTGCTAAACCTTACTGTGCATACCTCTTTATATAGCAATCACTGCTCAGTGGCCACTAGTGGTGAGTGACATACGTTTTCTTCATTCATTGCGATATTCTGGTGACTATTTTTATGAGCCTAATTTTCTCCTACATGTGTCTTAAACAAGGTAGTGGGATATGCTATGATTAGTACTATATATATAAAGTACTTCTGTAGGAAAAAAGAGGGAGTCCTGTGTTATACTCATGAAA
>NW_008339223.1:121761-179143 GCF_000622305.1 Nannospalax galili
GAAATATATATCTATAAAATATAATAAATAATAAAGATGTATTATGCTAAGGATTGCTGTGTCAGAAAGAATTCATTTTTTTTTTTTGTGGAAGACAAGCTCATATTCTACCTCCTAGTGACTTAAAGGATTCTATTATCTAAAGGTTAGAGTACTATGGTGGTTAATCTTGATTGACAGCTTGATAGGATTAAGATACATGTAGGAGAAAAACCTCAGTATGTCCGTGAGGACGCTTTCAGAGATATTTAACTGGTATGGGAAGACTGAATTCATTTTTTTTTTTTGTGGAAGACAAGCTCATATTCTACCTCCTAGTGACTTAAAGGATTCTATTATCTAAAGGTTAGAGTACTATGGTGGTTAATCTTGATTGACAGCTTGATAGGATTAAGATACATGTAGGAGAAAAACCTCAGTATGTCCGTGAGGACGCTTTCAGAGATATTTAACTGGTATGGGAAGACTCCCTCTGAATGTGGGAGGCACCTTCCTGTGGGCTGGGGTCCCCCACTAAACAAGGAGGAGAAGGTGAATGGAGCACCAGCATTCATCTCTCTACTTCCTGGTTGCTGATGTAATGGGACGTCTGCCTCATGCTCCTGTACCTCTTGGCTAGACTGTCTCTTGCTGTCATGCTTTCCTTGCTATGAGGGACTGTACCATCAAACTTTGAGTCCAAATAAGCTCTTACTTTCTTAAATTGCTTTTGTTGGATGTTTTCTCACAGCAATGAGAACAGTAACTAATACAGAAAACTGGTACCAAGGAGTGGGGCCATTGCTGCAATAAACCCAAACACGTCTCTTAAGGCTTTAGAACTGATTTGAGGGAAGAATGTAGAGAAGTTTGGAGCCACAGGATAGAGTAGCAGTAGAATGCTATAAACAGAGCTTAGTGGGCCATCCCGATGGGAGTTCAGAAGACTAGAGGCTGAAAGAAATGTGGACAGTGGCAGCTACTCGTGAGGTTTCAGAGGGGAAGAAGGAGTCTGTTAGGAACAGAACTAGAAGTCCTTAATGCTGTATTCTGGCAGAGAATCTGGCTGCATTCTTCCCATTATCCTGAGAATCTGAGCGAGGCTGAGTTCCAAGGTGATGGGCTAACATGCTTGACACAAGAAATTTCAAGCCCAGCGGAGCATTCAGCTTGTATCATGGCTGTGAATCACCACTTTTATACAGGTTTACAGTGAGACAGAACAGCAAGTGAAGAGACGTGTGAAAAATATAAGGTTTGGTAAGGAAAGATGTGTGAGTTTAAAGTTTCTGACAGTGGGGGCTGGGAAGATGGCACAGTGGTGAAGTACTTGCCACAGAAGTGTAAAGGCCTGAGTTTGGATCCTCAAGACCCACTTAAAGTAGGGTGTGGTAGCACATGTCTGCAGTCTCAGTGCCCCCGCAGGGAGATGGGAAGTGGAGACAGGAGCATCTCTAGAAGCTCATGGGCCAGCTAGCCTGTCATACATAGCGGTAAACAGGAGACTGTCTTGAGCAGGTGGAAGGTGAGAACCAATACCTGATATTGTCCTCTGACCTCTACACATACTTCATGGCACATGCACACCCACACACCCACACACAAACACACACACACAATGAACATATATACAAAGCTAAACAAAGTTTCTTACAAGGAGGGCACAAAGAAAGCAGCTGTACCTGCGCAATTAAGATCCCTAAAAGTGGGACGATAGGAAAGGTGTCTTGAGGGCAAGACCCCATCCATCAAAAGCTTATAGAAACACAGATGCCAACCATTGGACTGAATGCCTGAAGAAGTGTTAAAGCTTCTTTTCTGCTGACCTGTTTTCATAGTGCTGGGAGGTGCTATGCATGCTAACAGAAGAGAGGGGTGATCATCAACCTTGCCCAGTTGTGAGTCCTGAGAAATACAACAATGACTGGCTTGCAAAGATATGCCCACTGGTACAATGGTGGCACTAATGGTATGGGAGCAACCAATCACCTTTTGATTGAATTTGAGGTCCCTTTCACAAGATGAAGCCCATACCTGACACTGATATCATTCCTAGGAACCTGTGGCTAGACAGGTCACCAGTCACAGAGGAGCACCTACTATTGTTCTGCTAAATAGACATATTATTAAACCAATCCCTAATGCCTTATTGCTATACTCATAGATTAATGCACCTCTTGACTTTCACCAGAGATGCTTTCTCATGCAGCAGATGGTGATTAACACAGACCCACAATTGGCCAACATGCAGAGAATAAGAGACTGCAGAGTGCTTATTCCTGAGTAGGACACCTACAGCAAACTTCTGCTTCCCAAGGCTCAGCAATCATTGCAGAAGAGGGTCAGAAAGATTGTAAGAGGCAGAGGTGGTGAAAGACCATAAGAGAACAAAGATTTCCAGACAGGTGGTCAGTTACTCATATGAACTCACAGCAATGGTGACAGCATGCACAAGTCCCACATAAGCTCAAATCAGACAAAATCCCAGCATAGAAGTAGGGAAGTAGAAAGGAATCCCCAACAGTAGCTGAGGAACTATGGGTAACTGGTAGCTGCTGGGAGGGGGACACTCAGCCTTCTTTAAGGGAAGGTTAACTCTGGCTTCAGTGGATGAACCCACACTGAAGGACACTTAGGGACAAAAGTTTGACTAAATACATGGAGGTTCCAGAAAGCTGCTGAGGCCAGCCAGTGTGTGCCAACATTGGAGTCCATGAAAGAAAGCCCAAGAGAACACTGGATGATGCTGGGAAGGTGAAGCCCAAATTGCATTGAGTATCTCATGCTGTGGGAGACAGGACTCTGGGGCGTTCATTGAAGAAGTTGCATGTGTGGGATAGAGCCAGCCCAAGAGAGGGCCTTTGTGTGCTGTAGGCTGCAGAGCTGGAGGGCTGGGTCTACCCAAGCCTTTTGGAGCCCAGGTGTTTCTCTCACAAGCCCAAATGCTCAGTATGGAGCTGCAGGTTTGTTGTTGGCTCTGTTGAGTTTTGTTCTTGCTCTGGTCCAGTTTTTCCTTGCTTTGCTCTTGCTTTTGTCTGATCTTTCCTCCAATTCTTATTCTTTACTTTGGAATGGCAATGCTTACTCTGTGCCACTGTATATTGGAAGAATGTAACTTGTATTTTTTTTATTTTACAGGAGCTCATAGTTAAGAGACTGTCTGCATCTCAGAAGAGACTCTGTACTTAGAAGTTTGAAACTGCTCAGACTTTGGGGACTTTGAGAGATGGATTAAATACACTTTGCATTATAAAATGAATATGAGACTTTAGGGACTAGGGGTGAAAGATTATAACACAAACGTGATGTGTTTGGGTATCAAGTTGAAAATGGGTGGACTTGTAATGGTTGATCTTTTTGTTGTTGTTGTAATTTTTAAGCAGGGTCTCCCTGTAGCCCCAACTGAGCTGGAAATCCCTATGTAGACCAGGCTGGCCTGGATCTCACAGTGATCCACTTACCCCTGCCTCCTGAGCTAGGACTAAAGGAGTGTGCCACCAAGCAGCATGATGGTTAACCTTGACTGTCAACTTGACAGGACATAGCTCTGGAAGACATAGCTCTAAGCACACTGCAAGAGTATTTCCAGAGAGGGTTAACTGAGATGGGAAGACCCATTCTGGATGTGGGTAGCACCATGCCATGAGCTGGGGCTGCAGACTGAATACAAAGAAGAAAGAAGAGAGTGAACATAGTCTCTCTCTCTCTCTCTCTCTCTCTCTCTCTCTCTCTCTCTCCTTCCTGTGAATATAGGTGCAATCTGACCAGCTGCAGCAGCTCTTGTTGCCCTGCCTTTCCTGCCGTGGACCTTCAAACTGTGAGCCAAAATAAATTCTTCCTTCCTTGAAGTGCTTCTGTCAGGTATTTCGTCATGGCCATAAGAAAAGCACTAACACAGAAGCACTTTCTGGTATTTAATGAGCCCCTCATTTTTACCGACGTGGAGACTGAGATACCAAGAGGTCAGCCCAGTTTGCCACATCACCTCAGCGGAAGTTCTATTCTCCTTACTCACCAGTGCTTTCCTCCAGAAAACACTAACTCAGAGGACCACAGGCTAACACAGCATCCTTAAGAACCCCGGTTATTGCCTTGATTGAGTTCCCTAATCAAAGCACAGCCCTCGTGGAAGGGAATTTCCAAAAAGCTGCCTGAGGCTGCTGATCAACAATTCATTTTTAGCATTTCTTTTTAAATCACTGTAAGTCTTTGCACCTGGGTCACAGTGACAGCTGAATAAGAGGGCTGAGCAGTAACATTCTGGGCACAGGTTGGTGAGCCCCCCCCCCATGTATATGCATGAGTTCTCCATTTGCATAGAGTGAAAAAGCAGTGCTCCCATTAATCACCGCATTCATCTTAATAATTAGTGGCAATAATGTTGAAGAGCGGTGGTCTCCACATCGATCTCGGAGGCACCATGGGCTATTTCTGCCACAGATGAATGATCATCAAGAGTGACAAGCTGATGTCTTTGGATCGACCACCCCAGTTCCTGTGCTTTACTGCCTGGCAGCTGGTTGGAAGCTGGGGTGATCGGTGGGGCTAATCCTGCCCCTCTAATAAGACCAGTAAAAAGGAGTGATGTGATACCCGGCAGGGGGCTTGGGACAAAGTCCCTGACCACTTTAAGCGGCCCTCACTTAGCCATATGCATAGTAAACTAGCCATAACTGCAAAGCAAAAGGCTGTTTGTCATAAAGATTATGACTCCATGGTTAGGCACTTGAAAGGCTACCACTTGCTCTCAGACCTCCATAAAAGATTGGCTTTGGGTCTGTGACTTGCCAATACTTCTGGGTCAAAAGAAAGCCATTTTGGATCAGAAATATAATAAAATGTTTTAAGGCCCATGGCACCCTGCCAGAAAGGATAGGGTATTAATAATTTTCATGGGTTTTTAAGAAAAGACCTATCAGGTAGAAAAACAGAAGTCACAAAGGACTCCACTGGAAGATTTGAAAGAAACTACAAAGGATTTCAGTAACACAGAGGGGAGATTAGACAGGGACTAATAAGGAAAAGGGAGCCAGTGGGTAGCCAGGGAAAGAAGTTGGGGGAGCCTGGCAGGTAAGAATGAGCAGGGGATGAAGACCAAGTCACCTCCTCCAGCGGGCCACCCTGCTCACTCTCCCTCCGTGAGGAGCACCAAGGAAATTTGGGGTTTCTTTCCCATGCAAATATTTTAATGGTGATAATCAAGTTTCTCTTGAACTCTAGTTAGCAGAGAACCTTTAGCACAGCATTTGGGTTGACTGGGGAACTTGAAAATGCTGAGTCTTTCACTTTTTTGGTTTGTATCCACCGTTAGAAGATTGAACTTATCTTTGTGATTTCTCATTCTGCCCTCATCTGAAGGGAGGTTTGTAGGTCAGTGTAAAACCAGTGGGAAGCTCCTGCAGACGGACGGCATGCGTCTCCAGTGTTGATCTGTTTGCTTAGGGGTCTATTCAAATACTTTTCTCCCAGCAGCAGGACAGGAGAGACCCTGCACGCTCATGCTGCTCAGGGGCTCAAGCTCCGGTCCCTTCTCTTGGGGACGAGCAACACACTGAACACAGCAGTCCCTGCACATAAATCATTTTGGACAAAGAAAGTTCGATCTATTTAAGCAGTTGCCCTGCTTTGCATACAACTGGTTGATCTCAGCAATTCTTTTTCCAAGATATATGTGAGATGTGTGTGCACAAGTGTGTGCACAAGTGTGTGTGTGTGCAGGTGTGTGAGTGCAGGTGTATGTGTACAGGTATGTGTGTGCAGATGTGTGTGCGTGCAGGTGTGTGTGTGTGTGTGTTTGTGTGTGTGTACGTCTGCTAAGCTATGAACTGTTTTATGTGAAACAGCCAAGTGAAGCTTTGGGACAAGATATATTACTCAAAACAGAGCATTGTGAGGATTTTTTTGTTTGTGGCCATATGTCCATTCCCCTCTTTCTCCAACTGACTGACTTTGTTATCCCTCTGAAGGAAAGGAAGAGTACCCATAACACAGCTACAAACGTGCAAATAAATCCAGGGCTGATACTTGTCCTCTTCTGTGAAGTCCAGAAAGATCAGGTCTAGCACAGTCCTCTGAACTGTTCCCAGTCCTCCCTGGTGATAAAGGATGCTGAAAGAAAGTTTCACCTACAGGTTTGGGAAGAGGACAAGGGTCCTGGGCTAGGAAAAACAGCCATCTTGGTGGGCAGTGGCTGGAGGGAGGGTGGTTAAGTGATGGCAGGGTCTGGAAGGCGTTGTTGACCTCAAGAACTGCAACATTTGAAAGAACAAAGGGGGAGTGCATTGGGCCTCTGTCTGGGGGTCACTGGGCTGTCCACTTGGACCTGAGAACAGGAGCCCCATTCCTTGGGTGTGGTGTCCACGGTGGAAGTTCTTGCATTTTCTGGCTAAGGTCAGGGGCTTTCCAAGGCTGTCTCCTTCCTGGTCTCTTCTGCGTCTTGCTGTGCCTGGTCTCCTTGGTCTGCTGCTCTATGCCTGGCATGCGCACCAGTGTTTTTAATTGGATCCTCTAAAATGCATTTCTGACACTGATTTGGTTACATTATATTCTATTCTGTTATCAAACAAATTTGCTGTCAAACAAAAGATCAATGTTATTGTAATGTCCTACTTGATGGATTAAATAGGGTATTATTCAGCTCTTATTAAACAATCAAGAAAAACACACTGGGACGTGCTTTCCTCCACAGCTGCTAACAAATACAGTGTATCTGATCTGTGATTAAGAAACAAAGCAAGAGCAGTTATTTTCAGATTAATTAAACAAACAAGTAGGATTTAGGGACCAAGGTTTTTTAAACCCAGTATGATTCTTTGAAACATGTTTGGAGAAGGACATAATTTACTTTAACTACATGAGTGAACACTTAAGAATATAAAATCTTTCAGTGACGCAATTCTGGATTAATTGCCCAAAGCTATTGCAGCGCCATAAACAAAACCGTTCCAGCGACGGACCTTTCAGTGCAGTTTTTCTCCCCCCTTGTGAGTAAATGTCCATTTAGAGAGCTTTTCTAAATTTAGAAGCAATGCTCATCAATCATTTATAATAAGCACCAAATAACTGCACTCACTTGCCTGAGATGCACCTCCTCCCTTGTGCAGAGTGCTCCCCACAGAGTGCATATGCCGCTGGGCTGGCACCTACTCCATTACCAGGGTCTGACCTTTCTGTTTCTCCGGCTTCACTCTCAAGATGCCCAGAGAAAGCAAATATTAAATCAGGAGAAATCTGCCTCTTATCTCAGCCAGCCTGGCTCTATATTATCTTTAGTTCCAACTCCCCCTCCACCCCCAACACATACCCCATCATCCAGCTTCACATACAGTTGGCCACATTCTGGCTCCTTCTGTCTGATGCTGCTTCCGCTAATGGTTGGAGAAAGGGAACATTACACCATTTAACGTGTGTGGGTCACATTAATCACAGAAAATTCTTTTAATGTCTCAGAAGTAACTGTCAAACTGGACATACTGAATCTATTTAAACTAAAGCATGCCATTTTTTATCTACAGTGATCTTTAATTCCCATAAAAGGGTCAAGAAAATGTGATTAAGTGACAGTTTTAAAATGTACTATAATATTAAATAGCTTGATTAAGTGACAACTATAAAATGTAATACAATATTAAGTATCTGGCTATGTCCCAAAAGAACTTTAAAGTATTTTTGAACGTTTTGGGAATTCACTAACCCTTAATGGGTTACTAAAGAATTTTGTATGGGGGTGGGAGATAGACATAAAAGCAATTGAACTTAAAACACACTCAAAACAAAACAAAGCAAGGAAACAAAACAAACTTTGAAAAGCCCTCAGCACATGCAAGCAATGTAGACTTCCAGACCTTCTCTTTCAGTGCTAAGGATGGCCTTCTCACACTGTTTTCAGTTCTGAACGTAGCAGTGCGTGTTTAGAACCGCAATGGCTTTAACCAAAGAACAGGATCAAAGGCAGTCGTGGTTGGGAGACCACAGCTGGACAGAAAGACTGCAGGCTGGGCGTGGCCTCAGACTACTTTCAAGGACTTGATCACTGTTCTCCTAGGTGCCTAACTTGCCTTATACTTCAGCTTCTATGGCGGCCAGGGAAGGAAATGCCAACACAGCTGGACTCAAGTCCTGCGTCTTTCCAGCTCTCTGCAGGAGAGTAAGCCAGTGGAGATACTGAAGTGTCAGGGGGAGCCTCTAAACAGCCCTCAGATTGTAAGGGTTTTAATGTGGGCAGCAAGGAGGCCTGCCCTGGAGGCTGAGACTGGAAGGGGACACACCTGTATTAAGTCAAGAATAAAAATCTGGTCCAGGTGCCCAGGCCAAAGGACCAAAGACCTTGGTGTTATTTCTTGGACAAATGAATGAGTTTTCCTTTGTTTATTTGGTCATTCTATAGCCTGTGCTCCCTCAGACAGCAGAACTTGAAGCAAAGGTTTTCTTCCTATTGTTCTTTTAGGAAACACAATCTTAGGGAGTGAGAAGGAAGGAAAGAAAAGAGTGAGGCAGGGAAGAGAGAAGACCATCTCTTACGCCATCAACCACCACTGACTTTGGCCAGTTGCTCTTACAGCACCGGCCCTCAGGAAGCCATACAAATATGTAAGTGGACAAGAAAGAGGACAGAACATATTAACACTTCCCATGTGTCACATTGCAGATCCAAGGCAGCCTTTGATGAACCAATGAGTTCACTTGGGTTACTATGGGAACACGGATGAGGGGCTACTTACAGGAGCATGGGTGACTGGAGTCCCAATCACAGTCAACCTTCCACCTCCTATGCACTAACACCCAAGACTGCATGCAGCTGGGGGTAGGGATGGGGAGAGGTGGCTGAGATCTCAGATGATGGTCTGATGACCCGCCTCCGTGTTAGTTACTTTCTTTGTTGCAGTGGTAAAAATATCTGACAACTCAAGGGAAGAAGGGTTTGTTTCTGCTTATAGTTCGAGTGGCTATCCATCATGGTGAGGCAGTCACGGCAGCGGGAGCCTGAGGCACCGGCATGCTGTATTTACAGTCAGAAGCAGATGGAGGTGAATGCCGCTGCTCCAGCCTCTTTCTCCTTTTTACTCAATCCAGGACCCCGGTCATGGAACTTTGCTGCCTGCATTTCAGGTCAGTCTTTTACCACAGCGACCCTAATCTAAATCATTGCTCACAGACACAAGAGAGGTATGTCTTCCAGACCTTGTGAAATTGACAATATTAACCATCATGCCTTGGGAGCTGATCTTGTGAGACTCTCCTGTGTAGGTAATCACAGCTACTCTGATTCAAGATGGCAGAGGTCATGCCAGGTCATGTCCAGAGGACAGAGTTCTCTCATCTCTCACAATCTCTCAGGGGTTAAACATTTTCCCTCATGGCACATCGATTCCTCAGCGCTTCTGAACTGCATCTGGGCAGTTTGGTGGTGGGCTGCTGATATCCTGCTTCTCAGAAGCAGCAGGGAAGCCTTGGGGCAGGAGAGGTAGCAAGACAGGGCGCTTGGAGGGTATTGGCCAAAGCTCAGGCAGAACTGGCCCTACAGAGGTAGCTAGAAGGAGCATCTGTGGCACGTATGACGTCCCCTCTGCAGGGGAGGGGGCATTCTGAAGCGGCGAAATTCACCGAAAAATTCATATTCCTCCAGGATATACATGGGATGTTGAAATGTCCTCTGGCATTTTCCCTTGCCCTTTAAAAGCCTTCCAGAGTCCTCTGGTGATCTCTGAAAAGGGTTGATTCTGACTTTTAAGAACATCCTTTGAGAGAAAGACGGGAAGCCAAGATAGATAACACAACTGGTTCCACAGTGATAGAGAAAAACAGCCATGACACATTTATGTAGGTCTAGTCTTTCTCAGGAGAGGATGAAGCTTCATTTAGAAGATTTGCTCGTCTGTCTAATACATCCGTGCAGGACGTTTCCCTAGTCACCCAGGACTTTCTTCGTTTCATCCCTTGCCTCTGATTGCCCACTCTCATAGCAGGCCACATAAATCTCTTCCTTTCTTCTGCCCTTTGTCAACCATTAGCCTGCTCCCCTCTGTCACTGTTCCACCAGACTTCCCTGATAAATCAGACTCCTGGAATCATTCCTTGTTGATTCCTCCAACTCCCTGGAGCTGGGATATAGGGCTCCAAAGGCCTGGTGCAGACGTTTCTCTTATAATGGGCCCTGAAAGGTTGTCAGCAGCAGATAATTGGGACCTCACTTCCAGCCATGGAGCTGCATATATCTTCCATGCAAAGAATCTCCATCACCTTCAAAAGAATTAATGTGAGCAGAGGAGATATATGAAGGGCTGGGTGACCAGCAGATGGGGCCAGCCAAAGGCCCAAACTCTTCCTACTACCTATGAGCGAGACTTCTCTCAAGTGAGGACCCTACTCCCTCACTTACTCATGGCAGAAGTCCTGTTCTGTCTGTACTGTGCATCTCAGAATCACACAGCAGTGACAGAAATATCTTTTTAAGTAAATTATGCTTTTAATATTGTTGATCCTTAATGTTCCACCCTATTCTTTTGCTGCTGAGATAAAATTTAGTCTTGCAAAGGGAGCTCAGGCATACTTTACACTTGCTGTTTTCTACTCCGGTGATAATTAGCCACATTGCTTTCCGATATACGGCTCAGTTTCTTTAATGTTTCTCAGAAATGACAACGATGTAATTTCAGAAATTTAGGTGGGTTGTCTGTCAGATGGACATGGCATCAGAACCTTGGTCCTAAACTCAGCCTGACACAGAGAACATCCTTCTCCTGGTCTCCCATGCTGAAGGGTGTGAGGATCTAGGAGAGAGGGAGGAGCAAGTGCGATTCATTGCAATCCAACAGCTTCATTTTCATCCATGTTATACATTATGGTTCATGTAAGCTTTTAAAAGAAGGGATGTGAGTATGGAAATGGCAGGTGGTGTCACTTTGTCCATGAGGAAAGAGGCCCACATTCTCCAGAGGCTTATTAGTGCTAAATTGAGGCTGGAATCCCGGACCCTCAATCCCTGGTTTGTGTCATGCTACCCCTATACTACAACACAAACGTAATAATGTCTGTGACACTGGGGGCTCAAATCAGTAGCAGACAGGCAGGCCCAGACAACCCAGGTTAATGCTGAGGACAAAGTGCTCTTTCTGGTCTGAGATGCTCCCGCTGACTTGAGTGATTTCCCTGGTGGTGAGGACAGACGTATGCAGAGTCACCCTCATGATCGCCATCAGCTGGGACATGATTGTTGAGTCTTAGGGTGTGATCTTTGACCGTGAGCCTAAGCAGAAGGGGCTAACGCCTTGAAAGAGAAAACACAACTTACCCTGGGCCTCATCAAGGTCACCACCTGGCCTAACCTGTAGAATTTCATAGCTAGATGGGATCATAACCATCCCTTGACCCAACCCCCCACCTTTGAAGGCTGAGGACATCAAAACCACAAAGATCAAAGGGTTTTCTCACACAGAGGAGGAGAAACTCAGATGGGTGTGACTGAGGGCATTTTTGTTATTTTGTTATTTCTAGGTGTTTTGCCTTTTCTATCTCCCCTTTCTACCTGGACCAATTCAAGACACTGTGGATGAAGGTGTCTCTGAAGACTAAAGTTTCCATATCTACACTGAAGAGACAACAGGGTGTGCACAGTTGGGTATAGTGGTCACACTTATAATCCAAGGGCTAGGGTGTGAAGCTGAGGCAGGAATGTGAATTCAAGGCCACCCTGGGTTCTGTAACTACTTTGAGGCCAACCTGGCAACATACTGAGACCCCATCTCAAAACAAATGAACAAAAGACAAGAACAAAAACCAGAAAATGAAGCTAGTTCCTGGCCACGTTTGCTTCTCCCCTGTCCTCCCTGGGGTCACACCTCCACTAAAGATGTGAGGCCCCTCTCAGTCTGTTAGCTAGTGATATATTGTCACTTGATTCAGGACTTCGGTAAGGAAGGATGTTATTTGTTGGGCTCTCTCACACTGCAAGTCTCAGTATCCTACTTTTAGAGCATGTATTTAAAAAATATTTTATTTATTTTTTAAATTTTATGTGTATGAGTGTATTACCTGCATGTGCTATGTGCACACATGTCATACAATGCCTGAAGAGGTCAGAATAGGGCGTCAGGTCACCTGGAACTGGAGTTAGGATGGTTGTTAGCCACCAGGTGGGTGCTAGGAATCAACCTGGGTCCTATGCAGGAGCAGTCAGTGCTCTTAACCACTGAGCCAGCTCTCTGGAATATATATTGCCAGCAGTTTGCCTGATGGCATCTTTGAGATTCTAAAGCAATTTTCTTGGAGAGAATGGAGCCAGTTGGAGTCATTGTTAATAAGAAACCTGGTGCTTGGCATCCTTCCCTGAAATGGGTGAAGACCAAAGTCATAGTGGGTTTTGACTGCAGTCTTTCTCTAAGTAAGAGTTTTATAAACAGTTCTTAAGAGTGAAACTCAAAACAAATGGGAGGCCTTGTTTCCACTAGGACTTAAAATACCAACATATGTATCAAGGAATCCATTCAATTTGATAAGTCAGTTCAAAGTGACCAGGAAACAGCAACAAGAAGTCAGGCATGAAAAGCAGCATTTGGTGCTTGGAGAGCATCGAGCACCCTCTGTGTGGCTCGTTCTCCAGAATCCTCAAGTTCTGAAGAATTCCTCCTTCACTTTTTTTTTCTTTTTGTCAATCTTTTTTTTTTCAGATATAGAAGGCTTTCTCTGATTGGATCAGGGTTGCATACATGTGCACAGACACACACACCGCACACACACACACACACACACACACACACGCACGCACGCACGTGTGCACGCAAAGGAAAAAAGGCCCATTTCTCAGAAAGGCCTTTTACCAAGATCAGGATGGAGATGAAGAAGGGAAGCCTAAAGGTCAGAGGAAGTGGGACCAGATAACAAAAATGATCTGCGGTATCTCTGTGGAAGTCCTGTGCTATGGAAAGAATCACTTATTTTTGAAAAAGGCAATGATTTTAAAAACGTTTCCTCATCTGGAAAGATGCTAATAATAACAACTTCATGAAATTGATGTCAGGGTAACATGAGATAATTATGTTTAACATTTCATGAACTGGAAAACACTATAAAAATCTAACAAGATTAAGAGAGGTGATTCGAAACCCTGAAAACTCTAGTCTCCCAAGGGGCAGGTAATAGGTGCTTGGCAGGCTGGAGGTGTTCTCTGAGCAGAGTTGCCAGGAGTTTCTTGGGTCTGCTTTCTACTTTACGACTCTGAAAAAAGTGCAAACCATCAAATACAGCTGCCTCTGAGATGAGGACTGCAATAGTTCAGATCCACAGAAGGCCCCTGTGTTGAAGGCTTGTTACCCAGTCTATGGTGCTATTGGGAGGTGGTGGGACCGTAAGAGGTGGGGCCTAGTGGGAAGCAGTTAAGTCATTGGGGTTATAGTCTTAAAGAGCCTAGTCATTTTCTCCCTCTACTTCCCAGCTAGTTGGTGATAACCATTTGTCATAAGCTCTGGTTATGATGTGCTATGCTGTCATGGGCCCAAAGTAACAGGGCCAAGAGACCATAGATTGAAATCTCAAAAACCGTAAGCCAAAATCCACCTTTTAAGTTGATTAGCTCAGATAGTTTATTATAGTAACAGAAATCTGACTAACAAAGGCACCAGCCTCCAGTGTCTCTGTTACCTCAAAACAAACAAGCATAAAAACTAAAAACCAACTTGCTAAGAGCAAATGGAGTGCATCATGCAGTCCTGACTTCCTAGCACCTTCAGTGGAGCGTCTTATTAGGGCCTTCAAGATGGGAAATATTCTCCAGAGTTGAGAATGGTCACAGATGCCCAGCACCTGTAGCACTGAGCTCTCTACCCAGCTGAGAATACCCTAGAGGAGATGAGCCATGGAGCCCGTGGGTGGGACGCCTTCATTTGATTTGGTGTCCACTTTAGTTTAGGGAAGGGCTTGGGTGGGTGGGTGGTCGCGGACTTGATTTGTTTTTTGTTCTTCAAACTAAAGATGGTATTGATTATAATTATAAATGTAGTAAATTATTATTAACGTTTAACAAAGATAGGGCACCTCTCAGAATGCAAATATTTCTTCGTGCCACACCTGGCATGAGCTGATCTGCATGGCAGCAGTTAGGGAGACAAACCACATCTCCATGACTGATGTACCAGGACGGTGATGACCTGGGTCAAACTGGGGCTTAAGTGAGCGCTGGAAACGCTCATGGAGCTGTGTGGTAGGACCTTTAAGAGGCATACTCGGGCATGTCTTGGTCCTGACATCCAAGGCAGGTAAGACTTTTGCTTTTTGCCTGTCACCCACGTGCTCTTTTGTTTTATTTTGTTTAACCAAAGAAAACTGCTTACTTTCCAGGGCCGTTTTGACTTGTTACTGGTGAGCATCTGGCCTGGGTGTTTTCCATTAGCATGAAATTTCAGGAGGCCACAGAAGGAAATGCCTACAACAGACCAGCCTGAGAGAGCAGCTCCAGTCGCTGGCCACGCAATGTGTCTTGCATTTCTCTAGTGTAAATAAAATGATAATTCAGAGTGGTCCCCATTAATGAGTATCTGATTTGGAATAAAATAAAATCCATGCTGGGAAGCTGATGAGCTTGATTTTGCTGAATTGCTTCTCACATGCGGCTCATGTTTATTGGCCTTTTCCTCTTGACAATTATCACCAGTTGTCTGCTTTTCTTTCTACTGAGCAGAAAGGGAGAGGGCTTGCAGGTTGATTTTTGTTCCCTGTAACTGAAGGTGACATTTGAAAGCTCAAAGCTATTGACAAGGTAGGTGATTATTAAAATCTAATGTGTTTCTGTTTTCCTGATTGTGACCTCCTGGTCTTGCAACGTGCTGCCAAGTACACGTCAAGGCTGAATTGCAGGTGGTGACGTGTCTTGCCAGCTTAGGGAGAGTTTCACACCATATTCACCTAAGTTTTTCACTTAAGAAACAAGGAAAAAAAAAGATGCAAATTATCCATGTGACGTAAATGAAGAGAAATGGGACGCAAGCAGGAGAAAGGGAAAGAGAGAGGGAGGAAATGCCAGCTTGATTAGTCAGAACAACTTTTAGGTTGCAGTTTGTGCACAAAGGTGTTTCCTGGAAAAGCAGCTGAGCCCTTCCTGAGTTTATTGCCACTGTGTTAATGGCGTGATTCAGTGAAGGGCAATTCGTGCCTGTGCTATGTCTCCGGCTCCTTGAGGGGCTCCCACTGCCCCCTCTACTGTGCTGGCTGTGATGGCCATTGTGAGAGTGGGGCTCTGGGCTTGCAGAGCTAGCCTCCAGGCACTGGGAATCCCTGGTACAAGGTGCACCCCCTCCTCACAGGAGTCGGTGCGTACTAGTTCTCAGACTCTCCTCAAGGGATCGTTTTAAAACTGTATCCTTTAGTATTTCATCCACACACAGTTCTGATATTTAAATTAAGGCACATTCCAAGAGGGGGCATCCTGCTTCATGTAGGCTGTGTCTGCAGGGATAAAGCAAAGCCTACCCCTCCTGCCTTCATGTTCTCTATTCTTATTCATTTGATGGTTGATTTATATCCCTAGATCCCAGACCCGCCACCCTTCTCTACCCTCCACAAAGCAACATCAAATTAAAAGCTACCGAGCCATCCTGGTCTCTAATAGGGCAAGGTGTACAAGGAGCTAGGTCCTTTAACAAACACACGCAGAGACCAGGGCCAGACTGGCTTCAAACTTACCCACATTGCTTCCTTCCATTTCTGGCCCACACGTGCCATGACCCAGTCCTCTAGGAGGCTCGTCCCCAGGACTGAGTGGGCTCCTGGTGTTGTCACATGTGCCTGCCTGGCTGTTTGACCCCTCTCCTATGCCACACAATCTATGCTACAGGCTGGGCCAGGCATCCCAGGAGCAAGCAGCCCAGGGGCTGCAGGAGGGAACATGCACATACTGATGTCAACCCTACATGTAACCAGATCTGGCTCTGGCCCTGGGGGGCAAGTGGCAATGGATCATGCTTAGGGATAATGCCACAAATCACTTGCAGAGCCCCCAGAAACAAATACTTCTGATTGAGCATACGTATTAAGCTTCCACATCTTTTTTATTATTATTAACTTTTTTGGCCTATTTCGGCTTTTAGCTTTGTAAAGGAGAAAAGATTAAAATTGTTTCAAGGGTGAGTTGTAAGCAAGGACCTGTCTTCCCTTGCTGGGGCAACTGCTTCGCATTCTAAGCAATTTGAACGCTCAGAAAGAAGTTTGCTTTAAAATAAACATATTCACCCCACAACCAAAAAGCTCAAAGCAAAACAAAAACAAGATTAAAAAAACCAAAAATCACCAGAAGCAGCCTAGTAAAGAGAGCTGATGGGCTTGCACATAGAAGAGGAGGATCAGCAGGAAGGAAGAGTCGTGAGGGCTTAGACCCACCCACAGCCTGGAGTCCCTTCCCTGTAGGTGCCTGGGCACACCTCTCAGCCACTGTCCAGGGCAGGAAGAGGTCAAGGAAATACTGATAGTTGGACAGTGGAGCTTTTTGTTGAAAAAAAATCACAATAACTCTTAAAAGGAACACCAAAGCATTGGTATTCTCGTCCACAGGGGCTTTCAGGTGATGTGAAGACAGAAAGCAGAACACGCAAAGAGGAACACAAAGAAACAAAGACTCAAGTGTCCTGGGTCCCCAGGCCATGGGCTTAGCTGTGTCATCAGAGGCCAGTTGCATTTACTCTCAGAGGGTGAGGGTAGGGCAGCCAGAAGACATGAAGATGATGGCTCTTACAGGACAGGGTCAGGAAGATGGTAACTTCACAGCTGGAGCTGCTTTGAGTCTACAGTGACCAGATCTGTAGAGGTCAAGCCCTTCATGGCTAATGGGGATGTGGGCAGCATGGACAAGCATGAGGAAGGGAGGGAGCGATGTGATGGCCAGGAGCACAGCTAGAGAACTGGGAGGTCACTGCCTCAGGGGAGAGAGCTCTTATTCACTCCTGTTTCACCCAGAGCATTGTCACCCAGACAGCCCTCACACCAGCCTGAGAGGGCTCTAGGGTGGGGTGGGGCAAAGACACTGCCGTGAAACTGGGTGGGGAAGCCAGCCCTCACTCTGCTGTCAGCCTCCTGGGTGGGGGAAGTCACCTCTCACTCACTCCACTTTGTTCTGTTGCTATGCGATGTCTTGCCTAGAGACATTGACCCCCAAATGATATTTTCCTCTTTCTGGTTTTAGTATTGAGACAAAAATTCTTCAGTTCTAGTTGTGGAATTTTCTGGAAAGAAAGGAAAGCAGGTTTCTGGAATTATCTTATTATTGTTTACATTGTCTCCTATGCTCAAGTAAGTTTTTCAAAGTTTTTGAAAGTCGTCCATCTCCTTTCCTATTCTATGGGGCTGACAGGTGCTGAGCTGGTAGCAGCAAGCCAGAAGAAAGCCTGCGGGATTCAGAAGAGAAGGACAGAGGCAGCCTTTGGAGGCCCGGTTGTAGAAGTCTAGGCCAGCTTGAGGTTAGTAGGTAGGTTTTCACTTACAGCTCTGAAGTGGCCTCTGCCCTGACAAGACCAAACCTTGCTACTCATGCTGAGACAGGCCTATGCTCAGAACTTCACCATGTAGGAGAGTGGTAACAGGCAGAGGAGATGTTCGGAATCTGTTACAAATCTTTGGGTTGTATGCAGAAGAGGCTAACCAGAGAAGTAGAATTTTGATCCTTAATTTTCACGGGTATTTTTACCTTTTCTTCTCTGAGCAAGATTTTTTTTTTTGCTTTTTCTTGCAAACAAGAAATTGGATGCCTAGTAACTGATTAGAACATTTGCCACTTGAATTTTTATGTTTAAATGGCGGATCTTTGATTTAGTTAGTTATACAACAGGCAATAGAAGCTCTCTTGAAACCAGCAACACCTGTACAGATTGGGATGTCATATCCTGCTGGGAGCCTCTGGGCAGCTTCTGGCTCACTCTAGCCTAAGACAGCATGAATAGATCCAATGAATAAACAGATGGATGAGTGTCCTGACCTTGAACCCAGCAAAGGTTGGACCAGTGCTCCTGGAAAATCCTTCATCATGGTATTGCATCAGAAAAAAAAGGGGTGAAATATAATGGCTGGATGGATGGTATGCCAGCAACATGCTGGGCTGTGCCTGTTTGAACCTACCTTTCTTGAGACTTTTGTGTTCACCTGTAAAGCATATCCACGTTAAGACTTTAAGGACAGCTGTAAAAGTAAAATGATCTGACCAGTGTTGTATGCTGGCAGACCACCTGAGCGAATGCTCACTTTGACCCTCAACACTGATGGTGCCAACCCTCACTCCCAGCGTGAAGGCTTGTGACAGATTACCTCAGAGTCATGGGGCTCTGAGGTTCCTTCTTTTCTAGTGTGGCACAATCTCCATCTTGTGTTTTTCATGGACAAATCGACCCCTTCAAAGACTGCAAAAATGTGAATGCAGTTGGGTTCCGAGTGCTGGGCTTGACAGTAGGTGAACATCATCACAGGGGCACTGACCTCCGAGTTTGTGCTATGGAGTCTCAGTCACTCATTCTATGGCTTTATTTTAGGAAGGATGAAGGAAATTGAACCCAAGTAATAAAGGGTATTGAAGTAAGATGGTTGCTTAACTACTATTTGGAATGTGGTAAAAAGCCACAAAGAAGCCCCTTGCCCTCCTGCGGGGATCTGTGTTTCATAGCTGAGTCTGTGGTGGTTCAAGGATTTGAATCTCTATGGTAGGTGCTTTGTTTTGATGTTTTACCTTAGGAGAAATGCAGAAATATCACCAGGAACTAGATGGTTGCAGGGTCTGTTCCTCACATCTGTCCTTGATTGGAATTGACACGGCCACTGACCTTACAGACCAGATTGTAATACATTTCTAAAGGGAAATGGACTAAGACTTCTACTTTAAGTGCCCATATCAATTCCTCACATTCTCCTAGGGAACACCATTTTTATCATGGTGGAGTTTGTCCACAGAATGGCTGGAAAAACTAGTTGCATTGCAGCCCGTGCTAGACTTGTGTCCATGCTGGTCTTTCATTGTGTAAATGGGTGAAGGAATCTTAGACAGGAATCGGACCTGAACTGCCACTAGACCACATCATTCTGGAAAAGATGGGTAAGTAAACAGGAAAAAACAAAAGGTGTTTCAACAATGAATTCCGTAAAGTGAATAATCTGATAAAAAGAAAAAGAAAAGAAGAAAAACAACAGAAACTGCCATTTCCATTCAAGATCCAGTCCAGCTGGCCTAACACTGGAGGCATATTCTACAGCTTCCTATGAGCGACTTTCATCAGAGAGAGAAGCATAGAGGCAAGAGAATTGCTTTTAGGACATTGTTTTGGCAGTGTCCACATGCCGGCACGTATTTGCATCTGTTAAAAATCACTAACCTGTCACATTCTGCCACTAGAAACAAGGTGACTAAATCTGAGCCACATTGAGAGCAGGTTGGACACTATGGCATGTTGCAATTTTTTTTTCCCCCAACAAACAACCGTATAGTCATCAAAGGACACTACTGGAGAGCCCACTGCCCTTGCTATCAGCTGGACCTGCTCCAAGTCTCCAGGGTCACAAAGAAAGGAAACAGGAATCCTCATTTGGAGTGCAGGTCACCTACTATTTCGACACCCTTTTGTTAAGTATGTTCAATTTGCAACGGCCACAGAAAAACCTGGGTGGCATATTAAATAGGAAATTCCTAAGGCTTGGGGAAATGGCTCAGTCAGTAAAGTGGTTGCCTTACAAGCAAAGGGACCCAAGTTTAGTCCCCAGTACCAATATAAAAGATGAGAGAGAGAGAGAGAGAGAGAGAGAGAGAGAGAGAGAGAGAGAAGAGAGAAAAAATGAGAGGAGAGAGAGAGAGAGAGAGAGAGAGAGAGAGAGAGAGAGAGAATACCATATGATAGTACCTGTTTGTAATTCCAGTTCTAAGGCAGCAGAGACAGACTGATCCCTAGGGTTGGCTGGCTAGCCAGACTAGATTACCCAGTAAGTTCTAGATCAGTAAAGACTATGTCTCAGGAAAAAAAGACAGATAGTTTATGAAGAATGAGATTATTCCCTGCCCTGTCCCCACACAAAAGTGCAATGGCATTGCATACACACACACACATACAAACACACACACACACACACAAAACATATGCATGCATGTATACAAGCACACATACATAAAAAAAGTTCTTCTTGCCCACCCCAATGGTTTGATTTAGCAAGTCTGAGGTGGGGCCTAGAAATTTGCAATTTTAATAAAAAACAGGGTGGCTTTAATGTCTGTGGTGTATGGACCCTGATTTGGCAGCATCAGCTTAGCACAGTGTCACCAAACCTGAGCATGGCTCAGAAACACCTGGCTGATTTACTAAGACACAGACCCTGGGCCCACCCCCTAGTACCACTCATTCAGTTGAGTTCTGTGTGGCCTATGAATCCACAAATATGACACCTTCCCAGGTGGTGCTGTGGTAAGATCCATACTAAGAACCAACATCCAAAAGAAGCCCAGAAAGAACATGGCTTTCAGAAACCAGGGCCTGACATCCACCCACGGGAGAACGAAAGAACATTCAGCGTTTGTCTTTCTGTGTCTGATTTATTTCACTTAACATAATGACTTCCAGTTTTATCCATATTTCTGCAAATGATAGGATATCATTGTCTTTTATGTCTGAATAAGGTTTCATTACACATACATACCACATTTCCTTTATCTACTCATCCACAGATAGGCATCTATGTTGATTCCGTAGCTTTAAAAAGTGTCATTTGGAATTTATTGTATTGGTTACCAGAGGCTGAGAAGGGTCTGGGAAGGAAAAATAGAGCGGGGCTGGATAATGGGCATGGAAGCACAGTTAAGTTCATTAGCCTATAGCAGAGTGGAGGGGCACTAGACCGCACAAAGACTCTTAGATATTTCATGAATAGCTAGGAGAGGGCCTCGAAGGCTCAGACACAAAGTAATGATAAAGAACTAAACATTAGTTACTCTGACTTGACCAATACACAGTATATCATGTATCAAATTATCACATTGCACTCCATAAATATGTATAGTTATTGCATATGAATAAAAAGGTTTTAAAATGTTTAATGAAATGGAAATGTTAACTACCCTGATCTGATCATTGCACACCGTATGTGTATGTGGAATCATGACATTGCACTCCATAAATTAAAAGAAAAATAACCCAAAAAAACTCTGTTGGCCAAGAAGATGGAGAACTAAGAAGATAAATAAGTAGACTGTGCACCTGCCTGGCTCTGTGAAACAGTTTATTTTCCTAGAAACTATCTTGATGTGCTTAACAGATGTGAGATCAAAGGATTGGAGCAGTTATTACCTTGTTAAAGATCACATATCCACCTAAAATATTTAGATTTCTTCTTCTTCTGAGATTTTATAGATACACAGGCAGCAATTTACAGTAGCTTTTGGCCCACTTTGGAAGCTGGTTTTTGTTAGTGCCCAACTCATGCCAGACCCACCCAGCCTCAGCCTGTGGAGGACAGTGAGTGGCAAGCTTGATGCACATTCCCTTTGACCAGGGGATATCTCGTGCTAGTTCCGGGGTGGAGAGCCCCCCACAGTCATATTTATTTTCTCATTCGTTAACTGAAATGTTTTCTGAGAATTGCTGCATGTGTCTGCTCTTGTGCACAGCACTGATAAATGATGGAATTCTGATGAATTAGTGAATCAGGGCTGTGTGCTGCCCTCTACACACATGGGACAGAGGCCCACGTGAGCCCCTTCACATTTCTAGGTCTCTGTCATCTCATTCTTAGAACACATCAGGGCTAAGATGAGCCTTGGTGATTTCCAAGGTGCCTTTATTTCTATATACTCATAAATTCATAATTTGCTTCCTATAAGAAGACAAACCTTTGTGCCACGGGGTGCATGTGTGAAGGGCAAGGACAGTGAGAATGGAGGGACATAGAGGCAGAGGAGTCCTTGTGCTAGGAACGAAAAAACCAAAGTACATACACATGGCATCATCAAAGAGCATTACAACTAACATTTAGCCCAAGGGAGATGGGATAGCACAGTTTTCTGTGGGAGGCGTGGCCAGGGGAGGAGGATATAGCAGAAGGAGGAGGTGGTGAGGGGAGATTGGAGGGACGGAAAGCCTGGCAAGTTCAACAACAGTGTGACCTCGGTGTGGAATGTCTGTGACCTGGCACTTTCTCAGGCCACAGCTCTCTTCTGTGGTGGACTCATCAAGTGCCTGCAGGGATGGGTGGAGCTGGCTTGTGTACACTTACCCAAACTAGCACACACAAACAGGGAGCTTGAAGAAACTTCAATTTTCAGCATCGTGATTTTTAAGTATAACTATCTTAAACTTATATGAGATACACTACACTTAGAAATTAAGCATTTGTGCTCTAGAATTCAAATTGAGAGGCATGTCCTGCACTTTTTCTGGTACCTCTCTGCTTTGGGGAGTACCACAGAACCTGGGCCCAGACAGTAGAGAGCAGCCCCATCTTTTTACACTCGGCTACCTCTTACTTATTGACCCATGGCTCACTCTGAATGCTTAAGTAGAAGTTTCTCTGGTCAGAAGAGCAGAAGCTGCCTGGCTTTCCTTTCCTTGTCCAGGACTCAGGCACAGTAGCCTGGGGAATCAGCAGGACTGCACAGCAGTGGCCTGGTGGCACTGCGTTCCTCCTGACCTGCCTTTCTGGTAGCTTGAGTCTGAGGTCAGGAGATGTAATATACCAGCTCCAGGAGAGAGAGGCCAAGCTTGCCTTCCTGTGTCTTTTTATTTGCCTAGGACTAGAAGGTGAGGGTAGATCTATACTCCATCCAACATTGAGCTGAATTCCAGTATTAATCTCTTCCTGAAACAATCCTCAAAGACACACCCAGAAATAATGTTTATCAGCTTCTCGAGCATCCCTTAGCCCAGACAAGTTGGTCCAGACTGTTACCATCTCTACCCTTAATCCTGGCCATTCTCTTCTGTGGGATTCTAATCAAAGGGGTCCTTTTGGTGTACAAGGCATTATTTATGGTTTGAATCTGAAACGTTCCCAGAGGCTCATGTCTTCAGCACTTGCCTTCCAGCTTGTGGCACCTTAAGGCTATGGAGCTGTTAGGAGGAGGGGTCCGACTCTTGGGAGCAGGTCCCTAGGGGTAAGCACCTGCTCCTGGTTCTGCTAGTCTGTCTCCAAGTGAAGACATGCCACCAACTGAGACACACTGCAATGCCTTCCCTGCCACCATGGGTGGAAATTCCTCCCTCAAGCCGTTCTGTAGCCACACCAGGCAGTAGGGTTTGCCCTGATAGGAAGACAAGCCCTACTCATTAATTCCACTAACAGACCTTCAGGGCCCACTTTTTGCCATAACCGATGTCTCAGAATGTAGTGCATAGGAGACTGTCCAGGAGACAGCCACTCAAGCCCATGATCAGTCGCATCTGTGGCATGGACAGTGGAACCCGTCACACTGCAGCAGATAGGGCAGCCAGGACTGAACCCTGCCTGACCTGGGCACTTGACTAGGCCAGATGCTGAGAATTCTAAGCTGATGAGTAAAATGTCTAATGGAAAGCAGAAGGCAGCAGAGCAGGTGACCATTATGGGAGGTGTCAGGTGGGAGGAGGCCCCACGATCTAGGGATACGTGTTAGCCACTGAGATCCATGCTGCAGATTCAGGCTCAGGACCAGGACCTCCCTTGAGAGTAAGAGAGGAACTCACAGAGGAAAGCAGTGCTGAAGAGGATGTGGACATCTTGGGCCTTAGTCAAGGCCTGGGTTTAAGGACAAAAGCAGAGGCCCAGTCTCCTAAGGCAGCAACCAAAACCAAGAGGGGCCTTGGCTTCAAAAACGAGCAAAATGTCCTGCCTTAAGAAAACAGGGTCTGGCTGTGTAGAAGCAAGTAGAATGTGAGTGATCAAAGTCTTAGGTTAGAAGTCTGCTTTTCTAAGGTCAGAACTGGTATTCCATGATGCTGAGCCTGCATATGTGGCATAGGTGGTTTTAGAGGGACAGTAGGGGCTGGGCAGAGCCAGACATTGCTATCAGCCCCACATGGGCGGCTATGGTTCTAGACATTTAATGAGTGTTTCAGGCATTGAAGAGTGTTTCCATTGTGTGAATCAGTTCAAACTAGACTACTGAATAATTTCAAGGCAGAAGTTAAAACTAATACATTGGAAACACAGACAGAAGGGCCTGGCTTCTGTTTAGTCACTATGTAGAGAAGCAAAGGCCACTGAGACTTGATGTACTTTATGGTGCAGACTGGTATTTGCCCACCGCTGGTGGGACCTGTTCTTCCCAGAAGGCAATGCTCTTTCCCCAGATGAGGCCCATGTGAGGAGTTTGCCACAGGCCCAGGCCCGGTACATAGGTGAACACCACATGCTTTATTCAGGGGCCACAGGCGAGGTGCGACCTTCAAGTGAGGATAGCGCAAAGTGCCCACAGGCATTCTCTTCAGCTCCTAAGCCTGGGAAGAAGGCGTCTGTGCTACTGGAGATCAGATGCTCCCTGGGCTCTCTGCAGCCTCCAGTCATCTGAGCAGAAAGATCAGTGTCTGGTCAGGTGCAGGGAAACAGAAATGTGGGTGCCCAGCTCTGCCTTAAGGGACAGATTAAGGGACAGGAGGGGAAAGGACAGGGCATCCAAGTCTCCTTTAGGGAGACGCTGGTGCAGCGAAGGAAGCTCTTTGCTGCCAAACGTTCTCAGTAGCCAGCTCACCAACATTTTTACAGTGAGAGTGATAATTTCTTCCCTGGCCTTGTCCTACGTTCTTTGTCCTAGGAAAAGTCATAGTCAGCTCTGGGTCAGAGACTTTCTGACTTTCAGGATTTGGGCTGATGTTCTTAAAGGTCTCTAGCTAGCTATTTACAGGCCAGACTTTCCTTTGCAGATGTTGGCAACCCATCTGCTTTTAACGGTTCTAAAATGGAGTTAGAAGCTTGCCATACATTTGCCCACAACTGCAACATACGGACAGCTCCTTCAGGTAAGTGCGTGGGCCCAGCCCATCATGTGCTGAAGGCTGGTTTCTGCAGCTCTGGTGTTCAGGCAAGTCTGCAGTACCAAACTCTGGAAGACAGAGCCCTTTCTATCAAGTTGAGCTGTCTTAGTGATCCAGGCTGGAATGTGTTAATGGGATGTCAAAAGACTCCTAGATTAGGAGAAATGATAATAACGTAATAATCCTGAACACCTGCCTAAGCCTTTTCACTTTTTAAAACTATAATGACAGTTAATAACTCCACTTGATTCTCATAACAATTCCATGGAGGAAGTCAGGCCATTATTATTACCCTAATTGTTTGACTAAGGCAAGCAAGGCCCAAAGGGGTTGTATAACTTGCCTGAGGCCAACTAACCCATTCTAGTGCTTTTCTCCACAAAGGTGGAGGCCCCTAGAAGTGAGAGCAGCCTCAGAAGTTCCGGCTGCTTGTTCAAGCTGTTCTTTACATTCTTCCACGGTCATTTACAAGGCTGTTGGCCTCATTGCCTAGCCTGAAGCCCCCATGCTGACCTACAAGGATTTGGGTTTGGGGATGCTTCAACCCAAGGGTTTTGATGCCTGGGACTTGGTTGCTCTCATTTCATTCAGTTTTAATGCTTGGCAGGGACCTTAATTTCCATATAAACTCTCATTCTAGGTAAGACACTATTTTTAGTTTTCTGCTAATTTCAACTCATTGGTTCCTTACAAAAATTCTAAAAAATATTCTCTCCATTTTGTAAGCCATGCGGTGTATATCAGGCTCTCCAGAGTGCTTGCTAAAGCTAGATTCTGCTTAGTAAGATTGGGGTCGGGACTGGGTGCCAATTGTTCCAGCAAGTGATGCTGTTTGCACTGCTGAGAGGGAGTCCAGGATTCTAGAACACTCTCTAGGGGCTCCCAAGGCAGCGACTGTGGACCAACTAGATGAGTTTTTGAAGATAAAGAAAGACTGCAAGACTCACTTGAAGGTATTTTGGTTTTACAGGCTATGGAGCAGGGCTGTAAAGGAATTGGTAGTTTTACATGTCTCCACAGAGATTCCAGTGTGTATCCTGTTGTGACTTCTGGGCTCATCTCCTGATGACTCAGTCTCCCATCTAGAAAATTAGCCTATGAACTGATCCAACTGCATAGAGTTGTTGGTTATGTGGGGCACAAACAGTTGATGGAGATCCAGGCTGTTCCCATGTCCTAGCTGTTGTGAATAGAGCAGCTATGAACATTTGTCTATGAAGTAGGAAACAGTCTTTTGAGAATAAACTCAGGAGTGACATAGATGGGCCATATGGTAGATTTATTTTTTGAGGAACCACCACACTAATTTTCATAGTGGATATGGTAATTTTCACCTCCATCAACAGTATGTGAGTGTGCTGGATGCTTCAGTTGTCAACTTGACACACCTGGGAAGAGAGACCATCAATTGAGGTGTTTCCTCAATCAGACTGGCCTGTGGCATCCTCTTAATTGCTGGTTGATGTGGGAGGGTCCAGCCCATTGTGACCCCTGGCGCCCCTGGGCAGCAGACTGAGCACAGGCCAGGGACTGAGCTAGTAAGCATCATTCCTCCATGGTCTGTGCCTCAGCTCCTTACCAGCATTTGTATTTTATTTTCTTAATCTTTGCCATTCTGACTGGAATAAGATGAAATCTCAAAGTAACTTAATTTGCATTTCCCTGATGACTAAGGATGGTAAATACTTTAAAAAAATATTTCTAAGCCACTTGTATATCGTCTTCTGAGAATGTTCTGTTCAGGTCCATAGTCCATTGGTGTTTAGTTTTTTTGAGTTCTTTGCACATTCTGAATCCTCTATCAGATACACACACACACACACACACATGCACACACACACACACATACACACATACACATACACACACACACAGTCTTCAGTCACTTAACAGTGTCTTTTTCAGTACAAAAGCTTTTGAATTTCATTAAGCTCCACATGTTGACTGTTGGTCATGTTTCTTGGGGACTCAAGTCCTAGTCAAAAAGTTCTTACCTGTATCCTGAAGTATACTCAAGACTCTTTATTCTAGAAGTTTCAGCGTTTGGGGTCTAATATTGACATATTGGATCCATTTGGAATTGATTTGTATGCAGGGTGAGTTTCATTCTTCTACATGTAAATATCCAGTTTTATCAGCACCATATGTTAAGGATGCTGTCTTACCTACAATGTGTATTTTTGGTAGTTGTAAGTGTGCGGACTTATATCTGGGTCCTTGATTCTATCCTGTCCATCAATGTGCCTATTTTTTGTGTCAGTGCCATGCTGTTTTTACTACTATGGCTCTCTAATATAACTGGAAGTCATGAATGGTGAAACCTCCAGCAGTGTTGCTATGATTTAGGATGGTTTTTGCTATCTGGGGTCTTTTGTGCTTCCATATGAATTTTAAGATGGTCTTATCAATTTCTGTGAAGTATTATGTTGGGATTTGAATACATATTCATAATTCTCTGAATTTCTTCAGCGTCTGTTGTAATGTCTCTCCTTTCATCTCTAATTTTCTTAATTTGGGTTTCTTTCTCTTTCTTTTGGTTAATTTTTTGGTTAAAGAATTGTCCATTTTATTTATCTTTTCAAAGAACCAACTGTTTATTTCATTGATTATTTTTATATTTTAAATTTCTATTAGAACCTTTGCTATTTTTCTCCATCTGCTGCTTTTGGGATGGTTTGTTCTTGTTTTTCCAATTCCTTAAAGTTCATTATCAGTTTATTTGAGATTTCTATGATTTATTAATATAGGCATTTAGGGCTTTAAAATTCCCTCTGAGGACTGATTTCATTGTATCGCATAGATTTTTTTTAATGTTGTATTTTCATTTAATTATAAGAATTTTTAAATTCTTCTTGATTTCTGTCAATAGCACATTCATCATTCAACAGTGGATTGTTTAATCTTCATGAGTTTATATATTTTATGTACACATCTTACTGTTGATTTCTAGTTTTATTTCATTGTGGTCAGATAGAATACATAATATCTCAATTCTCCTGTAAATTTTGAGACTAGTTTTGTATCTTAATATGAGATCTATTTTTAGAGACGGTTTCATGGGATGCTGAGAAGAAAGTGTATTCTTTGGTGTTTGGGTGGAATGTTCTGTCTCCTTATAGAAGATATTACTGGTTGTATCAATCAATACCCATTCCAAATTTTCTTTATATAAACTTTTTTCAGCCTTACAGGTTGAAAAAGTAAAAAAACAACACTTTCAAACTCCTTTGCAGTTAGAATATTGGAAAATTGCCTCAATTTGATTCTAAAAATTAGAATCAAATCTCTGACTGGAAGAAATATGAGGGAACAGTTACAAAGAAAAATGATGTCTTCAGGGTAGGGAAGCTTTCCTGAGGCACTGGTAGCCAGTGGCCAGTGCCTAGAGATGGGCAGAGGTAACTCTTCCCTGCAATCCTGGACTGTAGTTGATTGTTTTTTCTGGTTGCTTTGTAGCAAGTAAGCCTGGATCTTTGATTACTCTGTAGAATCTGCTTCTTCTTAATATTTCTTAACAACTCTTTCTGCTCAAGTTGGCTATACTTGACTCGATTGTCACTAAGATTATATAATCTTATCACTGTAATAGTTAACATTGCTATGTATTTTACATTATATAATATCATTATATATTCCAAACAGTAGTGGCATTATTACAATATCTGTCTCATATACAAGGTACCTATGCATTTCACACGTACTGATCACCTCCACCTTCAGGAGTTGGCTAGTATAATCCTCATTTGAAAAATGAGAAAACATAGATGTAGAGATTAAATGCCTAAACTCACACAATAACCCAGAGAGAGAAATTTGAATTTGAACTCAGGTACTTGGGCTCTGTAGCCCTTGACTGGACAGTCTGGACCTCTGATCCCTGCCAGTCTTATAAAATGGGTATTACTACTATTTATTATTATATTATCATTATTGCATTTTTATGGAAGAGGAGATGAGGTTCATTCAGAAAGGTTCCACAGCACTAGTTGTTTAGCTAGTTAGTGACAGCACAGTGCACTCAGGATGTGCAGACTATATTCTGGGATCTTCTTCAGTGCCCCATAACTGGCCAGAATTCCATTCAATTATTTATCCATCTAGTCCTTCACATGCTACCACGTATTTGTGCATCTCTCTATTGATTGAGCTGTATTATTCCTTGGAAAGTACTCTGGTCTTTTCTATTTGTGAAAGAATATAGATCTCCTGGTCCCAGGGCCTTTTGTTATAATATGCTGAGACCCACACACACCTCATTTCCTTTGGGGTCCTGTGGAGGTGTCGCATGGCCCATAAAAACAGCACTGCTGCTCATATCTCATGATTTTTGCAAATTAATGATCTAAGTAAAATGGACCATTGCCTTTAAGAGTGTGCAATAAAAAATGATAATAAATGCCAGACTGGGGATCATAATGGAAAAACAACTGTTTGGGTGTTTTGCTATGGTACAGTTCCCCAGCCTGAGTGCATTAAGTGGAGCTGCCTGGGTTTTCTGTTGGGGGGAGGGGCCCATGTTCGGTGCCTAGAGTTTTCACACATGGCTGGGTGCAGAATAAGAACTGCCTGTGAAGTCAGAAGAGGTCTAAATCCAAGGCTTGCCAATAGGCATTTCAACTAGACAGTGACCCAAAAATTCTTAGAGTGATTTTTGAACTCCCCTCTATCTCTGTAAGGGCTTATTCCCTATCCTCTCCCCTTCCATGATTCCTTGGTAAGAATTTGGAACAATTTTTGCCAAGGAAGGTCTAGGAAAACAAAAATTAGCTGCTATAGCTTTGAGAAATAAATTGTTCCATGAGGCAAAGGAAAAAAAAATCAAAGATCTTGGGAGAAAAGCCACAGTTTCAATTATAACTATTACCAGATTTGGATACAACTTTGGGCCAAAGTGTCAACCAGACAGATGTTCTTGCAACTTGGTTTCCATAATAAATGTTGTACCTGTGAAAATATTTTAATGACATCTCAGCTCTTTATTAGCCCTCGAATTCTAGAAAATTTTCCAGGTCAGGAGAGGACCATTTGCACCGTCTCACCCAGTGGCCTCTCTCATTCTGCTGGGGATCACGGAGAACATTAAACTTGCAGATGTAATTATTGCATAATAAAGTATTGATTTCCTAAGAAACTCTATAACATTTTCTTCTTCATAATTAGCATTTGCAAGGAATAGACCCAAGAACTTTTATAAAATATTAACTATTGTTAATCTCCTCTCCTGTATGAGACACCCAGACTTTAAAGAATAAACAACAGTAGAAAATAGTTGCAATTCACAGAACTGCAAATTAGACGCAGAATTACAAGGTTCTCATAGCGTCCAGCTCAGATTTAAAAAAACATTTTTGATATATAACATAAGGCACTCCTAAGGTGTTTGAGGGCAAATTGAATTACCATTTTACAGCTGATAAGGATTTTAGTTTTGCTTGACTGTGGGATTCACTGACTGACTCATCTCCTGTGAGCAGGTATCAGCAGTTAGAGCATCAGAAACAAGAGCAATGCACAATCACAGACTGGAATGTGAAGAAATCGCAAGTCTAGGGAAAGATCATTTCTGTTGTGTGGATGACTGAGGTTATGATGGCTGAATATACCCAGGGGACGAACAGGAAAATTTTAAGTTGAGTGACAAGGGGTTTGCCCTGTGCTTCCAGTTTGCTCTTGCTGACGTTAAGGTAGTGTCTTCCTTTATATCTCATACCGACATTGTCTCCTTCTGGGAAACTTCAAACATCAGGCCTGCTGGATCTTGAGAAGTCGTGTGCAAGTATTAGTAGCAGGCCAGCCAACCTGGACTCCACTCCCAATCACGCCAGTACTGAGCTTGCTGCTTAAAGACAGCGACTCTGCAGACTGTGCAGCAGGCACTAGCCTTGAAATCGAGGAGACATGACTTCATGGTTTTCCTCTTTCTCCCAGGGGAGAGTAGGAGGTGTTTATTCAACCAACACAAAGAGGCATTTGCTGAGTTCTTCCCAGAACCTCAGCTCTATGATGAGCAGGGTATATAGGTAGGGTTGGAAAGGAAGTCCAGCCTTTGTCTTCAGCTTAGGGACAGTAACAACTACGTGTGCACAGATGATGACACTTGTGTAACTACAAAGGTGCAACTTTTGTTTGTATGGAATGTGTGCTTGGATGACCTTCCCCTTAACACTTTGATCAATTAACTTCGATTGTTCCTCACAATGTAGCCCCTATTCCTTCCTTAATATCATTGTTATTTTATATAGTTATATATTATATTTTTATGTACAATAGAATTGTATATTGTTGCTAAAATTC
This sequence comes from Nannospalax galili, assembly GCF_000622305.1. NCBI lineage: Eukaryota > Metazoa > Chordata > Mammalia > Rodentia > Spalacidae > Nannospalax > Nannospalax galili. Next base: position 152,982 of record NW_008339223.1, read on the forward strand.
CTTCTGGGAGGTGCAAATGCTGTCTGGCCCCCTCCTCCCACCGCCCTTATGACAAAACGAGGTATAATTTCTCCAAACTACAGTTTAGGGAACTAAAGTTTATTGGGATCCCATACAGATCAGTGGGTGAGGGGTTACCTACAAGAGAGTGGGTGGTGGTGGGCTCCCCTCTACATCGTGGCAGGGACCCTCTGACCTTCTGGCAGCTGTCCAAGATGGCAAAGGCCACTTTCTCTCTCTGGCTTCCCTGTCCCTGTCCTTAGTCCCTCCCCCATGTGCCACTCAGGCCAGCTAGTTGGATGGAAGTCATGACTGACGCTTCTGCCCCTCCCCTCCTGTGGAACATCCACAGTCAAGTTCATTTGTGGTAATCGGAGCAAGTGGGAGAATCAAAGCTTGAGAAGAAGACGCCCATCCATAGCTTGCCAGTCTAGCTTGCTAGGTGGAGGACAATATACATATATTTTGTATAGAATTACAAGTATTATTATTATTACAATTACTACCATTTTGTAGAGAAGAAAATAAAAGCTTTGGGAAGCTAAAATATTTTTTCCAAGTTTATTTAGGTAATATATGGATTATTTAATGACACAGCAATACCCAGCAACAGATTACAGTAAATTCAGTCTCTTGCACAAGGATCATTTGTACATATCAGCAGGGGTCTGAAGTTACAAACTACAACCCAGTGGTTCATATGAGGATCCAGGAAGCTTTAGCTAAACTTAAAGCTTAGAGCTTTATTGTTTTCTAGATTATGCTAACGCATTCATGACTAAGGTTTGGTTTAATTATTAGAATCTAGTTCCCCACCGATCCTAGGGTCTCACAACTGCCTTTAATGGCATCGGATAAGCTCCTGCCGGAAGTCATGCCCATCTTCTCACACCTGCAAAGCAGTTTTCCTGATGCTAGAGCCTTAGATTATAATTATTGGGCTAGATATCATATTTCTAATATGCTGATGGGCTCACGGTGCTTCAGAGCAAAAATGCATGTTTTTGAATCTGGGGCCTACCATTTACTGACCATGGAGCATGGGCATTGTATTGGAATAGCAGCAATTCGTAGAGTAGCTGTTGAATGTAAATGACATGAGAAGTGACTAATTGTGTCTGGCAAGCCATATATATTCATCAATTGCCATTGTCTATCCCCAGACCCTCATGGATTGAAGGAAAAAAAAATCTAGATTACATACCCTGCACAAAATAGATGTTAAAAAACAGCAGATGAAAAGATATGAAAGCAAATTAATTAAACAGGCAATAGGATGGAAGCTTAAAGACAGCATTACAGGGCTCTGGTGCGCATCAAGTATTTCATGTGTGATGGTAGAGCTGAGCAAACAGCAAGGCCACACAGTGTTCCCAGTGGCATCAAGTTAAGAAACCTAACTACCATTTATTGAACACTTATTTTGTACCAAGTACTATGCAGACCACAACAGTTCTCATTTAGCTTTTATAGTAACCTCTTAAATTATTATTACAATTACTACCATTTTGTAGAGAAGAAAATTTTGGGAAGCTAAAATAAATGTTTCCAAGTTTGTTTAGGTAACATGTTGGTTGTTTAATGACACAACAATGCTCAGTAACAAATTATACCAACTTCAGTGGCTTGCATAGGACCTTTCTACCTACCAGCAGGGGTCTGGAGGTTGGCTATAATGCTGAGTAGCAAACTACAACAATTCAGTGGCTCACATAGGGTCGTTTATTCTTATCAGCATGGGCCTGAAGGTTGGCTATAAGGCAGCTTGCCTGGGCTGGTCTCTAGGCTCTGTGCCCTCAACTCTGGCTGTAGCCCTCTCATATCCTCCCTGTATCTATGGGTATCTGGAACATGCAATCTGTTCCATGACTGTTTCTTGGACTAAAGCTGAAAGGACTACAATTAACTAGCATACCTTCTTTCCATGATGTACCTGGAGAGCATAAATGGACAAGCCCAGTTTCGTAAATCCTTTCCTTATCCAATGTGTGTTAATATCTGATTGACCCAAACAAGCCACCAGGCTCACCCCTAAGTCAGAGAGAAAGGAAATTCATGCTACCCACCATAAAGTCATAACAAGGGTGTGGCTGTGTCCTTACTTGCAAGAGAATGAGGTTTGGGGACCAATAATTCAATCCCATGGATAATAAGTGGCAGAGCTGCCATGTAATCTGTGCCAGGCTGACTTCTGTGCACATAGACTTACTCTAGCTCTAAATCATATATAGTCTCCAGAAAGAGAGGAAGTGGATTTGAATAGAAAGGAATATGAGGAGGAGAGCAACAGGGCAGCCTGGAGCAGGCAAGTAGAGGGTAAGGCACAGAGCCCCTGGAGCGGTGACTCAATGCAGGCTTTGTGAACAATCACGATTGTATTAGTGAATCAGCATGAGGTCTGAGCTCCCTCCATGACATGGCAAATATTTGTTCAGAATCAGGGTCTCCGCTGCCATACACAGTTCATCTGTGCAGATTAGGAAAATGTTCTTCATGTGTCTGTGTCCCACAAGAAGGAGATGACGATCACAAGGTTAAATTTAACAGAATCGAATACAAGGACCATTTGCAGAATTTGGCCACAAAGAGTTGAAATTATGAAGATAGAACCCAACACTCAGTGAAAGTTACTCCCCTGAAGGGACATGGGGCAGAGGGTATTACTGACACATAGTAAGAGCCAGCACTGTGGAGAAGCTGTCCTGCCCGTGACCACTGCCAGGATTGCAGTGTAGCAGTGAGAGAACATGGGCATAGGAGGCAGGAGGGGAAAGGGGGGAGAGGGGAAATACATACCTGCCTGTGGGAGACAGGCTTGAGCCTAGGGTGAAAGTCTTAATGACAGCCATACAGCAGGCCTGAGGCAATGGCCCGACCACTGGAGCCACAAGAAATGCCTTGTGACATTTGCTCCCATTGGCAGATCATGAGACTGATGCCTAGAACTGGTCACTCCCTGATCACCACCCTTGGAATCCAAAATTGCAACACTTAGATATTGTAACAGTCAGGGTCATGTGGTTTCCAGGAATCCAGGCTCTGTAATCTGAAACCCATTATGCTAATAAGGCAGCCTACCCACTATTCTGTGATAGGACATTAAGTCTGTTATGCTAATAAGATATCCTACTTGCTGTACTGTGATAGGACACTAACCCTGTTATGCTAATAAGGTATCTTACTTGCTGTGCTGTGATTGGACCACTACCCCTACATAAATGTGTGCCTTCCTGCAATAAGCCGGATCTGTGTCACTGAACCTGGTCTCCTGTGTCTGAATGCAGCTCGGCTGACACAGTCTCCTCACCAGCCCTGGGGTCCATGACCTGGCAGAAGCAGTGACGACAGAAGGCGGCACCAGGCGAGCAGAAGAGTGGCCTCAGCCCAGGGCAAGCGGAGGAGCAGCCTCCACGCCCATGAGAATGAAGGAGCGGTGCCTGTGAGAACGGAGGAGTGGCCACCGCTGGCAGTGACCGCACCTGACCTCATTTCTGTACACCTTTCTCAGCTACTGGTGACTCTAGTTGGTCAAATTCAACTGGAAGTCAGAGATAAGAAGGCCTCAAACGCACTATGTAGAGGCCACCATCCAGGGTACAACACAGAATTCACAAAACAGTGAATGGCTGTGGGGAGGGGCAAACACAGAAGAATTAGCATATAACCCCCGACCTGAAAAATTAGCAAAACACTTCCCCTGGGCAGATCCAGTTCCAAGAATGAGTAACTTAGTAAAGTACCCCCAGGGAACAATTTGTCTAGCAAGTGAGTCTACAACTTAGTGAGTGTAAACTAGGCTGGATTTCAATCTCCCATCAACCCTGTCAGAAATCTGCTCAGGTACCAAGAAGCCCAGCCTCGGGTGATCACTTTATGTTACTTCTAACCTGCACAGCCTCCCCTTCCTGGGGGTGATCATATACCTGTTCCTATTCTCAGGCACTGGAGCCCTTTGACCGGAGAGTCTCCACACATCTTTCCTTTTCCTCATTGCTTCCAAAAATTCTGCTTTTGACTACAGAATTGTCTGCTTGGATAGCATTATTTGTCAAAAAAGCAAAACCAAACCAAACCAAAACCTTTTTAATTGGGTCGTTGCATTATGGGTTATGTGCAAGTATATATTTGTCTTGAGTGTTATAATCATTTTCATTTGACAATTTCTTTTTGTCTTTTTGAGACGAAGTCTCTCTGTAGCCCTAACTGGCCTGGAACTCACTATGTAGACCAGGCTGGCCTTGAACACACAAAGAACCATCTGCCTCTGCTTCCCAAGTGCATGGATTAAAGGTGTGTGCCACCATGCCTGGTTATTTGACAGCTATTTAAAAAGTTATTTATTTTTATTTTATAAGTATTTTGCCTACATGTATGTAGATGTACCAGGTGCATGCAATGCCCAGAGAAGCCAGAAGAGGGCATCAGATCTCCTGGAACTGGAGTTGTAGATAGTCGTTAGCCACCATTTGGAACCAAACCTAGGTCTTCTGCAAGAGCAGCCAATGCTCTTAACTGCTGAGCTGTTGCCCCAGCCCAATTTCACAGTTTTTTCAATCCAATGTGATGGATATCTACTGTGTCCCAAGTACTGGAAATGAAGGTCTCTGCCCTCGGGCTTCTTATAAATATAAAAATACATGTTGAATCCCAGGTCCTTGAACTGAAAAGAGTCTAAGGGTACTATCAAGCTAGGCCTTACTTCTCTGACTAAAGTCGGCAGCTAAGATGTGACCGCTCCTTTATTGGTACTGAAGGATTTAAAGCCTGAGAGTTTATCTTGTCCAAGACCTCTGGGCTGGTCAACTGGTAGACAGTGGAGAAACAGCTTCAACACTGTTCTTTCTCTCTTGCCACAATATTTTGGTAGCTGAAAGGCATCACCCTTGAATATGCACAGAGAGTCCCAGAGTTACTGAAGGCGAGTCACCTTACTCACAAGTGGAATAGTGAACAGATGACTCTTGTTGGAGGCTACACTGGTCTTCAATATTTCAAGATTGAATGGAAACATCATCTGAACTTCGTAGTGATATTGTTTTCCAAGCCAGTCCTAAGGCAAACAGGACAAGGTTTCAGGTAGAGATCAGTCTCCTACTCAGCTCTGGGCTGCAGAAGAAGTGGCTTTTGCTCAACTGATAGACCGGTTGTCTCTGGACTACCAGTCTTTGCTGCTCTTCTTGGCTAAGGGAAAGTGTTTGGTAACCACTGGTCAGTCTAAAGTGAGGTCTTGGCCTAAATGATACAGTCTGAGCTGGGACACTGCCAATAGAACCTGGCCTTCCTGTCCCACAGCCAAACATTTGCACCCAAACATACTTGACACGAGAACAGAATATTATTATACCATGACTGTGTGGTTATACTTAGTTACATAGCAGTATAATTAATGCCGTTTAATGTAAAGTGAAAACAGAATTGCTGCAGCTTCCAACTTCCTCTGGCTCAGCCACTAGTATATGCTGACTTCATTTATAAGCATTATTTTCTTTTTCATCATACTGATTGCAGAAAGGAAATCAGTCCAAGAAGAGAAACAGACATCAAACTTCAGCTGACAGCATACCCATGCAAGATTTAGATTGTAGGTATTGATTTCCATCTAGCATCATGCCAATTCCTCCATAAAATTAAAGCCCTTCCAATATCTTAGTCAATGGTCAGTTTGAATGCATCAGTGAAGCACAGGGAGGAGCCCGAGTCTAGGCCTAGGTCACATTCCCTGTTTCTTCAACTCATTCCCTGGTCTCATGGACTTTTGGTTTTCTGGTCGTTTAGGCATTGGCATGGTTTTATAAGTAAAGTCCTGGCTAATTTTGCTGGCATTATTTTCTTTCTTTTTTTTAAAATACTTTATTATTTTTATTTTATGTGTTTGAGTGTAGTGCCTGCATGTATGCAAGTGCACCCATGACGTGCAATGCCCGCAGAAGACAGAAGAGGCCATCAGATCCCCTGGAACTGGAGTTACAGACAGTTGTTGGCTGCCATGTGGGTGCTGGGATTTGAACCTGAGTCTTCTGCAAGAACATTCAGCATTCTTAACCACTGCGCCATCTCTCCAGCCCCTACATTCTATTTTCTATACTTGAGTGTGAGATCTGTGAGTCAACAAAACCTGGATGGAACATGATCTGTTGGACTACAGTGGAAGGCAGTATATCTGTGAAAACCTCACAATCAGAACAAAGTCATCCAGTGCTCAAAAAATAAGGGATTCTCCAAGTCATAGCTGATAAGTGGCGAGATCCGAGGTTGGCATAGGTTACCGTAAGCATGAATTTTATTTGTGTTTGAGCCAAGCTGCTAATTAGTATATGTGGATTTTGCATTTGGAGAGGTGCAGGGAGGGGCTGACCAATGCTTAATAGGACACATGTGAGCTGAAGTCAGTGCAGACTCAGAAGATGGACGAGATCTAACTAGACACCATGTTTTGTAATTAAAACACGCTATCGAATCAAAATTTCAGATCTATCTCTTGCTCTTTTGAAGAAATCTTGACACTTAACTGCCCCAAAGCAGTTTTCTTTCTGTAGTGGTTACACAGACTGACACAGATGGCTAAAAACTGTCAGCACAAACCGTATCTGACCTCACCGTTCGGCACCCTTGCTATGCGCAGAGTCCCTGAAACCAGTGAAAGCCTCCCTAGCAGAACGGATACACCATGGTGGGAGTGTGGACTGGAAATCAGGCCATCCCTGGAAATGAAACATCACCTATAATTAAGTTAAGCCCTTTGTCAATGCAGATTTTCCAAAAGAACTGGAGATCTCTGAAGAGTGCAATTAGGGGACTGTGCTCCTCAGCAATTGAATTTCCCACATCTTGCTTTAACTTTCAAGACATATGAAAATGCTAATGTCTATTGTTATAGAGAGAGAAGGATGGGGAAATTCCAAAGCAGGCTCCAGAAAAATAATAAGAAATGGCCTCCACCCTCTTCCTCAGCCCCCTGCACCCTAATTGGTGCATCATTAGAGTTGCACAGTTTATGGTCTCCATAATCAGTTACATTCCAGCCTTCATCATCCAGGCTCTCCTCAACAAGGCAGGAAGTCTCCCTGAACAGTTGAGATTTGGGTGGGGGGGGGCTGATTTTCTTAGTAGTTATCTCCACATCCAACGAGAATCCCCGTCTCTTGAATGTGCTCTGTGAGAGGATTCAACTATACACCCGGCATACCCTAAAGCTGGGTCCTGCACCGACAAACCCAGGCACATTTCCTTCCCGGTGTTCTTCCTCCCGGTGGTGAGTCCTGCCTCTGTCCCACAGCCCTCTTGCTTCCTCCTCTTGCTGTAGGATTTTTTCTGACCCCGATCCCTCCACCTCCAGAAACTCCCTTGGTACTTTCTCTGCTGTCTTCTCTCCTCCAGCAATACATGTCCCACTGCCCCCATTTTCTTTGTTCTTGTTCTTTTCAATTCATCTGATCAACTGGCCTAAGCTAAATTATTAATGGGTTGACAGTAGCTTAAAGTTGTAATTCAGCCAAACAATAGCATGCCCCAGGAGAGTGAAGGATTTGTCATAGAGTCATCATCTCAGCTGCTGGCATAATCTGCCCCAGAGAGGGAGCTGCCAGTGTTTGGAGAAGTACATACATCATTTGTTGTAGAGGGTCAGACTCTGAGGAAAACTGTGCCAATAGTACCGCAAAATTTTAAAAAGATCCTTAGGATGGTCTGTGTGAGAGACCAAAAGAAATGTGTGTTTTGTTCCTGAGAGGAAGGAAAAACAGTGAGTTGAGTAGAGAGGTGTGGAGTGGAGAGGATGGGTGGGGTGAACAACCCGTGGGAACTCCACACGGGAATCAGGCAAAGCAAATCTTGATGAGAGTGTCTAATGATGAATTTAAAATTACGCTCATTTCACGCTCTACCACCTCCCTCCAAACCTCCATTTGCTTCTGCTATGCACAAAAGTGTGCACGCACGTGTGTGTGTGTGTGTGGGGGGGTGTATGTACATGAGTGCTTTATGTACAATGCTATATAGCAATAATATAAAAACAGAGGCTTTCCATAGAGTCTGGTTTATGATGTGGAGACTGTCGGTCACAAGGGGTCTGTGCATTTGCATAAGAACAAACATGCCCTAGTTACCTTCTTCCTTCTGCAGAGCTCTCGAAGGTGTGGAAAGAGAGAATCAGAACTGGGAAGAATATTGAGATGAGCTCCTAGGTACCATCACAGGTCCCCTTTTCTTCTAGATGAGTCTGGCTACATCCACGGCTCCTTTTAGGATCTAGACACATGCTCCCATGATCCAGATTCCATTGCTAATGCCCTTCATTCTTCCAAATTCCACTTGGATGTGCAAACTCAGTAAGTGCCAAGTGGAAACTCCGGACCTTTCCCTCATACTGAAGCCAATACTGTCTTCCCAGTCATAACCAGAGACCAGGAGCCATTGTGCCATCTTTGAATTAGTTACTTTTCTGTTGCTGTGATAAAACACCATGACCAAAAGCAACTTATGGAAGAAAGAGTTTATTCTGGCTGATGATTCCAGACACATAAGAGTCCATCAAAGCAGGGAGGCATGTCAGCAAGTGGCTGGCACGGTGGCAGGAGCAGGAAGCTCACACTCACATCTTCAATCACAAATATGAAGCAGAGACAGAAAACTACAAGTGGCAGAGGCTTTAAATTCTCAAAGCCCTGCCCCCAGTCACATACTTCCTCCAACAAGGCCATACCCCTAAACCTCCCCAACAGCACCACCATCTGGAGACCAAGTGTTCAAATCCTTAAGCCTAAGGGGGGCATTTCTCATCAAACACCACAGTCTTCATCTCACTCCTCCACAACGGTGGTCCTTTTATCATCAAATCCTACTGCTCCTTACCCCCCGTTTATCTCTTAAATCTGCCAGCCTTCGCCCCACCTCCCCACCACCTCCACCCTACGTTCTCTAAGTCATTCACGTCATTCATGTTCCTTCCAGACTATAACCACTTGGATGTCCTCAGAAGCAGGGTCTCGACAGAGATTAGCATGCGGAAATCTTTTCTGGAGTGCGATTATGAAAAGGAAGGGAAGCAAGCCTGGTGGAGGGAGAAGCTGAGCATCCTTGTAATCTTGAACAAAGTCTCAGCCAACACTGTGAGCTTTCTAAAGCTGGGATGACCCTTGGGGCTGCCCCAAGGTGGGAGAAGCACAGCAGGCTTTTGAACCCCTGCTGAACAGGATATGAATCCCAGAAAGGAACAAGTTTGGTGGGTCAGCAGGGATGTGACAGCTAAGGGCTTTCTTCTGGCAGGGCTCCTAGCAGCTGGGGATTTCACTTTTTACACAGGATCTATCTGGCCCGCTGATTTTCTCAGTTCTGAGCGTGTCATTCTTTTGTGTTAAATCCCTCGGTGACCTTCCAGTGTCTCTTAACAAAAGCTGAAACTGTAATATGATCCTCAAAACTGTGTGAGATGACCTCTAGTTGACCTTTCCAGCCTCATCTCCATGCTACTGGCTTCATCCTTGACTCCAGCCACAGAGACCCATTTACATTTACATAGTTAATTGCGTATTAAACCATATCATTTTCCCTGTGAAGTTTCACATTGTATTGGCTGCAATTTTTGCCCTTGTTTATGTGTGATTATTTCATGGCAATCCAGACTGATTCTTGTACTATTTCCTCTTTTGCAATGGTTCTTCCATGTCACCTGTTAAAGCCCTCAGGCATCCCTTCCATAAAACATCCTGACCTCCCTGCCTAGATACACCATCATCACAGACCACTCCACGATCAGATTCCTTCCACCACCACAGACTCCCTCCACCATCACAGACTCCCTCCACCATCACAGGCTCCCTCCACCATCACAGACTCCCTCCACCATCACAAACTCCCCCAACCATCAGACTCCCCCCACCATCACAGACTCCTCTGACCATCACAGGCTCCCCCCCACCACAGACTCTCCCCACCATCACAGACTCCCTCCACCATCACAGGCTCCCTCCACGATCACAGACTCCCTCCACCATCACAAACTCCCCCGACCATCAGACTCCGCCCGACCATCAGACTCCCCCCACCATCACAGACTCCTCTGACCATCACAGGCTCCCCCCACCATCATACACTCTCCCCACCATCACACCTTCCCTCCACCATCACAAACCACCTCCCTATCCGTGCTATATCACATGTTTTTCTTTCAAGCTATGCATCTATTTGTGTGTCTCCCCCGACCATCAGACTCCGCCCGACCATCAGACTCCCCCCACCATCACAGACTCCTCTGACCATCACAGACTCCCCCCACCATCATAGATTCCCCCCACCATCACAGACTCCCTCCACCATCACAGACTCCCTCCATATCAGTGCAATATCACATGTATTGGTTTCAAGTTTTGCATGTGTTTGTGTGTGATTATTTTTGGCAATCCAAATTGTCCTCCACAAGGACCAGCTGCATCTATTTTTCTTCATCATTGAATTCCATCATTGAAACACAGTGCTGAGAAAATTGGTTGAACAACAGCAACGACAAATATAATAAATGAATGTCTTTATTTAATGATTCAGGTCTCCAAAGACTGAAGAGATGGTAGGGCCATAGCCAGAGTCAAACAGCTGCTTAATGTCAGAAAAGGGTACGTAGAGTCAGATGGTCATTCGCATGCTCTCTGCATATTTTGTGGCCTAGTCACAAATACGTTTACAGGTAAAATCTGACCACTGCTTTCACCCTCTTCTCCCCTCTTGAACAAGACCACTGATTCTTCTTTTCTTAATACTTAACCCATATTAGTTGTTTTCACTTAAATCGGTATTGACTTTGATTTCCGAGGAAAACCCCGAGTAAATTAATGGAGTACATCATTCAAATAAGTATTTTTAAAAGGCACTGAAAACATCACTTTGCCTGGTTCTTTCGCTTTTTATCTGCTTGCTTTCACATGATGGCGAGGCGGATTTTTTTTTTTCCTTCAGATGTCCTACCCTCACCTGAAAGTCCATGTTACACGGCAAAGAAAATGGGAGAAATTAGCAGGAGAGCAGATGAGAACAGAAGGTAAGGTCCTGGGCCCCAGTTTAGAGACGGGTGCTCTGGAACCCTGTTCAGAACTCACCCATCAGGCTCCACATGCAAATGAGAACATCCTGACTTGTTCAAAACACTTCTGTAAATAATATTATTCACTCCCTAGAAGAAAGCCATATTTTTACTAGACTTTTTAGTCCAGTCCTGCATTACTAATGAGAATCTATATTTTTAAACTCTGTTATTTATTTCCCTTCTGCTTAATATTTCAATCAAACATACATTTACTAAATTAATCATACAGCATGATAGTTTTAGAACCTCTGAAATCATTTTAATTGAATACTTCATGTCTGCTTGATCTTAAATGAATAAAACGTCTTAAAACTTCATTGTATCCAATTTTAATTTCTTGCTATACGACATCCCCCCTCCCTGCTTTGAATCTTTTATTCAGACTCAGTCTTGCACAAAAGTCCTATTTTAATTTTAAAGTTCGATCTTTCTGCTAACAATGCTAATCTGTTACTAAAAGAAATACAACCACCACCAATATAGACACTTATGTCTTAAGGACAAAAAACTTGTAACTTATTGACTCAAAGTACATTTTTGACAAAAACAGACACCAGCTGTTACCAGTCACTGTCAGATATGCACACCAGTGGGTAAAGAGAAAGGGCTGGTACCTTCCTTGGTTGCTGTACTGTTAAGCGTTCCTAAGGAGTAAGACACCGCACATGGCACCAAATGGCATTTCTTTCATTAATTTGGCTTGAAGTTGCTTGAAGGTGACAAAACGTGGATTTGGGGTGTACATTAATTAGTCTTAACTGTCATCTTGACACCACCTAGAATCAGCTGGGAAAGAGTCATAATGAGGAATTACCTAGATCAGTTTTGCCTGTGGGCATAACTGTGGGGAACTGATTATTAATGCAGGTGGAAACACACGCCGTGAATGTAGGCAGCACCATTTCAAAGACTGGGCCCTGGATATGTAAAAGTGAAGACAGCTGGCCAAGCAGAAAAAGCAAGAAGCAGGCGAGGGTGTGATTATTCTCCTTGCTCTGACTGTGGATGCGATGATTGGCCGGCTGCTTGAGCTGGGCCTTGACGTCCCTGAAATGGTTTACCCGAACTTGGATTTGCAAACTAAATGAACCCTTCCTCCTCTACGTTGCTGTTGGTCAGGGTGCGTTATCACAGCAACAGCGATGAAAGTAGGAAGGTGGCAAGCAGTGGCATCCATCTCTCCCTTGTTTCCACCCTTCTCTGTTCTAGTTATGTTGTTCTTTATTTACAGGCAAGAAGCAATGAATTGCTCTTCGGTTATTCCTATGATTAGAATTCCCTGCTTCAATAGTGGCTCAGATCTCAGCAGACCACCAGAGAGTGCCTAGTTCTGGCCTCCCTCTGGCCTCCATCTAGCAGAGGGCCTGAGAACACAGGGGATTGCCTGAGAGCCCCCAATCCTGCCTCCACCTGGTGGTGAGCATCCCCTAATTGCGCCATACCCATCCCCCTACATGGGGTTTTGTGAGGCCCCTCCCAAGGCCCCAGGGCAATCTGGCTTTGGTAGGCTAAGGCTGAGATCCTAGCAGACAGCCTGAGAGGGTGGGTTCCGACCTCCATCTGTGTAGTGGCTGGGATCTCAGCAGACCGCCAGAGAGTGCCCAGTTGAGGTGAAGGGAATTGTGAATTGAGAAAATTCTGTTTTAGAAAAATTTCACACATAGTCCCTTAGGGCATTGGATGTGAGGGTCCATGTAACTGGCTAAGAATGATTTCTCTCTCGTATTTTTTTTTTTTTTAATCCTGTGCGTTGCCTAATAGCTCCCCTGTAACTCTTTACACAAACTCGCTTTGTCCAGCCTGTCCTGTGCAACATCTGTGTACACATTCCTTCTGGAGCGTAATATTCAAATATTACTACAGCCAAGGTGATCATAGCACTCATTCACCAGAGTAGAACACTTCTCAGCACGAAAGAGGAGGAACTATTGAGTCAGGGAAACAGGTGGAAACTTCAATCATCCCTCGAGAAGCTGCACAGTCACCTTATTTCTGGTGTGTCTGAAGCACCAACCTCTTTTCTCCAGAGGAAATTACTTTCCATGGCAACTTCCTTACCAAACAAGTTTATTAAATGTTCTGTGTCTGGTAAATTCAGCTTGACAGAGGATTCTTTAGATCCTTGATTCTATGAGAAAAACTCTGAAATGGAGGGATGTGCTGAAAATCCACCTGATGCACTGATATGTATCAGATATTGGGGCCATCATAAAGTCCTTTTATTATAGTCTCACCCATGGTCTTACACTCTCTGAGATGTTTCCACAACAGTGATGATGAAGTCACCACTATCAGCTTCTTCAGGTCCTTCAAGGCCATTGTAACTTTTCTCACAATCCCATTTTGAGTAGTTTCCATTTTCCTGAGGCTGGTGTATCAGCCTCTAAAAATGCAAGAATCCCAAAGCCATGGTGCTGGGTGTGTCAGCATCTAAGAGTGCAAGAATCAAAAGCCATGGTGCTGCGTGTGTCAGCCTCTAAGAGTGCAAGAATCAAAAGCCATGGTGCTGCGTGTGTCAGCCTCTAAGAGTGCAAGAATCAAAAGCCATGGTGCTGCGTGTGTCAGCCTCTAAGAGTGCAAGAATCAAAAGCCATGGTGCTGCGTGTGTCAGCCTCTAAGAGTGCAAGAATCCCAAAGCCATGGTGCTGGGTGTGTCAGCCTGTAAGAGTGCAGGAATCCCAAAGGCATGGTGCTGGGTGTGTCAGCCTCTGAGTGTAAGAATCCTAAATCCATGGTGCTCGGTGTGTTACCCTCTAAGAGTTCAAGAATCCCAAAGCCATGGTACTGGGTGTGTCAGCCTGTAAGAGTGCAAGTATCCCAAAGTCATGGTGCTGGGTGTGTCAGCCTGTAAGAGTGCAAGTATCCCAAAGCCATGGTACTGGGTGTGTCAGCCTGTAAGAGTGCAAGTATCCCAAAGTCATGGTGCTAGGTATGTCAGCCTCTAAGAGTGAAAGAATCCCAAAGCCATGGTGCTGCGTGTGTCAGCCTCTAAGAGTGCAAGATTCTCCAATCCATGGTGCTGGTTGTGTCAGCCTCTAAGAGTGAAAGAATCCCAAAGCCATGGTGCTGGGTGTGTCAGCCTCTAAGAGTGCAAGATTCTCCAATCCATGGTGCTGGTTGTGTCAGCCTCTAAGAGTGAAAGAATCCCAAAGCCATGGTGCTGGTGTATCAGGCTCTAAGCATGCAAGAATCTCAAAGCCATGGTGCTGGGTGTATCAGCCTCAAAGTGTGCAAGAATCCCAAAGCCATGGTGCTGGTGTATTATCCTCTAGAGTGCAAGAATCACAAAGGCATGGTGCTGGGTGTGTCATCCTCTAAGAGTGCAAGAATCCCAAAGCATGGTGCTGATTCATTTTTTTTTGCCAACTTGACACAAACTAGAGACCCCTGGGAAGAGGGAATCTCAGTTGTTTAAATTTCTCCATCTGGTTAGCCTGTGGCCATGTCTGTGAGGTGTTTTCTTAACTGGTAATTGATGTAGGCTGGCCCAGCATACTGTGGGCAGCGCCATCCCTGGGCAGGTAGGCTATATCAGGAGGATAACCCAGCAAGTCAGCAGAAGTGAGCCAAAAGTGCTAACTAAAAAACTGTCAGGTTTGACATTCTGATGTCTCTTCTCTAAGACAGCTAAAGAAGCCAGCTTAAGGGAAGGTACAGCCAGTGATGTGGGCCCATCACATTGTAGGTCATTTTGTCCTAGAAGTGACAAATTAGAAGCACAGAGACCTGTTCGTGGTTGCCTTCCCTAAAGTTATAAAATCTTGAGTATCAGACCCCAAAGTCAACTAATAAAATCTTGATTTTTTTTGAGTGAGATTTTTACTCAGAAGTATTCCAGGAATATAACCATTTGGTCTCCTCTTACTCAATAGAACATCACGACATTTTTACACTGGTTTCACCTTAGATGCACACCAGAAGAAGAAAGCTCTTTAATGGACTAGGGTTTGTTTGGGTTAAGAATCAAGGCAAATATTTTTAGGGCTTTTCTTCTCCAGAGAATCTTTTGCTTGTAAATGAACATAAAGGGCGAGTTATGGAGTGAAGCTTCGATTGTGGTCCAATGAGCAAAGGAAAACTAGCTCCTAGAACCAGTGGATACTCCCCCACAGACGAGCACAGGACACTGGGAGTCATTAACCTGCCTGTAGTCCAAGTGCCGAGACATATCTCGTCAGTCTGGAGCTCTGGGACAATGGAAATGTGTTTTCCAAATTAAGCTATGAAAAGAAGAGAGAAACTTAGGGAGGAAGGGAAACATCTTGGCCAACATATTCGTCTAAACCCAAGGAAGCTCCAGGCATCAAAGAGCTTTCTCCTTGGGGTGCAGCTCTGTTGTGAGGTACAGAGTAGAACTGCACATATCCTATTGAATAAGGGGTTATTAAATAGCTATGTTTCCACACCATTTTGGAGCAATAGATACCAAAGTGAGTTTAATGGTATTGCAAAGAGTTATGATGCCAGGAAATGAGTAACTCTTTCAGCTGCTAGTTCAAGTAGCAAAAATATCTTTCCATAAGAGTATTAAAATGCTCCTCCAAATATTGCATAGCCAAGAGGACAGAGGCCAAGGGGGTGAGGAGGCAGACAAGAGGCTGGGGTTGAGGGTCGCAGAGCTAGGTTGTCAGACCGCCATTTCCCAACAGGGAGAAAAGCTACTGCTGTTCATTTGCAGTTTGTTGGAGAAAAACAGAACTTTTTGTAGATGCAAATTGGTAAAGTATTGTTCTTAAGAAATAGGTTGGGGTATAGCTCAGTGACAGAGTACTTGCCTAGCATGAATGAGGCCTTGGGTTATGTCCCTAGCACTGTAAGAAATAAATACCACAAGTACATCTCATTCACCATTTTTAGTGTGATTATTAGGATACGTGTAAAAAATAGCTCATCCTAGATGACCCCTTAGTCCCAATCATAGGAAGTTATCTATGGGTTCCTTAGTAAGAAGGAAGCAAAGATTAGATTCTTTTTAATTCATTTTGTATATTGTTCATATAGGTTTTGTACATAATTTTAGATGTACTTTATCTCATTTGTTCATCTCTGAGTATTATTTAATTCTCAAATTATTTAGTTTTAGGTTGACTTGGAAGTCGAGGAAGGTACAGAGGTGTCCCCTATGTCCCTCACCTCCACACAGGCACAACCTTCTGCATTATCAATATCCTCTTCCAGATCAGTGCATTTGCTGGACACATGATAACCACCTGAAGCCCACAGATTACCTTAGGGTCCAGGACTGCTGTGTATTTTCAGTGTCCACCATTATCATGTCAAACAGAATCTTAGTGTCCTCTGAGTGCCATCTGTTTCCACCACCGAGCCTTTGGAAAGTGAGTCACTCTCCTGCCTGCAGAGCTTTGTACTTTGAATCAAGCACGCCGTAGAGTTAGACTCATATAGTATCCATCCTTTCAGACTGGCTTGCTTCACTTTAGTGATAACCCTTAACTTCCCTCCATGTCTTGTCATGACTTGAAAAGTGTATTTTTCCATAGTGAATCACTGTCGGGCTGCAAAGTTTCTATATCCACTCAACAGATGATGTCTTGGTTACTCCTGAGTTTCTGCAATTATAAATAAAGCTACTATAAACATCTATGTGTTGTTTTCTGTTTAGATATTTTCAACTCCTCTGTGTAAGAACCAAATGAAATTAGCATATTGTGTGGTAGGGATCTGTTTAGTCAAACTGCCTTCCCAGCAGCACCTTTGCATTCTTATTAGCAGTGAATGAAGGTTCCGTTCGTTCCACATACTTTTCAGCATTTGATATTGTCAGTATTTCAGGTCTTGGTCATTCTGACAGGTGTAAAGTCATAGATAATCTCATATATTTTTTAAAATTTTTATTATTTTTATTTTATGTGTATGTGTGTATTGCCTGCACGTAGGTAAGTGCACCCATGCTGTGCAATGTCCACGGAGGTCAGAAGAGGCTGTTGGATCTCCTGGGACTGGAGTTACGACAGTTGTTAGCTGCCATGTGTGTGCTGGGATTTAAATCCAGGTCTGTTGCAAGAACAACCAGTGTTCTTAACTGCTGAGCCATCTGTCCAGCCCTGATGATCATATATTTTAAATGACTATATCTTCTAATCTTTACTGAGGTCCATATTAAATTATCAATCTAGATATTTATGTTTTTCTGTAAATACCAGACATGGAGAAATCCTGCCTAATTCTGTTGCCAAGAATCCACAAAACAGGACAGACAACAGGCCACAGAGGAGAAATTATAAGTTTATGTTATGAAGGCTTGGGGTGTCTGAAATGTCCTTGTTATTCCATTTATACTCTCCATCCCACAGACACGGAGAATGATATTGCCTGCATCCACTGATATGGGAGATGCTATCCAAGTGCTTGACCTGGAATAGTTAGTTACTGGATGTTTTTTATCCACATCCCTTGACTTGAGCAAGGACTCTGAAAAGACTTGCCAGTATTGACCATAATTCAGACTTTATCTTCAAATCCTATCTTCATTTGACCTCACTAACTTCACCCTTCTGAGGGGGTGAGAACAGGCGTGACTGTTCCTGCTTGACAAAGACCAAAGGCAGTGGTGGCGTGATGTCTGGTCAGACAAGGCAGAGCCATGGAGAACTGGGCCTTCTGCCGGACTCCCACGTGCTGCACTCCTGCACTCATCAAAAGGCAACTTCCTCTTTCCTTCCTCCATATGGAGGAACCTGCATCCAAGCCAGCATTAGTGGTATGGAAAGTAAAAGAATTGAGGGTACACGTTGGTAATTGCTTTAGGTGTACTTATGAAGTCCTTCTGAGTCATGCTGTGTTGCCAGGTGAGACTGTAAATATCACTGACACAATGTTTTCAGAGGCTGAAGTAGGATAACGTACCAGAAGCGTTGACAGTGAGTAGAGGAAGGGCAGAGCAGGACAGCACGGGGAAGAGTCAGGTGGGCTTGACAGGACCTGGATAGTATTTGGGATCATATGTAGTGTGTATTGTCTTCAAGACCCTGAGAGAGAGGAGAGGGAGATGGTGCAGTGGGTAAAGTGCTTGCTGCACGAGCATGAGGTCCTGAGCACTGATCTCTAGCACCCAAGTAAAAAGTCAGGCGTGGGTAAAGGCCTGTAATCCCAGCACCAGGAGAGGGGCAGAGACAGATAGAGCCCAGGGGCTTGCTGGACAGCTAGTCTACCTGAAATCACAAACCCCAGATTTAGTAAGACAACTGGTCAGTACTCGTATGAACTTATGACACTGGTGGCAGCATGCACAAGTTCCATGCAAGTTCAAACCAGACAAAGTCCCAGCATAAACATGAAAAGTGGGTGAGAAGTTCTGTAGGAGATTATATATATATGGCACATATATTACATTACATTGGGTGGGGGTGGGAATGGGGAGGCAATCTAAATGCCATCAAATTATAATGTATGAAAATTGCAAACATTCAATAAAAAAAGTAAGTGAAAAAATAAAATGAATAAAGGACACCCTGTCTCAAAGAAGGTGGGGTCGTCACAAATAGAGGAAGACATCCAACGTGTATGTATGCAATGGAGACTGCACCTGCACCTACGTGGTGCACACGCGTGCACACACCCAAAGATCATGAACAGGACATCTTTCTCCGCTGCATCAGTTTCTTCACAAGATCTTGTCAGTCTGCTCCCACTGGCAGTGAACATGACTTCCTTAAGTCAGAAGTGCTGGAGAGAGATATGAGATTATAGGCTGCTGCACATAGTAGGTACTTAAACATTTATTGAACTAAAAGGTCCATTCTACTGCCATTGATTGCCACTGTATATGATGCTTCCTAAGATGATATGCCAATAATTACCGCTCTACAAGAAGTGGCTAAGGGAATCAACCCACCACCAGAGTTACAGATCCAATAACATTTGGGGAAATTGTCATTATTTCCAGCCCTGTGATACCTGGGCATGGACTGTGGTAATGAACACGCAAATTCTGGCTAACAGCGTGGGTATCTTTGCTACTTGATCAGACTGGAATGCTTGGATAAAATTTTTCCATTTAAAAAACACATTACAAAAATCTATGAAGGCAAATTAAGCGTGTGTCTCTGGCAAAAGAAACAAACATGGAGAGCAAGGGGCATCAGCGAGGGCACGGGCTGCTTCTGCGCTCTGCTATTACCCACGGCCTTTCCTACTGCAGTACGAACACCCGCCATGGCAAATGCCAGATACGGCTGCCTAGTGTCTCCATCACTCAGAACAGATGATTCTGAATTTTAAACCTCAGTAACTAATCATTATAAGCCTCCATCCAATAGGTGTGTATTTCCATTCATGCAGACGTGGAACAGGCGTGTGTATTTATAAGCAGAGCCACTGTAGCAAAGAACAGCCTGGCCTCTGTGTAATCCATCACCTCATTCTGGCCCAATGGTACGTGGTTTCCTGCAGGGCCTGAATGGCTTTGCTCTTAACCCCTGTGAGCTCTTTTCTACCTCACTGTGTTACTTTGTGGTAAGAAGAAACTTGCTGTTATTCTCCACACAGGTCAATGTGACAGTCAATCCCTGGGTTCACAAAAACTTGGTGCAGGATCCTCCTAACATTGCTGCTCATAAAAATCTGTGTTTTTGAAATCTGTGTGTGTGATGTATGAATATGTGTATTCATGTATGTGTGTGCAGTCCTCTGAGTGAGCATGTTTACTACATGTGCAATCAGAGGACAGCCTTGAATGCCAGCCCTTGCCTCCGCCTTGTTTGAGACAGGCTCTCTGGGTTTGCTGCTATATACAGCAGACTAGCTGGCCTTTGCACTTCTGGTATTTTCTCCTGTCTCTGTCTCCCACCTTGCCATGGGAGCCCTGAGATTACAGCCACGCCTGGCTTTATGTGGCTTCTGGATTTGAACTCAGGTCCCGACACTTGCACAGCAAGCATTGTACCCACTGAGCCATCTCCCAAGCCCCTATGTTAAGCATTCTGAGTACAAGTTGACTCCTGACCAGGGCTACATCTGTGTCTGAGAGGATTGTTTAGTTTCTTAAGGAGGCAGAGTTGATGTTTTTGTTCTTTCTTAACCACCAGGAAACACAACTCCATCACCAAGCTGGCTGAGGTGTTGCAGCCTTATGGAGGCAGTGAGAGGCTCTCTGATTGGCCAGTTGAGCCTCCCTACCAGGTCCTACTTCCTCTCCCTAAGCCATCAGGATGATGTCATCCTGAGCAGTGCCTCAAAAGCCAACGTGCAGCCCAGGGTAGTGGCACATGCTTGTAATCCCAGCTATTCTCCAGGCTGAGGCAGGACCGAAACCTGGGGGCTTAGGCTGAGGGGATGGTTCAGTGGGTAACATGTCTGCCACATACACCGAGAACCTCAGTTCTGAGTCCCAGAACCCACATGAAGCCAGATGCAATAGCGTGCATCTGTGATCTCTGCTCCCCTCTGGTGACAGGAGAGTTTCCTCAAGCTTGTGGGCTGGCATTTATAGCAGCAAGCAGGGCACACGGCAAAGCCCAGTGTCAGGGGTTGTCCTGTGACCTCCACAGACATGCCATGGTATTTCATTCACGTTCACAAAAACAAATGTACAGGGGGAGGGGAGAGGGGGGATAAAGTTTGAAGCCTTCCTGGGAAACTTAGACACAACTGTAAAGTAAATTTAAAAATAGGGCTGGTGTGTGAGCCTCACCACCATCCAGCTCCACAACTCTTTCACCACCCAGACTGAAACTCGGTGCCATTCACACTGTCTTCTGTGCTAGATCTTGTGTCAGCACCTAGCAACCAACATTGTTTCCTGTCTCTGTGAGTGTGACTGCTCTAGTCACCTTTAGTACGGGGACTCGTGCAGTGACTGGGCATCTGCTGTTCCCCTGTGAGAGGCTGGGATGAATCACACTACAGTGTGCACGTTCTGTATTTGCTCTATCCACTGGACCATCTGAGGGTCGTTTCATCTTTAGGGTGCTGTGCACAGTGCTGCAAAGTAGACAGCCTAGGCGTTTTCATAGAGTTCCAGTGCTTTCATTTCTTTAAGATTTATTTTGTTTTTATCTATGTGTATGTATGTGTGTCTGTTTCTGTATGTGCTCTCGAATGCAGGGGCTCATGGAGGCTAGAAGAGGCCCAAATAAAATTCCATGAAACTGGAGTTACAGGTGGTTGTGAGTCACCTGATAGGAGAGCTGGGAACTGAGTGCAGGTCCTCTGCAGGAGCAGCAAGAGCTCGTACTTCAGAGTCATCTCTCCAGCCCCGCAGTGCTTTATTTATGTTGGTTGTTTGTTTTCAGGTCTCTCTAAGGCATTAGTGAGTCTTTACTCTCATGAAATGATGTTGCTAGCCTGTGCTGTGGTCTGAATGTGTGTATCCTCCAAATTAATGTTTTAAAAGCTAATCCCAAGTGGCACAGTACCAAGAAGTGGTTAGGTGGGCTTAGCAGCCTTACAAAACAGGCCCAGAGAGCTTTGTTCCCTGCGCCATGAAAGGACACAGGCAAAGTCAGTCACCATCTCTGAGCAACAGGACATCATCAGGCACCAAACCTGCCAGTATTTGATTTTAGATTTCACAATCTTTAAAATGGTGAGAAATAAAGTTGTGCAGTTTGTGAGCTACCTACATGTTTTAGCTTTTCATTATGGCAATGACACACCTGAAGCTGGATATCATTATAAAGAAAAGAGGTTTATTTAGCTCAAAGTTCTGGAGACTGAAGGGCATGGTTCCTGCATTGTTTCAGCATTTGAGAGGACCTTCTCAGCTATAACCAAAGCACCAGTTTATGGTATTTTGTTACAGAAACCCAAGTGGCTAGAGACAGCTGGTAACCTTCTCAGCTATAACCAAAGCACCAGTTTATGGTATTTTGTTACAGAAACCCAAGTGGCTAGAGACAGCTGGTGATTGTTACTTCTTCCTTATTTGGAAAACTCAAATGCAAAGAAATTGAAAAAAATTACCTTGTCTGTGAAACACTGTTGTCTGGACTCTGAAATACTGCAGTCTGGGAAGCAGACACTCCCTGCAGCATGAAGCCCCAGCATCACTTGAAGCATGTCTCAGAGCGGCACTGAGCTGATGGAAACCTAATCTGGACTAAGGATGGATACAATTTTAAAGCTCCTGCAGTTTTTCTGGTTTATGAGCAATAGGAGGAATTCCTTCGATCTTTTCAGAACTACCCTACATGTCAAGCAAGACGCATCAGTTTGGCCAGTGGCCACTTCTCTGTTACCACCAAACCCATCAAACCCGGTACTACCAACTGCACGTGTGTCAAACACTAACGAGAGAGTCCTTGGTAGGACAGAGACTAGGTAACGATTCGGTCAGGTGTCTGCAATGCAGCTCTTCTTCCAAATCAAAGCCGCAGTTGTGGGCTTTCTTCAGCACTAGCTGCCCCACTGGACAGGAAGGAAAGACTTCGGTCCCCCAGTCTTGGCCCTTTCTCCCACCTCCTCAAAGTTCTTGAACTCGGGCGCACCAGGTTCTAGAACCAGGTTTGACCTACATTGTCCATTACCCAGCTGCTCAGATTTGGTCTTTTCTGAACTTCTAGCTGGATCGAGCTGGTTTGCTTCCATTCACACATTTGATTTTCTTTTTGCAGCTAAATAGTTTTGGGCCGCGTGCATCCAAACGGCCAATAAATCACACACTTTGAAGTATGTCAAAAATAAGAAGGGAGCTGAATCCTGCAAGAGTCTTTCTAGTACCACCACAGAGCAAACTCACCCATATTTACTATCCGTCTTCACTGATTTCCAAATACCAAGCATCTGCCTAGGACATGTGACTAGGGAGTGGATTCCAAGCTCAGTAAGTATGGTGACATTTTGAGAAAAGCAGGACATTTCTCGTTATGAGAAAACCTTTTGGTGAGGAGGCCTGGTGAGCCTGCACATTAGCGCCGCTGTTTTCTTTCCGTTCATCTCTGTGACCTCTAGCAAGGCAGCCTCCCTATTAGTGACTTGTTTGGGATAGACAGCTCTGCTACTGTGTTAGCATCGCTGTCCTCTTCCGGGAAGGGAAACTGGAAAGCACTAAGAGGGTCACTACTGGACCTAAACCATGCCCAGAATGGAATCCTCACTCAGTGACCCGCCTCAAAGGCAAAAGTCATGAGGTTTGTATACCTGCAATAAAAACAGGCCTCATAATTAGGATAGGGGCTTTTTAAAACATGCTAAAACCCTCTTGTTTAGTTAAAGAGAAATGCCACAAAGTCACAGAATCTGGCTACATCTGCTCCCAGTGTCCTTTCAATAACTGTCCCCTTCATTGCCAAAAGGAGCGCTTCCATAGGGCAGCACTGTGGACAGCTCATGGAACGGAAGGAGGCTGGTGCAGAGTGGACCCAGAGCTCACGGGCACTGTATGCCGGCCTTGTCCAGCGATGAGAACTGGGAGAACTCTCAGACCAGCACAGGCACCATGGAGGAAGCCCAAGAGAAGAAGCTGGTCTGTGAAGTAACCAGATGAGGATGCAAGGCAGGAGGGCATCTACAGCTGGAGTTGACACACTGCCCGACCGGTCCATTCACTGCCCACCTTCTGAGCTGAGGAGACAAAGAGGTGCATCCATCTGGGTGAGGAGCCCAAGACAAGCAGCAGGCCCAGCCTTCCTAGATGCGGCCTTCCAAACTTCGAATGCTCATTTTGCCAGAACAAACCAGGACTAGTTTGTCCAGTAAGACTTCTCTTTCTGTTCTTTCTGCGTCTTCCTGCTTCACTTTACCCAGGAATGCAGTGCATTCTGTGTGTGCCTGTGCATGGTTGTGTGTGCGTGTGTGCGTGTCTGCCTGTATGCCTATGCATGTTTTTTTTTTTTTTTTTTTTTTTTTTTTTTGTGTGTGTGTGTGTGTGTGTTTCCATGTGAGTTCTACCCTAGTAGCTGCACACTGGGAGTTGTCCCTCAGACAGAGGCTGCAAATTAAAGCTAATATCAGCAGGTGATAGCTCAGAGCTCCAAGGCCAGGCCTCTCAGGCCACAAGTGTCTGGGCTTATGAGGATGAAGGCCATTGCTCACATGCTCTCCGAACTCCACGGGAAAGGAGCATGGTCTGGAGCCTCCCCTCCCAGGGCTCCTGCCTTCTCTTCTAGAGGCTTCTAGAATTGCGAAGGCCTGGGAGTTCCAGGAATGGAACTGGCCCCTCTGAGGTGGCTCATTCCTCTTTTCACTAAAAAGGCCCTGTCTTCCTCCAGCACTCTCGGGGAGTAGGCCTCCTTGGCAGCACTTCGTGCTCCTCTTAGGACAAGATAGAGTTTCAACTCTGGGAGGAAGAGTGTTGGGGGCAGCCTGCCCTTGGTCTCCTCTGGTGGCCTGGCCCTGACCCCAGGGCCTGTCAGCGGGTGCGGAGAAGGAATGCATGCCAGAGGGTAGCCTGTGTGTAGGATGGGGTGACCATGGAGCACAGTCATTGACACACCAGCTGAAACTGGTCTGTGAACTGAACCTTTCACACCAAAATAATCATTATTTATCTGAGATTCAAGTTTAGTTTAGCATCTTGTATTTTTAGTCACTGAATCTGTCCACATTACTCTGATGTCTTCTTGGGAAAAGGCAGATGACATTTACACTTGTGGAGCAGTGCTATCCTGTGCTTCCGGCTGCCAGGGAAGACTAGACTACTGAAGTCCTAACTAATGCTCTTTCTGGAAGCCGCGACCACATGGCTACTGTACTCCCTTAGAAAAGCAACCACAGCCGAGGACAAGTGGGGACCCTCCTCCTGATCTAGTGCCCGTCTCTTTTATCGTTCAAATGGGGATGGAACTATTATTTCTTTTTAAACAACAAGCACACTGAAACAGGTGTTAACACAAAAGGTGTTAACCAAAATTGTTCCAAGAAAACTAGACTGTAGGGGCTGGAGAAATGGCTCAGTGGTTAAGAGCACTCACTGCTCTTGCAGAGGACCAGGTTTGATTCCCAGCACCCACATGGTGGCTAACAACCAGAGGATCTGATGCCTTCCTTGACCACCTCCAGCACTGCATGACAAGGATACGCTTACATACATGCAGGCAATACACTCATACACATTTAAAAAAAAGAAAGAAAATTAGACTGCATAGGCACTCTAAGTGACCACCAAACTCAATACCCAGTGATGCCTGTGCAGGTGGCTCTGGGGCTCTGGTGGGGTCCTGTAAGAACACCTGCGTCTATCCACAGGCAGACTTCAGTGATTCGCAGGTACCTTGTCATTAGGTACACAATGCAGCGGGGAATTTACCTTTTTATAAGATTAGTTTGTTGAGATGACTATTCTCAAGATTCAGTTGGAAAAAGCCATAGAACCCATTACAGCTTGGCGGAGTACATTGTTGTAAGGACTAACATTGCTGAGTTTCTAGAACAGAAACCCATGGAAGCCAAAAGAAGGGGTATCAGGCATGTTGATCATGCTGACAGAGGCTGGCTGTCTTTTAAGACACATTTTGTATTCCCAGATTACTTCAGGTGTTTTAAACTTTGAAGATGTTAGAATTGATGGTAGAAAATTGTGTGCTTTCAAAATGTCTGAATTTTATTAAAATTTCATAATGCCACTCCACCCTAGGATAACTCACCTTTTAAAATAATGACATCAGAAGTCACTGGTTACATTGCCCATGGAAAGCAGTCACTAGCTGCTCTCGACTGAAGGACAAGACTTTCTCAGGTCTACCTAGAGTCCATTGGGTGGCGAGTGCATCGGCACCCTGTGAGCATTCACTGATGAATTTGAAATGTCAGTATTAGGAATGGCAGATTTTAGCTGCTGTGTTGGAAGGACAGGAAGGAAAGGAAAGATGATGGTCAGAGAAGCAAACAATGTACCCTTAGGCCAAAGTACGCCTGAGGCCAGCCCGACACTACCTCAGATGGCACACCCATGGAGTTTTACCTCAGTCTTAGTAGTTGCTGTGGTTTTGTCTTATTTTCTTAATGAGTTCATTGCTCACATTGAAGGGGAGTTGTATTTTTACAGGAAAACCACATTTCTGACTCCATTCTCTTGAAAATGCGAAAGATTTCTTAATATTGAGCCCAGCCCCTCATTCTGCATGACAATAATCAAACACTGAAGAGTGGCTGCTCTCTCTCTCTCTCTCTCTCTCTCTCTCTCTCTCTC
>NW_008339223.1:179173-180503 GCF_000622305.1 Nannospalax galili
TCTGCGTCACAAAAAACACACACAAAAGAGTGTTCTCTCTCTCTCTCTCTCTCTCTCTCTCTCTCTCTCTCTCACACACACACACACACACACACACACATAGTCTGTAGGCTTCAGACGCATGGGGATCCTCTTGCCTCATTCCATCTCCTGTGAGCTGAGGCTAGGGCTGTGCGCCTACCCAGGTAGACTGCTCCTCATAAATACTTCTCCTTCCTACTTGCAAACTGGCTTAGGCTATGCTGATGCAATGCCGGGTTTACCTGAGTCCTCTCCACTCTCTGTTGCTTCTTCATGTCAAAGTCAAACACCAGTCGCCACTTATCTTCATACTTAAGCAGGTCGTTATGCTCACAGGCGTCAACTGATTGGGTTCTAAGCTTTCTGTCTCTAGCACAGGTGATTAGACATCTTTGGCATGCCCCAGATTCCTACATTGCCACTCACTGCTTTGGGTGAGTTAATTCCTCATGTGACTTTCCATCGAAAACAATGAGAACAGTTCCACATGGGGGTATGGTGTTACTTTCCACTATTACATTAATAAGGATTTAATCAGATCACTCTTTACCTACTTGGGTCTAAAAGGCAACATTTTTCCTGCAAGAAGCTAGACTGAATGGTAAAGTGCCACTCAGAGCTTCGAGGACCCACAGAACTACAGCTTCTGCCCTGCTTAGGGGGGACTGTGTCTCCCGAGAAATGCTCCATGAATGTGATTCTCACCCATGGGTTACTGGAGTAGGAGTCTGTGTTCATTCCAACGGTTTCCTACAGGCTGTGCCCTGCTGCATTTACAAAAGTACAAAGTTTGTCATCTGAACTTCTCTGTTGGCAAATGGAAGCCCTGGGCTCAGGGTCAGGTAATGTTCTAGAAGAAACCTGGAGATTCCAGGTAGAGAGACAGGCTTGAGAAAGAAACTAGACATTCACATAGATACAAGGTCACAGAAGGGGTAAGAAAGATCCAGAAGGCAGAGGACAAAGTGGAGCAAGGCGGAGCCTGTGACTTAGAAGACATGAAGAAAATTCCTGCTGAGAGCCTGCAAGGACGATGGGACAGAGTTTGCTCTTCTGACCTCCAAATGGGAGCCAGTCATGCTGCACATGCCTCTAATCCCAGCACTGGGGAGGCAGAGGCAGGCAGACTGCAAGTTCCAGGACAACCTGGACCACATTGCAAGAACTTATCTCAAAAATTAGAAAAGAAACCTTTAAATGGACATAATTTGTTATTCTATACCTAAAAAGTAAATACTAATAATTATATTAATTAGTATTTAATAAATGTTAAGATATTTGACAATTGAACTGAAGAGAATCTTCTATA
>NW_008339223.1:181103-194549 GCF_000622305.1 Nannospalax galili
GGATCTTACTCTGTCAAATAAATAAGCAACTCGTACTATACATAGAGCATGTCTATAACAGAAAGCCTTTGGAGACTTTCTAATTTCTTTCCAAAATAAACACACATGAAAGTCCTTAGTAGTAGTCTCTACCATAATCTGAATTTTATGCCCTTTTTGAGGGAACAACAATTTTGGTTTTTTTGGGGGGGTCTTTTTGAGACAGGGTCTCACTGTAGCTTCAGCTGACCTGGACCTTGATATGTAGACCAGGCCGGCCTCCATCTCACAAAGATCTGCCTGCCTCTGCCTCCAGAGTGCTGGGATTAAAGCCAGCACACCAAGCTTTATTTTTAACATTGGTTAAATTTCTTATTAAGAATTAAAAATATATATTTATGGTAGTGAGTCCTACCTAAAAGTTTGTTAGGAAGTTTAACATGTACTATGATGATAGAGACCACAGTAGTGCTAGCAGCCCATCTTCACATTTCATTAGAATCAAATAAGCCCTTGGAATCATTATAATCACAGCTAAAGTCAATGGAATGTGGGTAAGAATGGGTCTTGTGTTTATTCTGCTTTTTATATCAACAAGTGGAGATGCTGATGCCAGGAAAGAGTACTTGAAGATCATAATGCACACCGTCCTGACACACGGCACTCCTGACAGTCCCTGCTTCCCGACCCAGTCACTGAGCAGGCTTTTTTCATTGGATCACTTTCTGGTAATAGGAAGTTTCTGTTTTTGAGCTTACATTGCTGGTTTGGGGCTACTTGTAGCTTTAGAACATCTGGTTTTTCATAACAAAAGAAAAAGAAAGTAAGAAAAGTGACAGAGAAGAGGAAAAACGAAAGCGAAAAATCACTGTTTAAAGACCAAACGATAGATTTGGCAACTCTCGTTTGTGGCCTGAAGTAACCAGCTTCACAGGGGCAGCAGGACTTCACTATTAAAGAATAAACGCTTTAATATTATTAAACACATCATAGCAGGTTTTATAGCAGACTTCATAATAAAGTTAGATGTTTCAGTATCAAAAGGCGCACACATTGCTTTAATGGTATCTACATGTTAGGGATTGTAACGGCCTGTTATGACATCATCTGTTAGGAATTTACTATGGATGCTTGGGGAGGGGGTTCAAAAGCTCCTTCTAATAAGATGCCATGGAGTGTAACTATATCTAATAACAATTGGCCAATTATGAATAAGGCAGTTTCAAAGAGGACCACAGCTTTAAGCTCTATTAGAACGTTAATGGGGCTTAGCTAGTAGTCTCCTTTTCCTGCCTGCTGTTCCCTAGTCTGAAAGCCAGTCTTCTGTTACTCTCCAGCTTCCAGGGGCTACACAGTTCCAGAGGCAGCTGGGGATCATTGTGGCCACAGGCCAGGATTTCAGCTTAGTTTAGAACCAACTTTGGGGTCAGTGTCTGGGGCCTAGTTGTGATTGGGATGGTCCGTTCCATCTTGTTAGTCCCTGGCCCTCCAGAGACCCCGGGAAGCATCAGATGGAGAGACTCATGGGCCTGAACCTCCTGAGATGAAAGTTCTTGGCAGACTACAGTTGAGTTGGCTACCATCAGACAAAAATATTTGTCATAATTCTAGAGGTGGTGTGAGACCCCAGACTCATGGTCAGGGATTCATTTTTGTGTGGGTGTGCCCTCTCCAGGGTACCCACTGTGTGCTCCTGCCTTCAGTCTAGCACCACCACATATTAGACACCACCCACAAAGCTCCTAAGAACTTGAAACTCATGAGCTCTGGTAGCAAGTGATGTGCTGTTCCGCTCTTTGCTGTGCCCCAGGTTTGACTTCATGCTCCTCACCCATTCATCCTACAGCTGGCTCCTCTTCCTTATAAAGTTTCTGGTAAAACCAGAGTCCCAAAGATGGATTAAAGGCAGAGTCTAAAGAATCCCCATATCTAAGAGCTTACAAGAAAATTTAAAAGTTTGGGGGCTGATGAACTGGATCAGCAAGAAAAGCATTTGCTGTCTTGCCTTATGACCTTGATTTTATCCCTGATGGAGGAAGGAGAGAACTGACAGCTGCAGATTGTCCTCTGACCTCCATAAGTGCACTGTGAGATGTGCTCCAATAAATAAATAAATAAATAAATAAATGTAATACCAACAACATTTTTTAAAAAGGAAAATTTAAAAGTTTGGAATAGGGGCTAGAGAGATGGCTCAGTGGTTAAGGGCATTTCCTGCTCTTCCAGAGGACAAGAGTTTGGTTCCCAGCACACATATGAGGTGGTTCACAATCTCTTGTAATTCCAGCTCCAGGGGATCTGATACCCCTGGCACCTGTAACCAAGTGCAACATACTCCCCATATAACCATGATTAAAATAAAATAAATATAATTACTTTTTTAAAATTAGTAGGGCTGGGGGGGGTGGTACATGCCTTTAATCCCAACACTCAGGAGCAGAGGCAGACAGATCTCTGTGAGATTCAGGCCCATCTGGTCTACATAGGACTTCTAGGCCAGCTGGGGCTATAGGGAGACCCTGTCTCAAACAAACAAACACCCCTAAACCAAAAAATATATGGGTCTGGAGAGATGGCTCAGTGGTTAGGAGAACTTGCTGCTTTTGCAGAGGACCTGTCCTCATTTCCCAGCACCCATAACTGGTGGCTCAAAACCTCCTGCAACTCCAGTTCCAGGAGGATCTGTTGACCTTAGCAGACACTGTCGTGCATCTGCAAAGCTGCACAGAGATTCGTAATTTTAAAAAATACCAACAAAATATTAAAAAAAAAAAAAACATTTGGAATAGTCCAACCCCAGCTGAGTGGCAACCCAAGACAAAGAAAAGGAAAGCCATCCTCTGAAGGGCAGAGACGGGCTGCGACTTCCGATCTCATCCGGCTTTGACCCTTAACCACTTCAAAGCACTGACTGGAATGATGTCCACTTTGGAAAGTCACCATCCACACACACAGAATGACCCCAGCAAAGTCCCCTCACAGTACTGTCCCCATGGTGACAGGAAAGACAAGGTGATCACGGAGCCTACTGGGTCTTAAACAAAGGAGCCTCTTTGTTGATCACCAAGAACTCTGGGCTAGACACAGATTAAGGTTTAAACCAAGTCCGAGGAGTCAGGTTTGCAGACAGCCCACATTATGTGAGTTCTGGTCCCTTCTTGGTTCAAAGGGCACTGAGACTTTCCTTCAGGAATGAACTTGGAGGCAGGCAGAAGGGATGCTTTAAGGTGTTTTGAATTTCCTAAGGAAGGTTTCCTTTAGTTAAATTTTTCTACTTAACTCTTCTATCTCCAACCAAAGCAAAAAATATCCATAATTCAGTGACTAGCAGTTCATTAAGATAAACTAAATGTTGCCTCCTTTAAGCATGGTGCTTTGTGAAACGGTTCCTGGAAGGGGAGGATGTTTGGATTGGATACTTCAATGAGTTTTCCTTACAACTGTCAGGGACCGAGGCAGGGAAAGCTCTGGGCATCTATGAGTGGCAGAGGAGCAGAAGAAAGATGTGTTGGAGAAGAGACATTGACTAACAGCAAAGCTGGAGCTAAAGGACTGGAGCTAGAAAAGCCCCAAAGGAAACACTCACATCGTAGCATCTGTGGGTCAAACATCAACATCGGGACCACTGATCCTGTTCCACCAAAGATGGGCTGTAGCCTCTTGCCCAGTTATCCTCAGAGTCCCATTCCCAGCTCTGGCCAACATTTTCAGTTAATCCCCCAGAATTACAAGAAGGAATACAGAGATACAAAGGGTCACCCAACGGCTGGCGCATGTCCTCAGTAAGTATCTGGTGAATGAATGAATCAATTACGTATTTATGCTGTTGACATATGCAACCATCTCTGGTGAAAGCATTCTGAATTAGTGTCTAGGACATTTGACCACGGGTTTTGTGACAATAAAATAGGCTCTAATCCCAGAAGCATAGGGCGGAATGGACATGTGATCAGAACTTTGCACTTCATCGGATTATCCCTGACTGAAGATATTTTTTTAACCCCAAGTATGTCAGGGTTTCATATGTAAAGTATCTTTTTGTACCATCTCTTGTATCACCCAGAAGTCAGGTGGCTTCTCAGTAGTAACTGAAAAGCAGACAGTGCAGCCATGTAGTCCCAGTCAGAGATGTGCTATGAAATCGAGCTTTATAGCTGAGGATCATTGAGTCACAATTTCATTGTTTTGAAGAGGTATTAATGATAAACAGACAAGATGTCGATGCATTGATGGAAGCCGACTGCCATTAGTATTTTCTGGGAGTGAAAAAGAGCTAGTGACCAAAAGGTTATTCATTGTTTCAGATTGGGCCTGGAATAACATAGACTCAAACCAAGAGTAAAATACAAGTAAGAAAGGGGCAGAGGAAACACGTGCTTGTGTGTACATGTGCACGCGTACGTGTGTATGTGTGTGTTCGTGTGTGTGTGTGTGTGTGTGTGTGTGTGTGTGTGTGTCAGAGGGGGGACAAACCACTAGCTTATTATTTGGCTACAGTAGAAAAGAGGAGTACTGCTCAAAAACTTTGAAGGGGTCAGCAAGTGACTCAGTGGGTAAAGACACTTGTCATGTAAGCCTAGTGACCTGAGTTCAATCCTCAGAACCCTTGTGAAGGTAGAAAGAGAGATCCAGCTTCATAGTTGTTCTCTGATATCCACATGCATGCTGTGACAGAAACACACCTCCATCATATCATGAATACAAACAGTAATAATACTAATTTTTAAAGCTGAGTCCTGTTAAAAAGTGAGACCATTATCAGCAGCAGAGCCTGGGCCAGATGGAGAGTGAGCCGAAAATGTCTCTCGATAATTAAGAACTAAGTGAGCGAATCTTGTTTGATTTTTCTTTTTTACTTAAGCTATTTGCCATGGATGAGTACTATATACATTCAATGGAATTTTTCATTAGGAAAGTGTTGATTGTATTAAAATTTCCTTCTGGTCCAATGCCTCATGCATTAGGTGTTTATAGGGTGAGGACCCCAAATGTCTATTTCTTCATTAACAGTTTTGTCTTTCCCATCATTTCTATGATGGACCTAATGTTTACTCAGATTAGTAATGCTTTCACACACACACACACACACACACACACACACACACACACCCCACACACGAATAAAACTGTTTCCAGACACAAGATTCCAGGAATTTTTATGCCTTTGTTATTAGCCCTTTGATAACAGTTTCTAATTAAGTCAGTGTGACATTCAGCCAAAGAATAGAATTACTTCAGAATACCCTCATATGTTCCTTTTTGTGGAACAATGTACCCTGAAACAAGAGAAAGAAATCAGTTTCAGCTGCTATAAAAGGGTTTAGGTTAGACTGAGAGGACTCTCAGACTTCTAGAGCCTTGCCAATTGCCAATGCGACAAATTTAAAATCCTTGTCTCTACAGAGTTCTAGGGGGGGAAGTAAACGTCACTCACGTATGGAATCGCCTCAGTGAAAGCAGTCATACTCAAGAAAATCCTCTCTGTGTCACAAATGTTAATGCTCTTCAACCCCATATCCACGTGTTGTTGCATGACTCAGAGTGCTTGGTTCAATAGTGTGGAAGATTTGGGGTTTCTGACCAATCTCATTTCCCTAGTCCTAGAATGGGGCTTGAAATTCATGTTGTAGTATGTGGCTCTGTTGTGGCCCCCACCAATCAGGTAGGGGCTGACTAGAGTGAGCTGCACATTACAGTGTAGGAGATGGGAACTCTATTCTTTCTCTTGGGGAACAATGGCTCACTCAGCGAGCATGGTCAGAGGTGTGAATTTTGGAGCCAGGTTGTCCGAGTTTAAAACCCAAATCTATTTTTCATTTTCTCTGTGAATTTAGATCAATCACTAAGTTCTCTTCATCAATTTCATTGTTTTTTAAAAATGTTTTCATTAATTCCAGAATTTCTTACAATATATTTTGATCATATTTAGACCCTCTCCCCTCTCACCTTACCACATCCCCAACTTCATTTCCTCTATTCTCTCTCTCTCTCTCTCTCTCTCTCTCTCTCTCAAGCCACTCAAGTGTAATTTGTGTTCCTCAAGTGCTCTTGACTGGGAGCCTACCCCTTGTAGTCTGGTCGACCTACCTACCAGATATTAAAATGGAAAACCAACTCTGTCTCCCAGCATCCGTCAAATGCCAGTTTGTTTGGGTACCACAGGGTGCTTGTACAATTTTGTTATTTTTAAATGAGGATAATCTTAAAGGTTAGATGACAAGATTTGGTGAGCTAATAGAACATGTAAATTTAATAGAGGCTGGATTATAGTACAGATTCTCCAAACATTAACTGATTTTGACCTGGGCTGGTCACCTGAATGAGAGGGCCATAGATTTGAGAATTGAAGACATCACTTTGGAATAATCATCATGAATTTCCATTAGTGTGTTACAAGTATCCTTTGTAAAGATGGTTAGATAAGCCTTCAGTTCCACTGAACAATAATTTGGAAGGAACCAAAACAAAGAGAGGGCTTCAGTGCAAAGACTTTGGGTTATATTTTCCTTAAAGCCACCTCCTACTTCTCAAAGTAAGAAATGCCACCACTTTTTTTCATTTTTATCATTTTTCAAGGACCATTCATACTGTCCATTAACAACTTCTAGACAGATGTTTTCAACAACAGAAATTCATTTTTCCTCATATAAAATGAATTTAGAGTTGAGTGAGCCAAATTTCCCGTCTCTTAATTCAGCTGCATTCAGTAATCCAAGAAAGGGTGCCTTCTTCTCCAGGCTCTGATGTTGGGAGAGCTCAGGCATGTGGTGCAATGCAAACCTCACACCTTATCTGTTATTTTCCACTGTCAAATCCAAGTCCATAGACTCAACTTGCTAAATCCTTTGACTTCAGTCATGAAAAATGACACGCATCACTATGCCTCATAACACGTCTTCTAAAGCCTTACTGAATAAGCAGCCGGCGGGCAGGTCTGCCAGTCTAACCACAGACACCATCACTTTTTCCTCTTCTGTCTGGCTCTGAGTTTTTGGAACAGAGATGAAACTTAACCTTCCCAAACAAAGCCTGTTCACTAGGCAGTTTAGGGCCAGTAATTAGCTCACACACCATAAGGTAGTACTGAGCTGTTTGTCATCTTCCAGAAATTTACTCTTTTCTCTAAGAACCCATAATCATTTACCACTGAATGAAGGAGCTACACTTATAAAAGTAAAGTATTTAAAACCTCATTCAAGGATGGTCAGACCAGCTCATAAATCATTTCTCCACACTGGTGAGGAGGTCATGTGTTGACATATTTAGCGGTCATCAGGGTGTTGTGGTTTCACAGCTAGGAGGAAACTCGAGCTTGTTGAAGTTGGAGCTTACTTCTATTTTTATTTATTGAATTAATGAAATCTTGGCAACAAATAGTGTTTTGCTTTAGACAAGATGTGATTCTTTTTCTTTACCCCTGTCTACCTTGTGTCTCTGCCTGTTCTTTCCAAATAGACATTTTTTATAAATGTTTCAAATACCAGGAAAGCAGAACCTTAATAAGATCAAGAGGAAATAATCAATACATACAGATGTGGCTTCCACTAAAATTGACATTTTGGTGTTAGAAGAAAAAATAAAAGGCATGAAAATAAATATTTTGAGTATATTTACAGGGCTGCTGGAGTCTATAGATCACCAGACTCCCGTTAGCTTAAAGTACTTCCTCGTGTTGTGGCGAAGGCTTTACCATTGTGTGTGTGTGTGTGTGTGTGTGTGTGTGTGTGTGTATACATGTGTTAGTGACTCAATAGCAATAACAAAATTGCCATCAGGCTTAGTGTAGGGTTTTAATCCCTACTGTAAGCCCAAACACTGGGTAGCTTTTGAAATCTGTAGGCATGGTGCTTTCTCAAATGCTCCCTAGTATATTAATTACGATACCTACAGCACAGTACACAAAATCAGCAGCACCCTCCTAGTGGGTACATTGTAAAAAGTTCAAGAAAAGGACTCCTCCTTAGGACAGTGCCATAGGAGGAGAGGAAACGGGAAGGGCTAGCACAGTGCTGTGAGGCTAGGAGCAACAGAGTCAGCCTCGCCATGCATGTCAGCAGTCTCATGTTCAGGCAGGTTCTATGTGACCTTAGAGAACATATGCCACTTGGCTGAGTTTCTCAGTTCAAATATAATGTGTCAGACGGCTCAGTGTTTTCCAAGCTGGTCTCCTCTGGACACACTAAGTGGTGGCGTCACTTGCATCTTCAATTGCACGCCTTAGTAAGTGAATAAAACGTGCTGAATTATTTCACTTAGGCCTACTGCATTTATTTTAAAAGACACTGAGTATTTATACCCATGTGTACTTTCATGACAAAGAAATTATAGGCATGGATATGGTTATTTCTTTTTGTTGATGTAAATGTGTATATTGTTGTAGCTATTAGAGATGAGAAAGCAAGACATTTTAGAGTTTAAAAAAAACAGATTTATAGAGTAACTTTGGTTTGTTTGTGTTTAAGGAGTAAAGATATGGTGAAGTTTTGGCCCCAAATTAGATTTGTCTTAATTCTAAAACCAATATCACCTAAGGAAATGAAAGTGGAGGGAATAATTTTATACCGACTCTCCCCCCAGACTTTCTACGCACATTTAGCATGTTCCCCACTTACAGCATCTCCATGAGTTCTTTCTAAGTTTAAATGCCTGTCCTGTAAATACTACAGACTGTCTTTGCCAGACTGGACATCATCTTTTGATCTCTTTCAACACAGAACAAGAGACATACCACATGTCAGGTAAGCAAAAACTACTATGGTTGGATTCAAGCAATGTTTAAGAAAGATACCTATCTCTGTTTTTTCCCAGCTGACAAAAAGCCACAGCAAGCCTGTGGGGATTGTTTTGATCGGTTAACTGAAGTGGGAGGATCTGCTGCTGTGGGTGGCACCACTCCTTGGGCTGGGATCTCAGACTGCTGAGCACAAGCATTCCTCACTCTCTGATTCTTGACTGTGAACATGATCTGACCAGCTACCTCAGGCTCCTGCTGCTGTGACTTCCCCACCATTAATCGTGAGTGAAAGTAAACCCTGCCTTGAGTGCCTTTTGTCAGGGTATTTTATGGCAGCAAAAGGAAAGTATCCAAGACAAGGCGCCTTGAAGGGGTCTGGCGCATAGATATGGCAATTCCAAATCCATTTTTTTTGACAGGGTCTCCCTAGCCCCAGTCAGCCTGGAAATCACTATGTGGGTCACGCTGACCTCACAAAGATCCACCTACCTCTGCCTCCCGAGGGCTGGGATTAAAACCGCAGGCCACCTGGCCTGAATCCATTCTTTGTGAGGTTCTGAGTCTAATCCTCATTTCTTTGAGGAAATACCAGATATGAACTTAGAAGTGAAGTATTTAGGAATGTTCTGTATCTTTCAAATGGCCAGAACCCAAATACCTCACCCTTCAAAATTTATACATTAGAAAATATGTGCCATTCTAGGTGATAAATAGTGGGAAATAATTATGAAGAATACATTTTATATACCAATAATGGTACTTAATTCAAGGAGATAGGTGACATGATGTGGATTTGGTATAAAGAATAATAAGGATGGAAAAAAGTTCTTATTTCTACCTGGAGTAATAGGAATATTTTCATAGGAAGATTACTTAATATGAGACGGTTACTTAACATAAAAGATGGTTAGGATTCTGCCTGATGGAGAATGAGTACGGGAAATTCATTTCAGACTAAATAAACTAATCTGCATATGCAAAGGCACAGAAGTACAAAATGAGGCAAGTGGGGTGCAAGGCAATGACCAGAGTCTTTGTAAGAAGCAGTCAGATCATGCTGACTTTTGATTGTCAAGTGTGGGGACAGATATGATTCTATACTTCCATGATTTCAAATCAAACTTGCACAGATGTTCAGAGGTATACACATGCAGTGTGTCTATAAAGCACTGTGCTTGATTTAGCACTTCTTCCTAGAGTGCCAGTGTTATGGGAAATATGGGGAGACAGGTTTAAAATCATTTTTCATATTGAGAGATTATTGTTACAATTGTTCCAGTGAAGCTGTGAGAATAAAACACATGTACATAAGGGGATTAATAGATGGTCTCACTTGGTCATGTCGTGAAGAGTCCAGTGATTGACTTATGGTTGCCAGATAAAAACGAAGTACAGGGGTTGGAGAGATGGCTCAGTGGTTAAGAACACTGACTGTTCTTGCAGAAAACCTGGGTTCGAATCCCAGCACCCACATGGCAGCTAACAACTGTCCGTAACTCCAGTTCCAGGGGATCCGACAGCCTCTTCTGTCCTCCGTGGTCATTGCACTACACGGGTGCACTTACCTACATGCAGGCATAACACTCATACACATAAAATAAAAATAATAAAACCTTTAAAAAATAAAAATGAAGCACAGCTGTGTCTGCTCAAGGGTGTGGTTTGGACTGCCTAGTGCAAAACCAAGATTTGCAGGCAGTGGTTTTATTCAGTTAGAAGTTAAAAATTAGAATAAAGAAAATTTAAGATTTTACAAATCTATCCAACTTCTCTATGCTTGTAGTATGCAAAATATTTTATCCAAATTTAACTATTCATATTCAAATTATACTTAGATGGAAATGACTTCCTTATCCTTATTCAAAAGACCTCAAAATTGAGAGCGTGGGAGCTGTATACAATTGCACTGACATACTTTATCTATATTTTGTAAGTATAACCATTTTAAAATAAGGGTTTTGTTTTTTTACAAAAAGCTTAAGGTGAGTCAGAAAATATATAAAAGAGTAATAGAAAATAAAATTACCTAAAATCATATCATCCCTAAATAAGTACTGTGCTGTGTTCCTTTCTGATATGTATGTCCTGTATTTCCTTCTCTTGTCTTATTGCTCTAGCTAAGACTTCAAGCACTACATAGAACAGGGGTGAAGAGAGTGGAAACTCATTTTGTTTCTGATTTTAGTGGAAATGCCTCCTTGTTTTTCTCTGTTTAGCATGTTGGCTATGGGCTTTCTGTATGTTGCCTTTACTATGTTACTATGTTTACTAGGCTCTCTTCATCCCT
Organism: Nannospalax galili; assembly: GCF_000622305.1. NCBI lineage: Eukaryota > Metazoa > Chordata > Mammalia > Rodentia > Spalacidae > Nannospalax > Nannospalax galili. The sequence continues at coordinate 192,104 of NW_008339223.1, forward strand.
AGATTCTCCAGGACTTTTATCATGAAGTGATTCTGGATTTTATCAAGGTTTTTTTCTGCATATGATGAAGTGATCATGTGGTTCTGTCCTTCAGTCTATTTATGCTTAGTGATTCACATATACTGAATCATCCCTGAATCTCTTGGATGAAGCTGAATGGTGGATAATCCTTTGATGTGTTCTTGAATTCAGTTTGCAAGTATTTTATTAAGAATTTTTGCGTACATGTTCATCAGAGATATTGGACTATAATTTTCCATCCTTATTTGAAGATGATACCATCTGTACATAAAAAAATCCCAAAGACTGCACTAGAAAACTCCTACAGTTGATAAACATATTTAGCAAAGTATCAGAATACAAAATTAACACACAAAGCCAGTAGCCTTCCTAGATGCAAACAAAAACATACTGAGAAAGAAATCAAGAAAATAATATTAACAGTAGTCTCAAAAATTCTTGGAATAAATCTAATGAAGGAAGTAAAAGACTTGTACAATTAAAACTTTAAGACACTGAAAAAAGAAATCACACGAGATACCAGAAGGTGGAAAGATGCTCATGGATTGATAGAATTAATATTATGAAACTGGCCATCCTACCAAAAGCAATTTGTGGAGCCGACACAATCCCCATCAAAATTTCAATGCAATTTTTCACAGAAATTGAAAATATAACATTAAATTTTATTTGGAAACACAAGATACACTGGTTAGACAAAATAATTCTGAACATGTCACCATCCCTGGTATCAAGTTATAGTACAGAACTATAGTAGCCAAAACACCAGGGAAATGGCATAAAAAGATGCCCTGGTCAATGAAATAGAATTGAGGACCCACGTGTAAGCCCACACTACCACATTCATCTGATTTTTGATGAAGAGACAAGCAATACACATTGTAGAAAAAAGAAGCATCTTTAACAAATGGCGCTGTTCAAACTGGACAGCTACATGGGGAAGAATGAAACTAAGTTCTTAGCCTTCTCTGCACAGAACTCAACTCCAAATGTATCAGGAGTCTTGACATAAGACTTGATACCCTGAATCTGACAGGGGGAAAAGCAGGGCATATGCTTGAATTTACAAGCATAAGAGAGGACTTTCTGAATAAGACTCCATAGCACAGACTTTAAGACAAACAATTGACAAGAGGGACCACATGAAACTAAAAAGCTCCTGTACAGCAGAGGACACCATCATTGGAATGAAGAGGAGGCCTATAGAATGGGAAAAAATTATTTACCAGCTATACATCTGACAAGGGTTAGTATGTAGAATATACAAAGAACTAAAAAAAACTAAATGTGAAGAAAACAGCCTAATTTTAAAAATGGGACATGGAAGGAATTTGGAGGTTCTCCCTCCATTTCTATCTTTTTGACTAATCAACTGTGAACCTAGAAACTTACAGCCACTTGTGAAAGAGATGTATTCTTGCTCTGGAGTGTGTTACTGAATATGGTAAAGCTGTAATGAAATGCTTCTTCTAATCATGTAGTTATTAAAAATTTTTAAAAATGGGACATGGAACTAAACAGAGAGTTCTCCAAAGGTGAAATACAAATGGCTTAGAAATATTTTTTTAAATGCTCAATGTCCTTAACCCTAGGTAAATGCAAATTAAAACTATTTTGGAATTTCATCCCACCCCAATCAGAATGGCTAAGGGTTTTTGTTTATTTTTGTTTTTGTCTTTGTTTTTTTGTTTTCTTGTTTTTAAATGACAACAAATGCTGGTGAGGATTTGGGGAAAGTAGAATACTTATTCACTTGTGATATGAGTATAAACTGGTATGGTCACTATGGAAACCAGTTTGTAATTTCCTCAAAAAAATAGAAATAGATCTACCACATGACCCAGCCATGCCACTCTTGGTCATATACCCAAAGGACTGCACATCCTACTACAGAGATGCCTGCTCACCCATGCACACTGCTGCTCTCCCTATTCACAGTAGCCAGGAAATTGAGTCAGCCTAGATGTCCATCAACAGATAGAATGATAATGAAAACATGGTACATTTACACAATGTAATATTATTCAGCTGTGAAGAAAGTGAAATTATGAAGTTCACCAGTAAATGGATGGTGCTGGAAACAACCATTCTGAGTGAGGTAATCCATACCCAGAAAGACAAATTTCTCATGTTTTCTCTCATTTTGGATGTTAACTTTGAATCTTTAGATATTTGTGTTTCATTTGGTATACTCACAGAAGTCAAGAAATTTGTAGGGGGTTGGGGTGGGACTTTTAACGGAAGGGATACAGAATGTAGCTGCATAAAGGAAGAGAGGGGAATAATGAACAGGAAAGGTTAAAAGGGGTGGGGAATGGTAGGGCAGGGGACAGAGGGAGAATGGGGAGGGGTATCTAACACCAAGACCTTTTGAAGAAGCCATATGGAAATCTACTACTGTAGAAATTTACTCATATATATATAT
>NW_008339223.1:194560-221108 GCF_000622305.1 Nannospalax galili
AGAACTTGATGGTAAAACCCTAGTTTGCCACACATCATATACTTTACTTATATAAGGAGAAATCAAATTGGTACTGACCTAGAAGCTTCATTTCTAGTGCTAGCTTTTTATAGTCATGGAAGGTGATATGTACCTACTGGAGGAGAAAGAAACTATCAGTCTTACCCAACTATAAACCCTATGAGCTACAATAATAACTAGCCTGACAAGGCATGCCCACTGGTGCAATAGTGGCATGAATGTCATGGGAGTGACCAACCACTTTCTGATTGGAATCAAGGCCAGTTTCACAAGATAGAATCCATACCTGGCAATGTTAGCAGGGCCCAGAACCTGTGGTTTGACAGGTTATGGGGCCTAGGAGATAATCCACTACTATTATTCTGCTCCTCAATGGACATAGTACCAAAGGACTCCTAATGACTTACTGCTATACCCATAAATTAAGGCATCTTCCGATCTTCGTCAGAGAAGTTTCTTTTTTGCAGTAGATGGAAATTAACACAGATATCCACAACTGGTGCAGAGAATAAGAAACTACAGAGTGTTCAGCCCTAAATGGGGCATTGATACCAAACCTCTGTCCCAAGGCTCAGAGACTGTTGAGGAGAGGAGGCTGAAAGATTGTTAGAGCTGGAGGTGGTAGATGATTGCAAGGAAAGAGTGTTTTCTGAGCACAATAGGGCAGTTGCACATATGAACACACACTGGTTATGATGGCATGAACATGATCTGGGCAAGCCCTGGCCAGACAAAAATCCCAGCATGCAGAAGGGAAGAAAGCATGATGTCTGTGTGACCCCTAGCTATTAGCAATTTATAACTGCTGGGGGAAGGAAAGTCATTTTCTTTAAGGGTGTGGCTCCTGCTTTTCACACCCACACCCCACACCCAAGGGCATAGGATTAGCATAGAGGGCTTGATGGGTGGGTAGGGAAGGGGGGATTGGGAAGAGTTGCAAGATGGGGGTGAATATGATCAAAATACATGGTATGAAATTCTCAAAGAATGAAGAAACAGGAGCACAAAGATGACCTAAAGCCACAAAGCATCATGAAAGCCTCTAATGCTTTAAAAGGGAATTTGGCAATAAGAAGACCACAATCTAAAATGCATGTGTGCTTGCTTGATTAAAGTCCACCTTTAAATGATGGACTTATTGTTGTGAAGGTAAAAGTTAACATTCTGGCATTTTTTATTTAGGTATCAATGATGGTATCGTGAGAAAACAAATGTTAAGGCAATGTCAGAAAGGAGGTATTGCAATGCATCTGATATGTATTAGCCATGAGTATATGTGTCTGGGATAGTATGTGTTTATGCTGGTGTATAGTGAGGGGCAGAGCTTAGTTTCAGTAGCACTTACAGATTTTACACTCATTCTTAGATATAGACATACCAAGCCTATTAAAGAAGCAGATACAGTAAACAGGAGCGACCTGACTAGTGGTCTCAAATTTCATATCTCTACATTTCTTTATTTAAACACCTTTATGAAAAATGCATAGAGAGAGCACATTCTGTTTGGAACACTCACATAAAACTTTCACAGAATTCCAACAAAGACCAGTCTACCGCTAAGACACACACATGCAAATTTCATTATGTTACAAAAATTAATAGCATAGTAACTTATCTTTTAAGTTCATGATCCAAAATATGTAAAATCAATAATTAATATACTTCAGCATTCATCTATTTTTGAGCTATGGTCTCAGTCTGCGGCTCAGTCTGGCCTGGAAGCTACTATGTAGCCCAGGCTGGACTGGAACTCATAGTGAACCTCCTCCCTTAGTCTTCTAATTACTAAAATTACAGACTTGAGCCACAATTCCATTCAAAAGAAATACAAAAAGGATTTTTTAAACTTTCATATTTTTGGAAAACAAAACACTTCTGAGAAGCCTTTTAGAAAAATAAGTAATTGTAGGAAAAATTGTAAGTTGAATACAAATGAAATAATAGTGTGATTTGGGGGTCATAGCTAAAATATTCTTTTCAATGAAATATATAGCTTTAAGTATGTTTGTCAAATTGAAATGAACTCCAGAAGGCAGAACACCATTAATTCATGCAGTTCCTGAAAAACATAAAATGCAAAAATTGAAGCAGGAAGGAAAGCAACCTATGCATAAAAACAATCGCAGAATAAGTTAAGATAGTAACTAGAGAGTCACAATTCCCAAAATTGTTCCAGGCACAGATAACATCAGAGGAATTTCTTCCAAACTTTGGGCAATAGTAGTTTTTATCTTCAAAACATTTTATAAAATATGTACGAAAAACCCCACCCAACTCATTTTAAACATTAGTGTAATCTTGGTTTCACAAGAGACTTATAAAAGCAGTTCTTGAAATAATATGTGAAAGCTTAAAAACAGCTGATTATATCCAAGCATGTATTTAAAATAACTCATTTCAATCTGGTAGATTCATCTGACAACTGAACACCGGTGCAATGTGAGGTTGAAGGAGGAAATTGCATCCTTATTTCAACTGGTACAGGAAATAAAGCATTTAATGAAGTTCAATATCATATTTATAGTTATCTTACATGCAGAACTCTGCTACTTTAGGGAACTAGTAAAAGCAGACAATATGAACTGGTTTTCAGATGGAGAGAGGTGGGCAGCAAATGCCTCTGGTATTTGTGAGATCAGAGATCTCTGAGAGAAGAGAGAAACTGTGTCAACGTTCCACGAAGAAGGTTCTGTTTCATAGTAGAGGAGGGCAGGTAGATCGTACTAGTCTTGTTGAATGAAGGGATAGAGATGGCTGTGGAGGCTGGGGCCTGGCATGTGAGGGAAAGGGAACGTTCTTAGGTCAATGGCTGCCCCCTCTGTGTATGAGAGGAAATAGAGGGGGTAGGATCAGGAGAAAGTAAAAGACAGGTTAATCTTGAAAGTTCAGAGAACTGGGAATAGTTCACTGTCTATCTAAAAGTGAAAAGCCTTCTGATATACAGAGTATTGAGCAGAATTCTCCAGAGCTCAGGTAATGGGGCAAAATTATCCTGAGAGTTAAAGGTTCTCTAGAATTACCCTATCAGAGGCAGGTTTGAAACAAATTTTGAAATAACCCAAGAGATTCCCATTTTCTGCATACAAAAACAAAAATCAATATTAGATATTTTTCCAAGAGAAATGAAAGCATGCCAATATAAAAATGTTTGTACTCAAATATTTCATGAATTTTGGTCATGAAGTTCCAAACTGGAAAACAATCCAAACATCCATTGAAATAGTGAATGAATAATAGGTCAAGAGTGGTCTACCCCTACAACAGACTGGGTCTCAATAAAAAATAGACTGTATTCATACATGCAACAAGTAAATTTCAAAAGCATTATGATAAATGCAGGAAGCCAGACACGGATTACATATTGTATGATTTCATTTGCATGGAAATCTTTAAAAATGCAAATTGCACTTACAGAAATTAGATCACTGGCTTTCAAGGCCAAGACTTGAAGCAGGTTGAATTCAGTGAGGTATAAGATATGTTTGGAGGGTAAGAAAAAGATTCTGCTTCAAACTGAGGTGACCCATATGTTGCTTTACACATTCATCAAAACTCACCAAAGTATATACTTGAAAAATTATTAGGTATATAAAAGGAGAGCAAAATATATGATACTTAATCAGAACAGTGGAAATAGGATGCAGAAATAATGGAGGTGTCAGAACTATTATCTAGACTTTAAAAAGCTATTAAGTATAGCACATACAGGTATAGAAAATCCACAGCGCCCAAGAAATGTTTTGTTCCATTCAGAGTAAAAATAAAGAAAACCATGATAACCTACGTTACAATGACATTTCTGATAGCCAGTAACAAGGAGAAACCTTAAAAATAGAAACATATGTCCGTGAATTTTACATCTTAGAAGAAATAAAAATATCTTCTTGAAAGATAATAAATTTCTGAAGCTCATTCAAGGAGACATATTTGAATAGGTCCATATCTGTCAAAGGAATTAAAGTCCTAATTATAAATTTTGAAGAAAGAAAAGTCTCAAATGGTTTCTCTAGTGAATCTGTCAACACTGAAGAAAGAAAAAGTGCCAAACCCACACAAAGTTCTCCCAGAAATAGGAGCTGGGATGATTTCAAACTCACTTTATGAAACTACCATTGCATTGGAGTGTAGTTTGAGAAAGGAACGTAACCAACAGGCCAAAATGCCTCAGGAGCATAGAGCGGAATATTTTATGAAGTACTAGTCAGTTGAATTCAGCAATACATAAAGGGGGAATGCCACATTATGACAAATTAGGGTTTATTGTAAGAACGAAGACTAGTTCAGTATTTAAAACTCTGTGTAATTCACCAGATCAACAGATTGAAGACTACGAAGGGCATATGATCATCTCAAAAGATGTAGAAAAAGCACTTGACAAAATTTGACATCCATTTATGACAATACCTCAGCAAAACAGGAGCACAGGGGAATTTCAAAGACCTGATAAAAAATACCTACCCCAAAGAGGGAGAGCACCAACTCCTACAAGTTGTCTTCTGACCTCCACTAGTGCATCAGATAGCATGTGCATGTCCTCCCTACTAGGTAAGCGAATCAAGTTTATTTTTTTTTTAAAGAGAGAGAAATTTCTACCAAAATCAAAACAAAACCTCACCTACAACTAACTTAAAGCTTTAATGGCAAAACTTTGAGGCTTTTCCTATAAAGCTAAGACTATGATTCAACTTTCTTTGTCACAACTTTATTGTTGAATAGATTGCAAGTACTAACTAGCAAGATTAAGAAAGGAAAAACAGAAGGAATACAGACTGTGGGGGAAGGAGCAAAATTGTCTTTATCTGTAAGCATTTCAGAGGTGTAGGAAGTCCTAAAGAACCTATATAAATGCTCTACAACTACCAAGTACTCAAAAGCCAGCAGATGAAAATTTAATTCACAAAAAGTCAACTTATATTTATGTGTTAACAACAGATGATCAGAGTTAAAATTTTAAGGTATTTAAAAAGCAGGAAAGAGATGATGTACTTGAAGTATACCTGCAAAACCCATTCACCAAAGATCATAAAGTGTTCTGAAAAATCTTAAAGAGTAAACAGCTGTAGAGTTGTGCCATGTTCACAGGTTGGAGCCCAGTGAGCTAAGACTTAAGGGAGAGGAGTGAGTTATCCATGCTGACGCTTGGAGAAATGGCAATTCAGGAAAAGAAAACATTGGATTTCTTTTTATTGAGTTTTTATACATTTCCTGCAACAGTTCTTAATCAAATTTAGACCCTCTCCCCATCTGTGCCCCCCACCCCCTACTGAACTTTATGTATTCTGCTATACATGCTGCGACGGACCAGCCCAGACCAGAGCAGTTCAGTCCGAAGGGAACAGGGTCCCCGAGAGAGTGGGCAAGGATTCAGCAAGTGACAAACAGACAGACACACAAGAACTTGGTGAAAGTCTGAGTGTATTTTTGCAACTGCAAGGTTTGAAATATATACAGCAAAGATTGCAAAAGTTCATTATCAGTATGACTGTTCTGTAATTAGTCACTTCCTAAGATTTTCAGTAAAAGTGAAACAATTTTGCCAACCATCACATATAGCCAAAACACATTTCCTTATCTTATCAACCTGGTACCAGCCAGCAAATTCCTGCTTTATGATACTGTGGTTTCTACTACCAGTTTTTATTACGCACTCAGAACTCTGCTTAGTTTTGTGATTTCAGGTCAGGATGACCTTAAAACCGCCAAGTACTTTCAATATCAACTGTGCATGATATTACATTTTTAACTATTTGATAACATTCCTTGCTTATTTGTAGTGGGCCATCGGGCTTCTAAGTCATTTTTTAACTCCATAGGTCCCAAAAAGGCCATCCCATGTTAGGTCTATGAAACCATCCTTCCCTCCTATCTTTTCCAACTTTCAAATATAGTCTGTAGTTGCCTTTTAATGCTCTCTTGTTGATTTTTTGTCAAAAGACACCAAGGTGGTCTTGATCTTGCTAATTTATCTATGAATTGTAATGAATACCAAGAAACCCTTCTTCTATCTATATTTACCCATCTATGTCTCTTTTCTAGAAATCCGTTATTCCTTGGACTTTCCAGCATTAATTTTGATTAGCTACTTCTTTCTGCATCTAAAATTGCTTTCATTAATAGTGACGCATCTGGAGGCAAAGTTGTCTTTGGTGATTGAGTTCCTGAGAACTCTTCCTGCATACTAGGATAATTAAAAGATTTCAATAAAGGCAGTGACAGTGGTATCAAGGACACCAGGTGCTTTCTGGGCCCCTGAAAGCCCATGATACAGTGACAGTCAGAAAGATAATAGCAAGTAAAAGCATGCCAAGTACACTGCATGTTTTTTAGCACAGCCAACTCCAAGAGGCAACCTTCCTTGAAGTTCCAGCCTCAACCCATGGAGGATCTCACGCGGGCTTCATTGGAGATGGCGTGACACATGCTAAGTCCTATCCATTCAAACATTTGTACCCAGATGTCCTTCGGTGCAAATTCATCCACTGGCGTTTAGTCAGCCCATCTAGAGATCATTGGTAAGGTGTACTCTCCCTCATCTAGTAGTGATCAGTCTCTTGTAGTTCCCAGACTAGGGCTGACCCACCACCCATTTCCTTCTCTCCACTCTGAGCCCTTGTGTGATTGAGTTGGCATGGGTCCTGTGCTCGATGCCACCACTACTGTAATTTCACATGTGCAAGCTTCCAGAGGCCCGGAAGCCTCTGCTTCCCTATGTTCATTGACCAACCCTGGCTCTTACAATCTCTCTGCCCCTCTTCCTCAGAGGTCCCTGAGCCATGGGTTGGAGAGGTTTGATATAGGAGTTCTGTCCAGAGACACACACTCTGCAGTCTCTTGTTCTTTAAAAGTTGGCCAGTTGTGGCCTTTTCTGGTGAGACGGCACAGTGGGTCAAGTATTTGCTGTACAAACATGAAGACCTAAGTTTGGATCTCTAGCACCGATGTTAAAAAAAAAAAAATCCTGGGTATGGTGGAGCACACCTGTAATTCCAGAGTTCGGCGGGAGGGGTGGAGAGAGGCAGGTCCTGTGGACTCAGCGGCCAGTTAGTCTGGCCAAAATAGTGAGCTCCAGGTTCAATGACTGACCTTGTCTCAAAAAATAAGGAGCCTAGAGATTGAAAAAGACACCTGATGTGTCTATCCCTGTCCTCCACACAAACACACAGAGACACAAAAGAAAATGCAGGGTGACGAAGAGAGGCCAAAAGAGCTGGTGTGTGAGTAGAAACCAGTTAGGTTTTCTGGCCATTAGACTGAGCTAGTCCTCTCAAAGACACGGGACTCCCTATTAAAGGTCTCACATGACGAATGGGTTACTGTAGTGAGCACAGACAGTGGATGTTAAGGGCAAAGTCAGGGAAGTGAATCAGAGACTCTGAAAATCGTTAAAGTTAATGACGGGGTCTGGGCCAGAAGTATTGCAAAGTAAGTGGGAAGAAATGGTAAGATGGTTGCTACAATAGCCAACGGGATTTCCCACACCATCAGAGGTAGGGATGGGGAAGAGAAGCCTGAGCAACACGGGAAACAGAATTTCCATTTTCTAAGGGAGAGAAGGGATGTGAGGGGACAGATTAGGAGGTCCATTTAGGAGGTAAGTGACAGTGATATGTTTAGACTTCCAAGTACATATGTCAAGTAGGTCATTGGATAGATGAGTCTGGAGTTCAGGGGCGAGGTCAGTGCTGGAGACATACATTTCCAAGTAGTCAGCACTTTCGGTTATTCAAACCATAATTCAGGATGAGATCACCAGGGAGTAAGTGGAGAAACAGAAGAAGATAAAGGATTGAGCCTTCTCGGGATTACAGCTAAGGGGTCATCGTAGTACACTGTTGCTATTCAGTACTCTGTTGCCCCCCGTTTTGAGTGCTGTCAGTCCAAGGTCTCAATCTGGTGGGTTAAACCCTTTAGCATGGACACCATACTGCAAACTCTCTGAGCTCACTCTGAGTTCTCGCTAGGCCGAGGGCTTTTGCAGAAGCGTGGCTCTACTGCTAGGGCCTCTCTGCCATGTGTTGTGTTCTGCAGATCTTTTCATTGTTAATGGCTGACAAAGGCACATGAAGATTGGCGCTGTGCCTGCAGCAAAGAAAAAAGGTAGGTTGCAAATTCTAAGGTTACAAATGTCTTCACTGAAGTTACTGAGGAAATGGAGATAAAGGTTAGCAGGAGACCTAGAAGCCCTTTACATGATGACATGCACTTTAAATGCTTCTGCAGTCTGTGGTCAACAATGGCTCAGAGCCACTGTGAGAAGCCACATTCCTGTTCTCAATAAATGAAAAGCTGGGGCTGGAGAGATGGCTCAGCAGTTAAGAGCACTAGCTGCTCTTGCAGAGGACCTGGGTTTGATTCCATGCAACCACATGGCAGCTAACAACTTCCTTAAGGAGAATCCCATACCCTCTCCTGACCCCCACGGGCACTGCACAACATAGGTACACTTACATACATGCAAGCAATACACTCATACACAAAAAAATAAAAATAATATTTTTTTTAAAAGAAAAGAAATGAAAAGCTGTTCCCAAGACCAGGTTTGCATAGGGACTACACGGCGTGGGTCCAGCTAGTTCTAACCAACCACCAAACCAGGAGCCTTCTCCTATCCCAAATAGAGTAGAAAAGCACGCCCCTCCTATGCTGATGCTGAATCCCTTCACCAGCCTGTCTCTGATTTTGTCAGTTTCTATCATGCAAATACTTCATATTTTATGCCATCAAACTCATAGGCATTTTTCTTTCCTATTTCTTCCATTGTTCTTATGCTTAAAATATTTCTGTAACATCCAAAGCTAGATCATGAATATGAGTGCTTCCAACTTCTTCTCTGGGATGACTTGTTTTAGAATCCATGAAACGAGGAGGCCCAAGCCAGACCAAGAAGAAAGGCTCCCAGAGAGGCCATGTGTCTATGACCGGTCAGCGGCTAGTTGTGGCCTAGGCTAAAACCACCACTCATTTGAATAAGCAGGCTGCCACATCACCCCAGCTTCCAAGTCTTCCCACCCGAAGCCCTAGATATCACAAAGGAAAGATATGTACATTCACTATGCTGTGTTCAAAGCTCGATCCACAAATAAAACAAGACGTAACTAAATGATTCTTACTGTGAAACATTAAGAAACAAAAAGATTTCTCAACACAGATTCAATACTTATTGCTTTTAAGAACAGGTATCATTTTTAGTGATTGTGTGGTGTTCTGCACTCCATGAATCAAATTTCATTGTTGCTTTCGGTGGTGTCCTGCCTTTTAATGTTGACTGTGGGATCGACTCCTGTGCCCCACACATTCTCATACCCGCCAACTGGAACACTGCTAAATCAACATCTTTTCCTAAATAAAACGACTGTTGACAAGTTAACAATGTCACCTCAGAGAAGCAGTTACACACTCATGCTGTCTGAAGCGGCCGCTTGCTGCTGCACAGCTTGCTGACCGTGTAATAAACTGTAACTTTAGGTCTGAAGCCATTGTGATCTTCTGCCCATGACTGTCACTCACCACAGCTTGGGGTCTTGCTGTCCTCATCTACCAAACAAGACAATAAGGAACTACAGTGCGCTAGGAACCTTGTAGCTGGAAAGGAGTTCTGCTGGGACAGAGAGCGAAGACTGCTACCTTAAAGTTCCATCTGAACCATCTCTGGAGACTGTTTTTAGTCTGGATTGGAATGCTGAACTAAATCTGAGAGCAAGTTTGGAACATCCCCTCGGCCAATAGAGGTCAGTCACACTGGTTAATCCCGCTATGTTAGGAAATTGCTTTTCCTCTGAGGATAAGGTCGGCCCTGCTTGGTCACCGAGGGTGCACTTGCATCCCTTTAAAGCACGCCCCTATCCTACTTCCATTTGCCAACTATAGTCCATTTTATAGGTTGCTTTGGAAAGAAGCCAGTAGGTGATGCTAAGGGCTTTCCTGATGCTTCCTGAAGACGCCTTTGACCTTCTTTTCCCAGAAGGTACATAGGTAAAGCTAGGCATTTACCTACACCTCAAGAGGTAACTGCTATCAAAGGCCCGAAGCTTTCCACAGTGTCCCCTTCAATCGCTGCTTCTGCTGTAAATGTAACTCTTAACCTTGACCCTACTACCTTACCCCAGTTCCAATAAAGCAATCACAGAACCCCCAAACGCAGCGGGTGTGACCACAGAAACATCCACAAGCAACCAGAAGCTAAGCCTTTCCACCATCCCTTCCAATTGCAAAAGCTGGATTTTAACAAATATTTCTCTAGATGCTTCCTCGGTTTTAAAGAAATAAGGGCCAAATAATAGGAGTGTCTTAAGTGAACATGTCTAATGATCTCACCATTTTATTCATAAGGAAATGTTTATAGTGGCTTGAACTTCATATTTGAAATTGCTTACCAATAAATTATCAGATTTGCATACACCTACGAGCACCAAGGCCCCAAAGCAAGGAGTACCAGTAAACAGAAGCAGTTACAGAAAAATCCACCCCTCTTCAGCCTTCCCTCAACCGACTCTGAAGGAGACATTAAAAGAGGCCTTTGATGAACAATTGGGGACCGGAGCAAGAGGCCCAATTTCATTTTCAACAAGTCATCAAATACTATATGAGTCAATTACATAGACACTGGAATTTCCCAACATCTGATTCCAATAGGAGAGCCGCCCAGGATCACAGTGCAGATTTCTCAATAGGCAATGCCGTTTTCCAGGTAATTAAAACTGTTTGTATAGGAGGTAGATTTATCTTCTGAAACCATTTTAGCACTAGTGCTCTCCTGAGTGGTATCAGTTGACACACTGCATAATCTAGAACAGACTAATTGCCGCATGATTTCTAATTTTTCTGCAGCCATGTTAATGAGCTGCAGTCTGCACAGGTGGAGCCCATTAGAGTGAATGATTTCCCCTCATGTTGTTATCTTCATTTGCCGTGGTCTTATCAACTCCGAGTAGGAAATCCGCTGTCATGAAAAGCAGGCAAGGGAACAATGTCTGGCTGGAAAGTCTTGTTTCATTATTTTTTAATTCATATGGCCTTACCTGCTTAATGCGGTTTTCTGATTAGCATGCTAGGCAGCCAGTAATGCGGTTTTATTCAAATAAGGAGGCAGGGCTTTAATTTAAACTAAGAAATCATCTCCATTTCTTATCAGGGAACAAGGATTCATGATTCAATAATACATGAATTTAATAATGCATAATGGTAGACTTCACAGGTACTAAATAGTGCTACCAGCGTGGGCTAGTATTGTCAGTCGGCCGCTATCTGAAACTCCCAGTCTGGTTTATCCACAAGCCCTCCTTCACTCCTCCATTATTTCCTTTCTGTGAAAGAGTTGTGCCATTTGCCATATTCCTTCGATGCTGCCAAGAGCTCAAATCGCAGGACGCATCTCCGCTTTATGATCGTGTTTAGTAGCTGTTAAGCTGCTGGACTTTAGCCTTTGCAAGAATTCCAAAATTGGACTCAGGGGAGATCTGAAAGGACTGGGAGGGAGAGAACGGAGAAGGGGAAGTAAGAAGCTTCATTCCCCACCACTAATTGCTTTTCCCACTGAGCATCGTCTATTGCCTCATCTCAGCGAGCCAAAAAGCCTACGGTGCATTCGCACTACCCAGGCCCACAGCCTCTCCTCGTGACTCTGTGTTTCAAGCTCCTAGACACCTAAGCGTGGCGCTCCAGTGATAGTTCCATTCAGGAGTCTCTCCTCTTACAGTTTCTGTGGTTCTTCTTGCCACTGGGGATGGGTTGCCAGAAGTCCTGCTCTTGATAATCGAATGTGTGAAGAATTTCAGGGGCCCATTTGGTTTTTCTGAGGGGCTTAACCCCCAGGAAAGCCAAGCAAATCTGACATAAGTTACTTTACATCACCCATTTATTTGTTTTTGCTTTTATTTAATTTAGAAAATTAGATAAAGCTGGTCTACTTCATCTTCCTACATCCAGACCTAATGGGCTAAGCTTTTTTAAGACAGAATTTGTAAATTTTTATTTAGGAAAAATTATTTGTGGACTCTTATTGCTACAAGTATATAAGCAAAACTGTGCTAAGTTTTTAATAATGATTAATTAGACTTTTGGAGAGGTTTTTATAATACAAAATATTTCTCAGTAATCGCAAATGTGTGTTGTCGTGTAGCCCACCTTAAACTACCTCACTGGCTTCCATGAGTTCATGAACTCAATGTGTAAGGTGTGCAGTGATGTGGAGAACTGATTTCACTCTGCTTGTTTCTGGTAAATAAGCCCTGGTGTCTCACACTGCTATAAACTCCTTGCAAGAACGATGTTCGAGGCCTTTGTATGCTTCACAGAATTCTTCATCCACAACGCATACCTACTGTATATCACTCATCACAGGAAACATGGGGGTATTACACAGACAAATAGAACAAAGTTAGCAGACTGTCAGGGAAATACTGGAGACAATAAACACCAATGCTCTCTAATGAGGTGGAGGATAGACACTGGGATATAGGGCACGTTACAAGAGTTCGAAAGAACCCAAGAAGTCACTGAGCAGTTCTTCCAAAAAAGCTTGTGGTGTAACCTCGAGCTTCTGCCTCCCAAAGCACACCAGTGGTGCTTTATTTCAGTTTGCGATTTTTTTTACTTTCCAGTTGATTGTCTAGCCCATAGTTGGTCTGGCTTCAATATATGTAGAGGCACAAATAGCTGGGTAAACTGGGCAAGAAAAGGCCCAAAGTAATTCTCACTGTTTTAAAATATAATTCATCTTTCTTTAGAGTTTATGAGTTTGCAAACATTTGTGAAGGGAGATGATTTTACGTTTATTTTTATGTCTTTGTAATTTATAACCCAAAGACTCCTTGCAGGTGAATTATAATAAAAAAGTACACAACACCAGGGCAAGCAAATGAAGTAATAAAAGGAGCTGATGAGAGGAGAAGTTGTACCATGATTAAGTCATGAGATCCGTAATTACAACTAAGCTTGAAGCACACTGAAAGTTGAACACGTTTCCATTGCGCCATGACAGTTATCATCTGCAAAGTTCACCGTGTAGAACCATGCAGTTAATTTACACACATGCACACATGCACACACACATACACATACCCCTCATAATGTTTTATGTAAGTTTGCAGGACAGGTGTGCTTACAACATGCATTACAAAAAAGCTCTAATCGCTAATGGTATCTTCCATGTAGAGGGTTATAGAAAGTCACAGAAAAGATTTCACCCTCAAAGGAATTTTGCTGCTTCCATCACCCCCACTTAAGAACAGTGTATCCTGAATTTTTTTCCCCAGAGGGCCAAAGTCAAGTATCAAGTTCATTATACCTTACCCTGCTTGGAGCACCAATCCAGATTCCTTAGCTATAGAAACTTGCCTCACAGGTAGTTGCTGAGTTAGAGTATTTTCCTTTATATTTAAAGTTAATCCACCTCAGTACCACTAGCACATCATCTTGAAATATGTACATAGAGGTCCTGGCTGGGAACTATGCCATTAACACCTTCAATTAATCTCTATGCAAGGTCATTTGGCAGCCCAGATTCAAGACCATATGTTAAGATGCTATTAGTTTTCCTGCAAAGAGGATGTTTGGTCAGTTACAACTAGAAACAGATGCCCACCAACAGGATCATAAGGGAACAGTTGCCTTAGTTACAACATCTCACATCTCACCTGTAACAGAGCTGGGGTAGGGAGCTCTCTATCTAATCGTTGAACTGGGATTTCCACAATTTTAGGCTTTTATGAAGTTCATTACCACCAGTGATGAGAAACAGGAGAGGAAAGAATCAAGACTTACAAAGGAACCAGTTTCATTACAAATTCACTTCTTAGGAAGCTGCCCAACATATTTCCTGGAACTTGGAAAGCAAAAACAAAAACAATGGAGAAGGTGTCAGGCAGAGAGAACTGAACTCTCACGTCTTCCACAGCATTTCTTCTGTTTTAAGGCCTGTGACCAAGGACGTGAACCTGACTTTCCTGCTTCCATTTCTTTATGCGTAAACTTTGGAAGATAAGGTTGTGGGGTCCCAGGTTGAAAGTGGGGGCATTATCAAACGAGATCATGCATGCAAAATATAGCTTAAAAAATAAAAATCATCCTTTAAATATAAGGTGTGCTTTGTTTTTATAACTGAGAAATGACGGTTTCTTGGAAATAGCACACGTGGTATTGCTATAATCCTATTGCAATAGTTGGAGCTATCTGCCAATCCACTAAAATAATCCACAGAGATCAAAATCTCTTAATTATAAGCCATTTGTCTCAAAGAACTGCCGTTTGGGTTGTCTCTCATGTATGAGGGAGTTCTCTGCAGTGCTGCTCAGGTGTGTGGAAAGGGGGAGAACGGCCCCAGGGTGGCCTATGGACAGGTCACTGTGAGCTTCAGAAGGGTTTTCCTTGGCATCCACTGATGCCGAATTTTCTTTTTCTTTTTGTTTCTTTTTTCTTTTGGGTTTTTTGTTTTGTTTTGTTTGTCTTTTTGAGACAAGGTCTCCCTATATCCCCAGCGGGTCTGGAATTCACTATGTAGACCAGGCTGGCCTTGAACTCAGGGAGATTAGCTTGCCTCTGCTTCCCAAGTGCTGGGATTAAAGGCATGCACCACCAAGCCCAGCTCTGATGCTGAATTTGCTTGAAGGAGCCTGTTGCACTCACTGGGAGCCCTTAGGGCTGGCTCTCAAATGCCACAGACTCCTGGAGCAAACCCACCTTGCATTCTACTTCCAGGAGGTCTGAAATGGGTCCCCAAATTCAAATTTCTAATGATTTTCTAAGATGCTGTGCTTGCCCAAGAGCTCATGCTTTAAGACAGCTATTTTGAAAAACATCAGAAGAGACCAAAGATTCCTCCCACCTATCTTTAATGGTAAGTATTTGAAGAGGCAGAAATCCAATTACACTGAGCTGACCACTGCACATCACATATACATATCATATTATTGTGCTGGACCACATACATCTGTATAAGTATTACGTGTTAGTTTTTTAAGTATTTTATTTGTTTATTATTTTTATTTTATGTGTATAAGTATATTGTCTGCATGTGTTTAAGTACACCCATGTTGTGCAATGACAGCTGAGTCAGAAGAGGGATTGGATTCCCCTGGAACTGGAGAATGGACAGTTGTTAGCCACCATGTGGATGCTGGGAATCGAACCTGGGTCCTCTGCAAGAGCAGCCAGTGCTCTTAACCACTGAGCCACCTCTTCAGCCCATGTGTTAGCTTTTTAAGAAGATGTAGTCCCTTGTGGTTCTCTGCCACTGGGTGAAAATGAGGTTAGTCAGTTGTGGTTTTCAGAGGTCTTTCACACCCCACAGTTCCCAGCGGGATCTCACGGCTCTTCCCTCTCCACCACACTGAATATAACTTCACTTTTGCAAACTGCATTTTTACTGCTCTTCTGCACAGGTGTTTATAAAACTTATCCATCCAAGTAAGTTTAAAAAACACACATTAAATTAAGAATCAGTAAGATTTTCTTTAGATGCTAATCTACAAATGCATCATACAGTAGTCACCAAAAGCCTTGAATATCTTGTCATCCTAGTATTGTACAGCCCACATTAAGTACTATGGACATGCCAAAAATCACAAACATACCTCCTGTTTAAGAGCAGTGCAAGAATAAAGGCGGTTTCATAATCCAGTGATCCCAAACAGAACATCATGTGTCATTTCAATAACTTGAACATGAGGACTTGCTGAAGGGAAGGGAATGATTCGTGTCTGGGGGTCAGGAGGGAGCCGGTGTCTTTAAGCTGTAAGTAGTCTCAGTCAGCCTTTCCCTCAGTACTTCAGAGTTAATTAAGCATTTACTGCTTTGAGGTCTCCATGCATTTTCCCCTCATTACACTCCTCATCAGGAGCAAAAATGATTCCTTTGGAATTGTCTGTTCCACTGACTCACAGCAAGCAGCTGAGAGATGCAGTGAGATGGTGCAATGGTGGTAGGTGGCCAGCGGGGAGACCTAGGGTGTCTTCCAGAACATGGGCTAGGCATGTGAAATCCTCTTAACCTTTCTCTGAGAAGGTTTTCTATAATCTGAGTGCTGGGACCTTGTTGAACTGTCGTCAGTGTGACTGTAATTGGCATCATGGTTCAACAGTTCCTTGTGTCAGGAACTCGGCTGAGATGGGGTTTCATTTCCCTAAGATGTGTCGTTATCTACTGTCTGCAGTTTTCTCCACCATACCCAATGCAGACTTCTCTCCCCAAAGAAGAAACTGAGGACCAGAGTGATGAAGTTTTCTTCCTGGACACCTCAGCTGGAAATGTTTAGAAGTGCTATTTGTATCCAGTCTGGCCTTAAGGACCAGTTTGTGGAAATGGCCAACAGTTTGCAAGCTGCCCTTCCCTCTTTGAGAGCCATGGCCCCTCCTTATCTCCTGGAGTCTGGATTTATGTATGAAGACTAATGGCCATACACATTTTGAAATTCCTTCCTTAAACAGACTTCTTGGAGCTCTGACTTAATCTCTTTCAGATTTCAGATCCAGAGTTCTTGGACTGTGCTGGACGTGCAGCCTTCCCAAGTGAGTCTGCTAGAAGACTGCTGAACGAAGATGCAGTTCTTCACCAGCCCTGGCACTCAGGAGCAGGAATCAATGAACTTTTAGGGCAGGAAAATAGATC
This sequence comes from Nannospalax galili, assembly GCF_000622305.1. Classification (NCBI taxonomy): domain Eukaryota; kingdom Metazoa; phylum Chordata; class Mammalia; order Rodentia; family Spalacidae; genus Nannospalax; species Nannospalax galili. The sequence goes on from NW_008339223.1 coordinate 211,184, forward strand.
ACTTGGATTGCTGAGGCAGGACTCACTTCTAGAACAGCCGAGAGAAGAGCCCAGAGAGTGAACTACTATGTCCATGGTCACAGGGATTTCTGAGCAGAAAATACTCCTAATGACCAGGGCTGGGATGTTTATTGAGAGGCCGTACCAGCACAGAACACATTCAGAATACTGAACATGGTTCACGGGGCTTGAGAAAGATGAATTAGAAAATGCAAAAGATATCCATTCAAATGTTGGGATGGCATTAAAAATGCAAGCCAATGTCTGTTGTGAGCAGTTCCTATATGCTCTCAAAATTAATAAGGGTTGGAGTGGGAGAGACGGCTCAGTGGTTAAGAGCACTGGCTGCTCTTGTGGAGGATCTGGGTTTGATTCCCAGTACCCACATGGCAGCTAACAACCATCTGTAATTCCAGTTCCAGGGAATCTGATGTCTTCTTCTGACCTCCTCAGGCATTGCACAAGATGGGTGCACTTGTACACATGCAGGCAATACACTCGTACACAAAAAATAAAAATATTAAATAAAATAGTTTTTACAAGCTAATAAGGGTTCGTGGAAAGGGAGAGAGAATGCAGTGATATAAATGGGAAAAGTGAATAAACGATAGGATGAGTTTAATGGGGTGGGGACTGGGAGGGCGGGGCGGAAGAGGGAGTTAGAGGACGGATAGCCAACAGTAAAGGCCTTTGAAAGAGTCATATGGAAACACTGTAGAAGCTTCTTTCAATATATACATATGCAATATATAAGGAATTTAAATGTAGTTACCCTACAATAGGATTCAATGACCCTAATAGATACCACAGGCTAGCAGATGAAAAAAGCCCAGTGCCAGGAATGGTCTATCTCTTTTGCAAGTTGTTGACCAGGGAGATCCCATAGACCCTCAAACAATGCTGGCTATTGCCATTTCACTGCATTGCCTACCAGAACTGGACAGTGAGGCCCTATTGATGAAGACACTGTTGTGAGTACCTGAGTCACAGAATAAACAAGAAGAAATTAAGCTAGTACAGACCTTGACGCTTCATATCTGCTGGTCTTTCATAATAAAAAAAGGTGCTAGGCCTATTGCTAACAGAGAAATGCAGTCATCACCCTTACTCAGCTGTGAAACTTGGGAGGTACAATAACAATTGTTATTGTTGGCAAAAGATACCCACTGGTACAATAGTGACAGAAATATTATGGGTGGAACCAACCACCTTCTAATGAGATTTAACATCCACTTTAGGAGATGGAGTCTGACACTGATAAAAGTATCAAGAACTTGTGACTAGATGGGTTGCATACCATAGGGCAGAACCTCATACTATCATTCTGCTAAATAGATATAGTATTAAGCCAACTCGTAATGATTTATTGCTTACCCATAAATTACTGCATTGCTCAGCTCTCACCAGAGAAGCTTCCTCATGCAGCTGATGGTGATTAACACAGAGACCTACAAGTGATCAATGTGCATAGGACAAAAGACTGTGCAGAGTGCTCAGCCTTAAATAGGACACCTGTATTGCACTTTCTCCTCCTAAGGCTCAGGGACCATTGCAGAAGAGGGGGCGGAAAGATTGTAAGAGTCAGAGGTGGTAAATGAATACAAGGAAACTGTTGACTGGACATCACAGGGTAGCTGTACATATGAACCCACAATGTTTATGACGATATGCATAAGACCTATGCAAACCAAACCAGACAGGGTCCCAGCATGGATGAAGAAGGTGGGCAGGAAGCCCTAGCCCTAGCTCATGATTAATTGGCAACAGACAGATGCTGGGAAAGGGGGAGTCATTTTTCCTTACTGTTGTGACACCTTGCAGGTTAACCAGACTCCAAGAGATAGACCCACATCCAAGATCCTTGGGAAACACATTAGCTTCCATAGGCCTTTAAAAAAAAGATTTTAAGCCAGGAGTGGTGGCGCATGCCTTTAATCTCAGAACTTGGGAGGCAGAAGCAGGCCGATCTCTGTGAGTTCAAGGCCAGCCTGATCTACATAGTGAGTTCCAGGCCAGCTGGGGATACAGAGAGAACCCTGTCTTAAAAAGACCAGTAAATAAATAAATAGATAGATAAGTAAATAAAATAAAAATAAAAAGCACAAAAAGCATTTTATTTATTATTTTTATTTTATGTATATGATTATATTGCCTGCATGTATGTAAGTGCACCCATGTCCTGCAATGCCCAAGGAGTTCAGAAGAGGGTGTCAGACCTCCTGGAACTGGAATTATGGATAGTTGTTAGCTGCCATGTGGGTGCTGGGAACTGAACCCAGGTCCTCTGCAAAAGCAGTCGATGTTTTTAACCACTAAGCCATCTCTCCAGTCCTTTGATAGATCTTTTTTTTAAAAAAAGATGATTAATAATAATAATAATAATAATACAGGACATGAAGTCGGGGGGGGATGATGAGGGTGGGTGGGATCTGACTATGAACAAAATACATCGTATGAAATTCTTGAGTCAATAAAAAATTTTAGAAACCAATTCCTTACACTGCTTGGGGAGCAAAAGAGAAATTGATTTAGAACAATTGGTGTTGTTCCAGGAAGGAATGATGAAAAGCATCCTGGGACTTCATCTTAAGCCAGCATGAGTTGTATTAGCTCAACAAGGTCAATGGGTAAGTTACTTAATACACAAAATCAGCCCAAGATAAACCCACAGAGCGTGGAAGTTTCAAGTGCCCTCACCCATCAAAAGCCATGCTGATGTAGTGACATGTTCTACCACACACCCTGGGAACAGATGGGACATTAGAGGCAGTAGAAAATCAAAGACCATTTACACATAAGCTTTGCTATAAAATGTGCGATACAGTGGGCATTCCAATTTCACTGGAAATCCACACGAGATGCAGCTTCATTGTAAATTGTGATACCAATTCTCAGCCTGGAAACAAGAGTTTTTTTGAAATTATTTTCAAGTATGGAGCTTACTGTACCGCACTGTAGGACAGGCAGCACTTTAAACAATTAAAAATGATCAAAGATAGCAATGAAAAAGAATCAAATAGCTCCTTATCTGTAGACACTAAACAGCTCTAAAATATGCTGTTAAATGAGAAACACCTGGTGCATATATGTGGCCGTCTACTGTTTACATTTTCAGGAATATTATTCCAGAAGCTGCTCCAGTGATTACCTTAGAGGAGCAGGGACTCAAGACGCAGGGTAGAGAAAGGAGACCGCCATCTTCATGATACGTGCTTTTGTAGGCTTTCAAAATTTTGCTGCATTTGTATATGTTCACTTTAAAGTTTTTGAAATGAACTGCTCTTGTCTACCCTGATACAAAAATACTTTTGAGAAAAGTAAGAAGGACATTTATAAGCAGATGTCCACTCCATCAGATTTCAATTACCTAGTGCAAAACAAAACAACAAACATAAAAGAATTAAGTTCACAGTGTAATGTACTCATTGTTTAAAGACATATGGACAAAGGATGATTCTAGGGTGACTACATGAATAAAGAAAGTTAATATAGATCATAAGAACAGGAGTGTCCCTCCAAATTCATCTTTGCTCCAGTTGTCTATCCTGGACGGCCATGGGTTTGCAGCCTGAGTATTAAAAACAATGATAGATGTGGATAGAAAGCTCTGCTGATGGCTAATTCACAATAGTTAGCCTTGGGCCATGCTCCTCCACTGGGGTGCTGAGAGACATGGTCCCACATTCACCCAAGAGGCAGTGTCATCTACCAGGGAACCTACAAGGACAGTTACCTTCCCTGTTTGTTCAAGTAAAGCACTCACACACACAAGTGCCTGCTAATTTCAGGAGAATCCTGCCAGAAAAAGGAGCATCAAAGGATGGCAAGGGATTTGAAGACGCAGAATGGGAGATAAAAGGGATCACATTTTTCTAGCAATCATGGCAAATATCTAACTTGCATAAGTGAAGCCAATTACTATATTATCGCTTCCTTTTGCCCTGTGCACAGTAGGGATGTCACTGGATAATGGTTTGCATGTAGAGTTAATCACTTTGATGCATTTCTGACTGATCCCAGCAAATTATGTTTTGGTTCCACTATATTAAACACAAGAGCCGGGGATTATCATTAATAAATCTAAGGCACAGCATGCATAAATCTTGAATAAATCAAATATCAATTACATAGGCAGTATCTGCTGACATCTGCTTTCATCAAATAATATATTTGAAATAGGTGTTACTCCAATTTGTTGAAGTCAAAGGGATTGTCATACAGGGAACACACACCCTGGACCCCAAACAGAACGCAGCTGAGCATTGCTGGAGGCCACTTCGTGGCACTCCGCTTTGATCTGGGAAGACTTTGCTGAAATGGCTGCCCAGACACCCAGAAGGAAATCTGTCTTGCTGTGGCAAAGGTTTTCAGTGGAACTCACTCTATTCTAAGTATTTATAATGAGATGAGGAAGGAGGAGACGTTCCTAAGAGGGAGGAGGCAGGATGGCTTTCACAGCACAGAAGGCAAAGTTCACCCAGGTCTGAGGAGAGAACTGACTCCTGCAGAGACTGAAGCATGGAACGAAGGGAAAGGGAATCAGCATTTACTGAGCACCGGGCAGCGGACAAAACTCTAGCTCAGAGACTTCAACTCTTCTCGGAAAGCCACAACCTCCTTATGAGAGAAATGTTAGTGTTCAGTGTTAGCATGTGAGAAAAGTATGCATGCAAAGTCAACCACACATACAAAGCCATTGAAGTCCCCAGTGACCAAAGGAAAGTTAAATTTGGACCTATTTGCTTTGCATGGAACTGACCGTGTGTGCATGTGTGTGTGATGGAGTGGTTGCATGTATGAAAACATCATAAAGAAGGGGCGAGGGGTGTGGCTGTGTGGTACAGCACTTGCTCACCATGCCTGAGGCTCCCGCTTCTGTCCACCGCCTTGTCTCCTCCCCACTAAAGAAAGATAGAAACATAGGCATCTGGGCAGGGGATGGGAAGAAGCCTTGAGACTATGCAGACTTCCAAGAAGTCAGACCCATTCTTTAGGATGGGGCCCTTCAAGAAACTTTCTAGGGTTAAAGATATGCTCAGGGAGGTGGAACTGGGTTAGGAAACATTCTCTCAGGCACTGTCTCATGGTGACAGGCAGAAGGCAATTGCACCATCAACACTCCAGGGCGAAGCAGGAGCGCGGGAGCAGACAATAAACAGGTAACCACCAAAGCAGTCCTGAGGCCTCTGCTCAGGGTAAAAAGGGTGCTTCAGAGAGCTGGGTGGGGCGGTTTACATTCTGCGTGTCCCAACTTGACTAGGCGAGCCTTACAGAGAATCCAGAGTTAGCACCATTTCTTTAATGATTCTTGGTGTCAAAGAAAAGTAAGAAAAGCAAAACAGGCTCCACACCTGAGCCATCCAGGGGCATCTTGGGTTTACATCCTCAAAGCAGAGGTCAGTGAGCATCAAGGAGCCTGCGGGATGACTGGAGGAAGCATGGCGGGGAGGCTGAGTGGAAACAGCAGCTCCTCAGCATGCCGAGCTAACCCACATCAGACCTGCCTGGGCCCCTCGCGGCACTTTCCCGGCTCTCAGAACCTGCACAGGAATATTGAGAACACTCCATGTCCACAGATAAGTAAAAGCTGCTGTGATGTCACTGGAGAGATGGACACATATTTTCTGAGCTGAAACAGACTTGTATTTGTACAATATTATTATATGTTGGCACAGGTAAATTTCAAGTGATTAATTTATAATTTAGTGAGCATTTTAAATCTGACTTCTGGGTTATTTCCCCAACATCCACAGAGCCCCAGGGTTTTGTTGTGGTTGTCGGACTTTCTAACCAGCATCACAAGAACATCTTCAAGGATGGCGTGGGAGTGTTGTGGACTCAATGAGGAGGAAAGCAACACCCTCAGGCTGTGAGGTTATTGTCTAACAATCATGCAAATCTGGTCAAAGAGTATTATTGGATGTCAGCAAATAAAGAGCAAGTTCAAGTCTACTTCCATTTTGCTACACACATGCACACACACATACAGAGATACAAGACACATATTACATACACATATAAGCACACACATATACACATATATGCACAGATACACAGATGCATATATACATATACATATAAGCATACACAAATGCACACATGCATATACGCATATATGCATACACACATATATTCGTGTCCACACAATATATACACATACATACACATACATGCACACACATATACACATGTATGCACATGCACACATGTATATATGCATATATAAACACATATACATATATACACATACACACATTTACATATGTATGCATGCAGACATATACACATATATGAAAACATGCACAAACATATGCACATATAATACATGCAAGCACACATATACACGTATGCACACATACATACATGCACACATACCAGGAGTACATGGCTGGGAGGCGAACCAAGAGCTAGAAGACCTATTCTGGATGCTGCTCTCCCCATACAGTTCTATTTTGCTTGGATTGAAGGGCATATACCCTGAGCCAACAGGAAGTCGGAAAAGAACTAACAGGAATTGCCAAAGAGTTTCTAGTTTAATTCAGAGCTAGCTGAATTCGCTTGGAAAGAGTGATGCAGACTGCGGAGAACCTCACAGTCCCATTGGTGCTTCTCTACACTCAGAGGAAGAGGAACTGCATTAACTGCTTTCTGTCTCAAGACTGCTCTGACAATCCACTAGTGAGCAGGTCCTGGGTTATGAAGCAGCCAGCAGATTATCAGGCAGATTATAGCCAGGGGCACTAGAAAGACCCTTGAAGAGCAGATTTCACATTGTATATGGTTGGTCACATCCACCACTACAGGTAATAATTCAATCAGAAAGAATATCTTTGGCGGCTTGGAGGGTGACTCAGAGGTTAAGAGCACTGGCTGCTCTTGTAGAGGACCTGGGTTCAGTTCTCAGCACCCACGTGGCGGCTAGCAACCATCCATAACTCCAGTTCCAGGAGATCTGATGTCCTCTTCTGACTTACAGGGGCATTGCCTGACAAGGGTGCACTTACACACATGCAGGCTAAAATACACTCATACATATAAAATTTTTAAAAATGAAATTTTAAAAAGCATATTGTTGAACAAATCAGTTCTCTATATACTTATTGCCCCGTGAGATACTAATTACCAGTTGTAACTGGACTTCCTGAAAAATAGACCTTTGTACACATTAGACTGAACCCGGCTGATTTTGAGACTAGATTATGAATATTAAGAATAGGTCATTGTGGTGCTGTCATTGGTAGAGCCACTTCTGACTATAACTGTGTGTATGCATTTTCAAAGATCAGTTGATATTTCAAAGTATACCCTGATGCAGAAATTTGCTGGAGGACTGAAAAATGACTTCTAGGCAAGATTATTTTATCGGTTCCTTCAGCTGATAAATATTGCAGAGAATGATTTCTTCCATGCCAGGGACTGAGGACATAGAAGATACAGGTTAGTCATCATCCAAGGAAATGTGCCAGTGGAAATCAGCAGCGTGGCACACAGCCTACAGATGTCTATACTCAGATGACAGGCAGAGCAAGCGGCAGATCGTGGGTGCGAAGCTGGAGTCCCAGGCTCAACTTTCTGGCTCTGCTGTCAGCTAATGGCAGGCGAGTTTTGAATCTTAGTGTTTAGGAATCTCAACCATTAGGGCTGGGCTTTGTGGTGCCAGAATGTCAGTGATCTGGAAATCTTTTCTTAAGAGGACTATTGATTCTCTAAGACCCAGGAATATCAGTTAGTTTGAAAAAAAAGGATGAGGCCACTGCCACTAATCAAGGAGGCACTGCTAGGCAAGTTTTTTGTTGTTTACATCTGTGTCTTGTTACAGTGTCTCCATGCCACTGAATGTTGTTATGTCTCTACGCAACACTGAGTATTTGTCTGTTTTGGAAAGGTCAGAGGATGCTTGTCCTGAAAGCCCCTTTGATCCTCTATCACCACATCCAATCAGTCTGTGAAGACGCATGGGTAGAGAGGACACAGACTCTGCTTATGTGTGGATGTATATATCATTTACCAAAGATCCCCACATGTATATCTACATTTTGCCATTATTTCCCGTCCATTTTATTTTCAGATATTACTGGCACATTGCCAGATATTCTGATAGCAAAAGTCATGTTGTTTCAACACCGTCTGCACAAAAATGCACACACAGAGATTCAATATTTGAAATGTCTGTTTCCTTAGTGTTCCCCCTAGGCAGCATAGATTTCATTTTATCACAAACCACAACCTTAGCGAGTCTTCAACACAGCAGGGTCGTTTAGGAATAATTATATGTGAGTCTGCTGCTATGGTGATCCATGCATGGAAAAAGAATAGAAAATTTGCGTTTCACTTTATTCTCTTCTTTCACCTGCTAAGTGCCTGATTTCTGTGACATTTTGTCTGTCTGGCAGAAAGCAATTACATTTTGGTCTTCCTAAGAAATATTTATGGTAGAAATTCTACCCGTATCTCAGCCTCTTAAGAAATCAGCATGGGAATTTCCAGGTCTCAGCTTTCCATAGAATAGGTCTCTCGCCAGCCTTACTGCTGTGGTCTTCATCATCTTAACTGGTAAGCATGGGATGCTCTGTTTCCTGGGTCAGTGATGTTCACTGACCTCATTTGCTTGTGCCCTCGCTATCTCCTGGGAGGAAACAGTGCAAAGACAGAGCTCTGATTCGTAGTCCTTGAGTAAGTATGTTCAAGTATGGCTCCTTTCTTCTGGGTCCTATGGGAGTTGATACTTCCTAGCCATCCAGACTTGGTGAGGACCTTGTTGCCCCATTTTCTAAGAAAATGCCATCAAGTAAGAGATAGAACTCAAATAAATGGCACCCTGCTCCAGCTAATTCAACAATAAATTTTATCCTTATGTCCACTACACTGTTGACTCTCTGAATAATGTTATTTATTCTAAGTTTTCCTGAAAAAAAGAAAAAAGCCTAAGAACTGGATTCTCTGGTCACCGGGCATTCTTAAGGCATGTTCCTGCGGCTGTGAGGAAATAGTTTGACCAAACAGTGTGACTCTGGGCCTTCATTACCAACTTCTACAAAATGTGGTCACCATTTAATTGACATCCCTCACTCTGATGGTTGAAAATGACGAACTATGTATAGAACCGGTGTTTCTACTTAACTTACTCATTCCAGGCAGTGGTTCCCAAGTCTGAGCCAAAGGATATCTGCATCAAAATCATATGTGGGGATGTACGTGTGAAAAGCTCACATCTCTGTTCTGTAGTTCAGTCCTGCTGATCTCAGGCCCTGTGTCAGAACAAATGAACTAAAATCTAGATTTTTAACAAGATCCTCAAAAGATTCATGTGCACATTAAAATTAAACTTTGAGAGGTGCCATTCTAAGTGAGCTATGAATCCTACTGTCATGTTCGCTCATTTTTTTTTTTTTTTTTTTTTTTTTTTTTTAGCAATCTCAGTTGACTCTTCACTAGTTTCCCAAACCAAAAAGAATGAAGTAATCCAAGCCGTAAGGCCTGGAGACAATACATAAAATCTTAAGGTTGGCTCCTTTATGGCAGACATTAATACGCAGGAATGTAGGTGCTTACAGAAGGAAGGGCGCTAACAATGTCGTCCATCCCTGAACTTTGCTCCCTACTGGAATTGGTAGGAAGGTGCCCAGGATGTTAGCAGAGTATCTGCTGTTACAGCTACACTGCAAGTCAGCGTGAGGATGGCACTTGACTGTGGAGCCAATTTAAAAGGGATGGGTTCCTCCCAAAGTACCAGCTTTCCATCCCTGGAGCAGTTCAACCCGGCATCTATGATCATTAAGACGAATGCCTTGCTGAGGGGGTATGAACTTGAGACTGGGGTTGAATAGATGCATTGCATTTGAGACTTCATGTTCACTGAAGCCTAGCACTGCAATTATTAAATATATATATATATATATATATATATGCATGTTTATTATACTGT
>NW_008339223.1:221175-229920 GCF_000622305.1 Nannospalax galili
CCAACCTTTGGTCAGACCATGAATTCAAAGGCAAAATAAATTCTCTAAGACTAGGTCTTCTAGGTTAAAAAGAAAAACCAAAGCCATTTTTGGTGGCATTTATTTCTGTTCCTTTCCCAGTCTATGAATTTATACAAAAATCATTTGACAACTCTCTACTGTGTGTTCTAGGAGAGAAAACAGAGCCCATGCCCAGTCAGCAGTGCCAGCACTCAGAACCTTTGTGGCTGTGTCTGTGACCTGTAAGCCACTTTTAATAATTCTTGATCTCTGTTTTATTGTTGAAGAAAATGAGAGAAAAAAATAGAAAGAACCTCGTAGGGTTGTTGTGATAATGGGTGGTTATACCTGAGCCACATGGAGTATGTGAGCCACGTGGAGCAGAGGCTGGGGTCTAGTAAGTGTTGCGTGAGTGTCAGCCTTCAGCATCATCACCACTGTCATCCTATAACTGCACAATGCTTATTCCTGGTGTGCAGAATACAAAGATAAATAGGACAGATGCTCATTTCTGCAGAGGTGCTTAGTGAGGCTTAGAAAGCTCACAGGTCCACAATGTGCCAGGAGAAGATTGCTGTTCAGGATGAAGGTGCTGCCAGCTCCAACGGGGACAGGGGGCATAGACATGGCTGGGTATAGCAGCCACGAAGTTGCTTTAAGTTGTCCTTGGTCCCTTCTCTTGAGTTGAAGCCTGTGCTTCTGGCCTGGCCTGGCTGAAGGTTGTGGAGTCTTTAGTCATCTCAACAATCCTTGTGAGCTGTCCCAGGGGACATGCTGTGATAACACAGAGCTCAGAGAGCGAGTGGCTTTCCCAGCGAATGTGGCGCAGCTGAGGGAAGAGGAGACAGAGGAGCATCTTCCGAAGAAGACAGAGAGCCAGAGAGCCGCTTGCTTTGAGGATGAGTGCCCTTTCTTCAAGAAAGCAAATGGGAAGACAGAAGCAAACCATTTTTCTTTGTCTTGTGTCTGCACACTCCACACTGTGGCCCAGAAACCAAATGGCTGCTCCTGAGCCCACTGCCGGTCCTGAGCCCACTGCCGCTCCTGAGCCCACTGCCGGTCCTGAGCCCACTGCGGGTCCTGAGCCCACTGCCGGTCCTGAGCCCACTGCCGCTCCTGAGCCCACTGCCAGTCCTGAGCCCATTGCCTGTCCTGAGCCCACTGCTGCTCCTGAGCCCACTGCCGCTCCTGAGCCCACTGCCGCTCCTGAGCCCACTGCCAGTCCTGAGCCCACTGCTGCTCCTGAGCCCACTGCCAGTCCTTCCCACTAAACACTTGGAGCCGTCTGAAAGTGGAGTCCAACGACAGCTCTTCCTCATTCACCTGCAGCTCACACGATGTCACAGGCTCATTTGTTGTCTGCTCCTGTTTATAACCTCTGCCTCTCTCTTCTTCATGTCCCGCTTTGGGAAGCGAAAGAGGCCACTATGGCCAGCTTCACTCATTTGAGGCACTCTTGCAAATTGCTGTTTTTATATCCAACTCATGTATTTGAAAGTGAGAAATGGAACCTTTGGACTAAGAAAAAGTGGAAGCAGGGAGGAGACTAAGTGCAGGAACGTGCTTGGCTATCAGGATGAAGAGCCAAAGCCCACACTGGAGCCAGGAGTCGGGCTGGTCCCTGCCCAGCTCCTCCATGCTCTCACCCGCTGGCCTCTGGTGTCCTAAATAAGCCAGGGCTGGTGCAGGGCAGCAGGACGTTCCCATCCCACCTTTGTGCACCACACTCCTCACTGGCTTCTTGCTCACAGGACATTTCTTTGCAGTTTGGATTTAGCTTAGCCAGGTCTAAGCAAGTCCTGAGCTAGAAAGTAAGAAGTACCCAGGGAGGCAGGCAGCGCAGCACACTCAGAACACAGGATGCATGTGGGTTCTAATGAAACTGTACAACAAAGAGCTACAGTCTGATCCCCTGCTCAGCCTTGACCTGTTAGCTCAGGCTTTGTGGAAACATGCATACACTCTTGGAATCCAAGTTATCAGATCACTCTAACAGACTGAAGTCTGATTGATCAGCTCAACCCAGAGCAGAATTCTCTTCCCTTAGATATGATCCTGGGAAAAACTGTTGAGTGAAGATCAGAAAAAGGGAGCAGGAGAGAGGAAGACATTGTGTGAGGCTTTGGCACAGTGAGTCTAATAGAATTTGTGTGCCATTATTTATGACATTCTTGCAAACTATGTGTTCAGTATTTGCTGGATTCACTTCTCACCACTTCCTGAGGCCTTAGTTTGGATTTATTCATGGATATTTTCCTACTGTGATATGACAGAGATGGGAGCATCTCCATCACCCTGTCCTCAAAGAAGTTCCACATGGAAGCGTAATCCTGATAAATGGGGCCAATAATGTCCTCTGCTGAGGAGATCCCACACTGGGACATACAAGACCCCTGGTTTTCAGGCCAAGGAGGCAGTATATGTGAGGCATAGAGTCTCTCAAAGCATCTTTATGCTGTTTTCTGTGAATCTAGGAGAATTACATGCGTAAGTTTGGTAAGCACCATAGTTGAACGGAGTGGCTGGCTGTCTTTTCAACATACTTTCCTGTTTCATTGCCTGCTCTGGTCTGTCTTTGTCATCATTATACAGGGATCACAGATAATAAATAGACCATGTGGAAATTGTGATTCAATTACAACTTAATCCTCAGATGTCAATAGCAGTGTTTTTCACAGAATGTTACAGTGTAGGCAATTTCCTTTGTGAACATCATTAAGAGAAAATAGTAAGAATACGGAAGGGGCCCAAATGTTTTCCAAAACAAGAGGCTCGGTTGTCTCACATGCTTTTGCCACTAGGATAAAATTATGGTTTCAAGTTAACAAAGTCATATAAGGTTTGCAAGGGGAAAATCACATATTTGCACTGTCTTTTCATCTAAACCCATTTACAATTCTTTTTTGTGTTTTGTTTTATGTAAAAGAATTGAGTGCAAAAAATATTTTTAAGAAATAATACTTCCAATCACTAAGGCAGATGTTCCTGGTTACAGAGTACCCAAAAGGAGACAGAAAGTCTGTTAAACCCTGCATGACTGTTTCACACTAGGGAAAGGAGAAGTTCCCGTCTGTACTTGTGGCTTGAACCTCTAAGGTGGTTGTCTCATCCTTTTCACTGGATGCTTCACTTGCCCGTCAGAAACACTTTTTGTGTCCCAGGTTACCTCCACTGACCTGCATAAGTTACAGACTGAATGATAGGTTCCAGGGCTCCCACACTGCGGCTCCAACCCACCACTGTATTAGGTATGGATTTGTTTACAATGTGAATTTATGGTTTCTTTTTTATTTTTCTTTCCATTTTCTAAATAGCCTTTTGGATTGGCAATGAGCCAGCAACACTGAAGTAATCAAACCCTATCCGGAGGACAGGAGGAACAGGGCTCCAAGGGAATGCGCCACTTGAAGTCAGAGAAAGCTGCTCTTCCTCGGATAGAGCTTATGGGCCACAACAGGTCTGAAGCCCTCAACCAGTGTGCAGAGCAGGAAGGGAAGGGGAGTTCAGCCAACAGCAGAGGTGTATCCAAAATTAGGTCAAATGGGTGCTTGCTGCTGCCCCTGCTCATGGGTGGAGGAGGAAGATGGAGCACAGAGTTAGAGGGTGACCAGCCTCCACTCCACAGCTGCAGCAGCACCCAGCTCTGCAGTGCATTCTTCACGTACAGCAGAAATGGCCACACTCCCCATCCCTGTGGGGGGGTACTAGACTCGCACTATTTCTAAAACAGATTCAGAGACTAGCAAGAAATCCACCAGAAGAGTGGGCTAAGTCAACAAAGGTGGCAGAATGGACCTCAAAAAGGGTAGCTTGTGATTCTCGATGTCTAAACACCTGAGTTCAAATGCCAGCTCCAGTACTTCCTAAGAAGGCGTGGAACCAATTAGCAAACCTCACTTGGTCTGTCCTAAAATGGGTGTGACTCAAAGTGTGATTGTAAGAATTAAATAGAATGGTATACTTAAAGTGCTGTACCAGTAACAACTAAATTCAATTTACCATCATCATTACTGTAACAAAAATGTAGGACTCTGAAGAGAAAGCAGCAGCCATTTCCAATCGTGTTCACCCTTACTGCACATGTTCTAGTGTGTTCTGAGTCACAAGGGGCCCTCTCTGCTGATTACGTGCCAATTAGAATGACAATTCCACTTTATAAACAGAGTATTCTCACACAAGACTTCTTTTATAAAAAACAGTCTTTGTAGTTTGTTTTTATTTTATGTGTATGAGTGTTTTGCCTGTATGTAAGTGCACCTATGTCATGTAATGCCTGCAGAGGCCAGAGGAGGACATTGATCCCCTAGAAATGGAGTTAGGATGTTGTTAGCTGCCATGTGGGTACTGGGAATGGAAGCCTGGTCCTCTGCAAGAGCAGCTGGGGCTCTGAACCCCTGAGCTCTCTCTCCAGCCCCTCATACAGGGCTTCTTCCCACATCTATTAATGGTCCTCTTCCAATAGGATCTCAGGTCTTCCTCAGCAAAGGTCATACATTTTGCCTCTGCAGGACCACTCCCACCTGTAAAACACAACTGAATTAAAGCATTTTCCACACTGTACTATAACAGTATACTTTCATATCCATCTTTCCCTTGGATTGCCATCTCTTTAAAGATTACGGAGCTGGAGAGATGGCTCAGTGGTTAAAAGCACTGACTGGGCTCCATGCCTGGCCACGTGGGCGAGTGGGGCCCTGGCCCTCAGCCTGCTCCATGCTGATGGCAACCAGGAAGGCAGGGCCCGGGTTGGAGTGGACCCCAGAGGTCTTCAGGCATCTGTTGACCAAGCTCATCGCCAATGAGATGACATGGCTGAACTTGGGGAGTTGAAGCTAGAAAAGCACTTGAAGGAGAAGTCTCTGCAGCAGGTCCCTGAGGCCCCAACTGACCGAAGGGCACAAGCATTTGACTGCTGCTGTGGACTGAGGGAACCTCAAGTCAAAATTCCTACAATAAGCCAATCTGATCATGGCCAGGTTGAAGCTGCAGTTGATTGCAGAGCCTAGTGACCAAAGAGGAAACGTTACTAGAGGAGAGTCTTGAAGAGGACTGTGCCTTGTGCATTTATAACATGGTTCCTAAAAAAAAATCTTGCAAGTCAACAACCATTCGGATAATAGTGGCAGCGATGACGATTGCTATTGCTGCTGCTGCGGGAACGACTTGAGTGAATCAAAGGCCTTCGGGAGCCTCTACAGTGTGGCCAGGGTGGCCTCCCACCCCCCTCCCAGCGGGCTGACCCTGAGGGTGTGGAGTCCACTAGCTTGCGTGCGTGGCACTGCTCAGCAGCTGAGAAATAGGTGGGGATCTGCGCATCGGGCAGGAGCGAAACCCAGATGCCCGGCCATCTTGGGCCTGTCCCCTCTGTCCTGAGGATTGTATCTGGGGGATTTTAAACAGAGGAGCAAAATCTTAGCCAGTCAAGTGAAATAGCTTTGTTCCAGGGGATCCAACACCCTCTTCTGACCTCCACGGACATTGCAGAACATGAGTATACTTAGATACATTCAGAGAAAAACTCTGTTTGAGAGCCTGAGAACGTAAGGAAAGAAAGAGAACTAGAGCTGTGAGCACATCCTGAGAACTGGAGTCATGGTTCCTCCCCAAGAGCTGGGGCTGTGATTCTTCCTGTGAGCTGGAGCTGTGGTCCCCTCCTGGGAGCTGGAGCTGTGGTCCCCTCCTGTGAACTAGTGTTGTGGTTTCCCTCCTGTGAGCTGAAGCTGTCATTCCCCTCCTGTGAACTGAAGTTGTGGTCTTCTCCTGTGAACTGGAGCTGTAGTCCCCTCCTGTGAGATGAAGTTGTGGTCCCCTGAACGTAAGGAAAGAAAGAGAACTAGAGCTGTGAGCACATCCTGAGAACTGGAGTCATGGTTCCTCCCCAAGAGCTGGGGCTGTGGTCCCCTCCTGGGAGCTGAAGTGTCCTCTCCTCAAAACTGGAGCTGTGATTCTTCCTGTGAGCTGGAGCTGTGGTCCCCTCCTGGGAGCTGGAGTCATTAACCTTTCACATGAACTGGAGCAGTGGTCCCCTCTTGAGGGACAGATGGAGCTGTAATCCCCTCCTGTGAACTGGAACTGTGGTCCCCTCCTGTGAGCTGGAGTTGTGTTTCCCCTCCTGTGGGCTGGAGCTGTGGTCCCAAACTGTGAGATGGAACTGTAGTCCCCTCTTGTGAGCTGAACCTGTGGTCCCCTCCTGTGAGTTGGAGCTGTTGTCCCCTCCTGTGAGCTGGACCTATGGTCCCCACCTGTGAGCTGGAGTTGTGTTTCCCCACCTGTGAGCTGGAGCTGTGGACCCCACCAGTGAGCTGGAGCTGTGGTCCTCCCCTGTGGGCTGGAGTTCTGGTTCTCTCCTGTGAGCTGAAGATCTTATAGAGGCCAGGGTTCCATTCCCATCACCCACATGGTGACTAACAAGTGTCCTTAATTCCAGTTCCAGGGAATCCAATGCTCTTTTCTGGTCTTTGCATGCACATGGTACACTTACATACATGCAGGTAAAACACTCATTACATAAAATAATAATAAATAAATTTAGAAAACATAAAGATTGTCTTATAAACTTAGCTTTATCAGTAATAACTAGCATGAAGCCCATAGATACTGGATTATCTCATTGAGTAAGAAGGTAAATAAAGAGTAAGTCCTATGACTAGGTAAGATACATATCCTAGGATATCCCTACCAGCAGCTCATGTCTGCCATTGAGCACAGGAAGTCTGAGGGTGAGGAGCCACAGGAAAACTGTTAGAAAGTGTGAAGTGGTTACTGTGGTCTCTCTCCTTGTCCCTTTCTCTCACTTCTTCCTCCCTCTCTCTTTCTATTTCCTTCACCTTTCTTTCTCTCCTTTTTTCTTCCGTGTGTGTGTGTGTGTGTGTGTGTGTGTGTGTGTGTGTGTGTTGTCACTTTTCCACAGTTTCCTGATAAGAGGTTAGTGACTGGCAGAAGAAAATAAGGGTAGCTTTGATGTTCAACACATCTCCCTTTAATACTCACAAAGCCCTCAGGGTCCTTTCGTAAACACTGACTGCCAACTGGAAGGGGGTCACTAAACCCTGTCATGGAGTTTTGTGAAAATGACACCATTGTTCCTTTCTCTAAAGTTATTCTGAGTTTTCAGAAGAATGGTCAAAGGAGACCGTGTGAACAAAAGCACTATCCAAGTTATCGGCACATTTCCTTGCCTTGGGGAGGTTGGCACAAGTAATACACACAGGACAATGGATCAGTAAATCTGTGCCTTCAGCACACCTCCACCAGCCAGCGGGACTCAAGCTACTCAGGGGACGGACCTGTGTAGTGAGCCGCCTTCAGTGTAAATGTGCCTGGACTACCTTTGCGTATTAACCATTTTCCCTACCCACACCCATAGGGTTTTCTCGTGCCCCAAGTTGTAGAGGTATTTCTGGGTCTTCTTTGGTTACTATGCCTGATAATTTTGAACAAACTGCCTTGCTTTTTCCTTCCTGATCTTACCAGCAATAAAAAGCTTTACTGGAGATATTTGTACAAATTTGTCTAGTAGAAAGACCAGACCTTGCATCCTTTCTGTCATATCACATTTTTTACAATTGACACTATCGTCAAATAATTATAGAATAGTGTTTGTCCATATAGTGTCACAGGAACACACAAGTCTGAAAAAAACTACACAAACCAAAACTGAATTATTATTACCGGTCAGTACTGTCTTCAGGGTATCACATATTAATATATCTTGTTAAATAGTTCTGTAATTATCTTTGGAAGACTATCATTATATTATTCTTTTTCATTAAAGGTGTTAATTTGTTGAATGTAAATATCTGAAAATCTGTAAACTTGCAATCTTGTTTTGACATATCTTCATTATATATTAAACATCAAGAGAGTAAGGAAAATGAAGACGAGGCGGAGCCTGTGTCTCTCACGCTGACAGGCACTACTTGCAGTTTTAGACTCCAGGACCCCAGACTGTGGCCAGAACTGTTGCTGGGTCTGAGTCTCTGTGAAGGAGACAGTACCAGAGACTGGTCCCCAGATCTCTGCAGTAAATAAGCTCTCCTGGGCGGGTAGCATGAGGCTTGTTCCTATTTTTCCTCTGTATTCTGTTGCCAGAGGACTCATGGACAGCTAAACATTTTAAATAAGTAACTTGAAGAATTATGTGATGCTGAGCCATTCTGCTTTTTTTTTAATTAAAAAAGATAATGCCATGAATTCTAAAAGCAAATGGCAGACTATAATATAGAGAATTAGGCTGTAACTTTGTATTAATTCATAAAGACTAAAATAGAATCCATTAAGAGTGGTGGGTGCTGGTGTGAAAGGAGACGTAAATTATCACCATCGTGTTTGAAACGCAAGCCCTGATCACACTGGCACTGGTCCAGCTCCCATTAGAGTGATTTTTTTTAATCATTGGCATTTGGTGACACGAATACTCATATTTGTTGATTTATTGAGAAAAGCACTTTAGATTGTAAATAAAAGGACAGAAAATATACATTTGGATTTTAGAACAAATAATTATTCTTGCTTTTGGAGGATCTTTCTTCTGACAAAGTCATTCTTTTTTAATGCCTGTTTCCATGAGGCTCAGATATGGCCCTACTGTAAACGGCATTGGGGGCAAGTGTGAGCTTTTATGTCCCACTTTCTAATGGGATAGTTCTTTTTTTTAAATTATTTATTTAATAACCACATGATTAGAAGAAGCATTTCATTACAGCATTAACATATTCAATAACAATTTCCAGAGCAAGGATACAT
>NW_008339223.1:229942-231932 GCF_000622305.1 Nannospalax galili
TGGCTGTAAATTTTTAGGTTCACAGTTGAATTAATACAGTCATACAACATTGAACTCAGTATAAACCCTGTAAGACATAAAATTGAATGAGGTTTTAACCTTTAAAAAAAGATCTCCAATTCATTTTAAAATATTTTCATACAGAAAAACTTATTTTTAATGTTACTAATACTTTGATGTCTGCACATGCATCTTTAATCTCTATGTATCTAATTATTACTAGTCACGGTCAGTTGCTTTCTGAGATCCTTGGCACCTGAGTATGGATATGGATATAAAGTCATCAGGTAGAGTTCAATGGTAATGTTTATCACCTCTACTAATTAACATGAAGTACATTTTTATGCTTCTTCCTCAAATATAACTCATTTTTAAAATTTGTTTATTTTTGTATGTGTATTTCATACAGAACATCCCAGTCTTAGTCATCTATATACCCACATCCCAAATGGCACCCTCCCATTGACGCCCCACCCCCCCACACTGGAGCCCATAAACTCTGTCATCCCTGTTACTGTCCACTGTGTTGTCAGCACCCCAGCCGTTCCCCAGTGCTTGTCCATCTGCTGACTCTAGTCAGCATTTCCCACATAATTTTACACTGTACCTCTGTCCTACCCTTACTTTGCTTCCCTTATTTTTAACATCTGGCATTGGTAGAGCACATTTGTTACAATTAATGTGGGGGCTGGAAAGAAGGCTCAGCAGTTAAGAGCACTGGCTGCTCTTGCACAAGACCCAGGTTTGAATCCCAGTATCCACATGGTGGCTAACAACCATCCTCAGCCTTTAGTTAGACACATGGACTCTTAAAGAATTATATTAGCCCCTTTAATCTTTGGTTATACTTTCCTTTTGGGTGTTTAAGACCATACAGTTGGCCCAGATAAACCAATTTATTTTTACTCTTAAGGTCATTTGAGGATCTGTTCCTCAGAGGTCACATGGGCTTGGGAGGAGCCCCTGGCTCCTTTCTTTTACCAGTTCCATCTATGTGAAGATAAGTCAAAGGTCCTACTCAACCATGGCTGGCTTCACTTGGAAGCATGGAGGAAATGTTTCCTCTGTGTTGACCCTCCTCTTTGTAGACTGGACACTGGCTCAAGTCCATTTGGTGGGGTCTCCACGGCCTCCTTGATCAAGAGGACAGGTGACTCACCACAGTTACAGGATGTTTTGAGAAATTCTCATAGTCCCCTGGAACTTAGTCGACCTAGGGGGGCAAGAAGCAAAAACTGTCTTTTATGTCCCTCTGACCAGATTAGTATAGGCCTCAAAGTATGGCTGTTAAGCATCCAAGAAGGTTAGTTCCTCCAGTCTGGTACTTTTAATTACCATGTGCCATGTAGACAGAACTTGGGCAAAGACCAAACATTCTCAGATAAACCTTGCCTAGACATATATTATATCCTTGCACTAGTTGTATGTATAATTTGTCAGTAGGTTGTTCGATTATTATGATTCCCTCTGTTTTGTTGGTTTTTTTTTTTTTTTTTTTTTTGGTCTTTTTGAGACAGTGTCTCCCTGTAGCCCCAGCTGTCCTGGAACTCACTATGTAGACCAGGCTGGCCTTGAACTCACAGAGATCTGCCCGTTTCTGCCTCCTGAATGCTGGGATTAAAGGCGTGTGCCACCATGCCTGGCCAATCTATTTTTTTTTTAAAAAAAAAAACCAGCTAGGCATTATTTATCTCTCACATTGTCTAACCCTTCCACCATGGTTTCCTCATTTAAAGTGCCCCCATTTTTCCAATTTCTCCCTTAATAACATCCTGCTCCTATGGTCCCACCTCTCTTGAACTCCTTCTTTCCCTTTATCCCCTAGGTTCTTTGTATAACCCTCCCTTCCCCCTCCCTTAAAATAACCACATTTTTATCTATATCTCTCTTATTAAGGCCTGTTTCCTACCTTTCTTCTCTTTCAGATTCTTTCTTTTCCTTTACTTCCCTGGTTCCTTTTCATTATCCTGGTTCCTGTAGTTATGTCTGG
>NW_008339223.1:232405-245516 GCF_000622305.1 Nannospalax galili
GTGAAATCTTAAAGTGATTTTAATTTGCATTTCCCTAATTACTAATGATGTTGAACATCCTTTAAGATACTTCTTAGCCAACTTTATTTCTTCTAAGCTTCTGTACATCAAAAGAAGCAACCAAGGAAGGGAAGAGAAAATCCACAGAATGGGAGAAAATCTTCACCAGCAATACACCTGACAGAGGTTTAACATCCAGAATATATAATGAACTCAAAAAACAAAGAATCAAGACAGTAAGTAACCCAATTAAAAGATGGACTAAAGAGCTGAACAGAGAGTTCTCGATAGTTCTATTCTTTTTTATTTTTTTGTCTTTTTTTTGTCTTTTTGAGACAAGGTCTCCCTGTAGCTCCAGCTGTCCTGGAACTCACTATGTAGACAAGGCTGGCCTTGAACTCACGAGATCTGCCTGCCTCTGCCTTCCAAGTGCTGTGACTACAGGTGTGCGCCACCATACAAGGCATGATAGTTCTATTCTTAAGTAAAGATATAGGAACCAAGAGTTTCTGGTGATTTCTTTAATTTTAACCGAATAACACATAGAAAGCTGCTGTTAAAATGCACCCTAAGCCTTGTCATGAGTGTCCTTTAAAATCCTGGGAACAACAGTTACTTCTCTTATATCACAGCTTCTGCTGGGATTTGAAAAGTGAATGACATTTGCCAAGGAGAGAGGCCAGAGGGGTGTTCTGGATAGGGCAAAGGCACAACAGGTCAAGGCATCTAGGAAGTAGATCTGTGAGTGCTGGTGAGACCAACCAACTGTGCTGGAAGGAGACGGGGCTTCACATAGACCAACAAAAACATGAAGCTGCACTTGTACAGAGACCAGAGCTTGTCAGTGACTTCCAAACACTTAAAATCACTTTTAACTTGAAAATGCAAATTTCTAAGACGTCTTCCTCATTGGCCAAGATTCAGAAGATGCTGCTCTAGAGTGAGCCCAAGGAATCCGCCCTTCATCCCGCACTTTTGTTACTACCCTGATTTGGAAACAAGTAGACTGCCATTGGTAAGCCCTGTGGTTAGCAAGGGGGAGTCCCCAAAGCATTTGAACTGAGGAGTGATTTCTTTGTTGTTAACCTGTACAGTGGACTGCAAAGGGCAAGACTGAATGCAGGAAAGCTGATTACTCTAGTAAGGGAGTTACTGCAGTAGGCCTAGTGTGGACGCAGGCAACACAGCAGACAGATGTTTGATAGGGACATTTAAGAGGACATGAAGGCTGGTTAGCTGTGGGACCCAGGAGAAAAGTCAAAGTTGGCCTCAGTATGTCTGACCCTGAGAAGATGGGTAAGGATCTATCACCTAAGGCAGAGAAGGGCCTGCTGTCCTTTGTCTGTAGTGTGAGGTAGGACTGGGAAGGAATTTGAGAGCATGCTTACTGGACAGGTAGAATTTGATAACAAGTCTGCAGGGGGCATGAGGCGGGTCTGAAGTTCAGAAAGAGGGTGTGAGTCAAATTTGAGAGTCACCAGCATGTAATCAATAGGTAAATCCATGGGTAAATAAGAAGCCACTTGGGTGTCCCTTCCTGGAGAGGATAGGATGCTGGCTTTCACACATGAGAGATTACAAGAGCCCACAATCTCCTGCCTCGGGCAAACTACCTGTCTTCAGTTTTTTTCTCTTCCTATTAACTTTTCATTTATGAGCTCCAGAGTAAGCCTAGAGTGATAGGCAGCACCTAGGAAAAGGAAACCTTCTTGTTTGGGTAGGGATGCTTTCATAAATCACAGCGACATTAACATTAATGTCTCTGTCCTAGTTTGTTCTTCATTGCCGTGACAAAACACTCTGACCAGTACCAACTTGGGGAGGAAAGGGTTTATTTGTCTTACATCTCCCAGGTCGCACGCAGTTCATCAGGGAGCCCAAGGTAGGAACTCAGGGCAGGAACTTGGAGGCAGGAGCTGGAGCACAGGCCATGGAGGAACGCTGCTTACAGGCTTGCTCCCTCGGCTCCTGCTCAGCCTGCTTTCTTATGCAACACAGGCCCACCTGCCCAGGGGTGGCACCACCCACAGTGGGCTGGGCCCTCCCACATCACATCAAGAAGATGCCCTTCAGACATGGCCACAGGCCAGTCCAATAGAGGCAATTCCCCGACTGAGGTTCCCTCAACCCAGGTGTGTCAAGTTGACACTGAAGCTATCCAGCACAGTCTCAAACCCTCAAAACGCTCAGAAAACTTCAACAAAATTGCCATGTGACTCAGTATAAATTTTTTTCTGCAATTTATTCACCTTTCCTTAACCATTCATAGTTAATCATTCTTTGAGTTTGGGGTGTGTGTGGTATGTTTCCTACAGTCTTCTTTTCTTACATTGTTTCTTCTTTTCTACATTGCTATTTTATCTTTAAAATTTCTGAAGTTTTTAGCCTTGTCTTTGATTATTATAAAGTTTTTCAGTTAATTAGGCGTACCTCTATGAGCCAGCCTGGAACATATCACGTGTAGTTAACTCTATGGGGAACCATGTGCCAAGACCACATTTTTATAGTGTAAATAAACCGTAGTTGATAGCTGCCAGCATCCTGGACAATCAACATAGACCATTTTTAATTATCATAATGTTATTACCCCAAAACGAATAGTTTTTTGTGAATGTATTTTTCAAACAAAATACTAGTTTTGAGGAAAAGCACCTTGATTTCATAGGAATATAATGCTTCTTGGGAAAACACTGGACAGAAGTGAGCAAGAAGGACAAGCACGTGATTTAGCCAGAGGGTGTGAGGAGGGCACCGAGGCTTCCCCACACGCACAGGCAGCGGGCTGAACCCGGGTGGTGGGGGGCAGGCGTCAGCGACCAAGGGAGCCCTCAAATGTGGGGCTCACTCAAATGTTAGATTAAAAATACCGGATTCTTGCTCTGCAATCCGCAGGGGAACTCACAGGTCTGTGTACCAAGGAAAGGCAACAGCGAGACCGCTTTTTACCCTCCGCTTTTAGGCTTTCGGGAGAAAGCTGGAACATCGGAGTGTTCAACTTAGATGCGGGATTGGGGAGGGGCCCGAGGCGCGATGAACTTGACCTATGACAGGCTTGGCTTGCACAAGCAGCGCTTTCTAAACTCTAGCCACCTTCTCTCTATAAACTAAATTACCCTTACTCACCTCAATACCAACATTTTTTTTTGTGGTATCTTTGGGACCCATGCGTACTAACAGGAACTGGTCTCCTTAAATCCATTCTCCATATAGCAATCAAAGTTGTGTGTTTTCTTCTTTAGACAGTGTATCTCTGTACAGCCTAGGTTGGCCTTGAACTGTCCATCTCTCTCCCTCAGTGCTAGAATTACAAGCACATACCATACCACCAGACCCAGTCTCAAGACAACTTCCAAAATTTGTTTTCTGTGTTTTGGGTGGGGGAATTGTTTGCTTTGTTTTGTTTGTTTGTTTTTTGAGACAGGGTCTCCTGTAGCCCCAGCTGGCCTGGAACTCGCCATGTAGACGAGGCTGACCTTGATATTATATAGGTCTGCCTGCTTCTGCCCCTTGGGTGATTGAATTGAAAATATGCAACACCACACCCGGCTCAAGCAACTTTTTAAATGACAAATTAAATGGCATCCCTTGACTACATATGATCCTTCAACAATTTTATATTGCACAAAAAGCAAACTTGAAGCTCCTTACCATGCCTGGAAAAACCTTGTCTGAGCAGCATGCCAAGAGGTTCTCCCTGTTTGCTGTGTCTTGTACCCTGACTTGGCGAAACTCTCTCCTTTATAGCTTTCATATTTTAATTTAAATGCCATTTCTTTTATCATCTATTACAGCTTCCCTGTTGAGTTTCCGTATGGCACATTCAACAATTATTAATTACTGTGTATTGATTTGGTGACTTATTTACTCTCTGTCTTTACAATGAGGATGCAAGTTTTATGAAGGCAGAAATGTCTGCTTTGTTTATCCCTGTGTCTCAACCCTCAGCTAATGCACCTGGAAGCTTATGGGTGTTGAATTAATACTTGAGTTTTAAGTGTGTGCCTTTATAGACTCTGGGTCTAGCTTTAATTTGTAGAGGAAACTTTTCTACAAATGAGGCTTATGTCTCAAAAGAATTAGTCTTTTTTCATTGTACTGGGCTCTAGGGGTGTATTTGAGCTGCTTCTCACCAGCAGGGTGCACACCTGCTTATCTTTTAATGCTTATTTCTTCAGATATGTGGCTAAAAGTTGCATTCATATGTATATGTATATGACGTGTATGTATATGTATATGTATAATTTGCATTTCCTTGATGACTGCATTTACTCTTCTGTACGTACACGTGCTAATTGTCTAGCCTTGTTTCCACTGCTGAGAAAATTTTCTCTTGAAATTTTTCCATTTTGAAGAGCCCAATGTCTATTAGATCTATTTAAAATTTTCTATTATGAATGTTACAGATTTTTTTTTTAGGTTTTAATTAAGCTTTCAAACTTGTAAACATTTTCTAATAAAGAAATGTGAAATGTTCACATATTAAATATATTTGTAGCTTTCCCTTTGGTATTTCTGGCATTATAGAAAGCACATTCTCACCCAAACAGTATATGAATACTTGATATTCATACAAATCCTTAAATCCAGTCTCCAGGTGCAGTAAATTATTATTTTTTCTTTAGACAGGGTCTTTGTATATAACCCATGCTGGCCTCCAACTTTCAATCCTTCCTGCCTCACCCAAATAGCATATGAATAGTTTTCTTAATAGTTTTATGATTTCATTTATATATATTGCAAATCATAATTGAGTTTAAAATTCAGGTTTACAGCAAAGACATGAGGAAGTGGGTAAGAAGCTCCTACCACTGAGGGAACTGTGGCAACGGCTGGTGGCTGGGAGGGCAGAGACAGTCTCCTTCAAGGACGGGACTCCAGGCTCCAGTGGATGGACCCCCACTGAAGGACATTAGGAGACACAAATGAGACTCTAGGCTTTATTATATATATAATAGAGCACATTAAATTGGGTGGGGTTCAATAAGGAGATTGGGGGCAGGGGAGGGGATGTAAATACCATCAAATTATATTGTATGAAAATCGCAAAAATTCTATTTTAAAAAAGGCTGAAGAGATGGTTCAGTGATTAAGAGCACTGGCTGCTCTTGTAGAAGACCTGGGTTTGGTTCTCAGCACCCACATGGCAGCTAACAACTGTTCATAACTCCAGTTCCAAGGGATCCGACAGCCTATTCTGACCTCTGCAGGCACTGCCCAACATGGGTGCACTTACATGCAGGCAATACATTCATACACATAAAAGAAAAATAAATAAAATATTTTTTAAATAAATAAATAAATAAATTTTGGGTTTAGAAAACATCTTAATGAAAGATTGCTTGCATATATGTCATATATAAGCATATGAATTTTATTAATTGCTGTTTATTTTAGACTTACAACATATATTTTAAAAATCTTTTAAAACGTATTTTGATGAAGTAGATTTAATTTCAATTTTAACTGGTTTTACAGCATACAAAAAAACCTGTTTATATAAATAATACATCTTTGCCTCAGTAATTTGAAATACTTTATCATATTAAAAACTTTGTAAATACTTGGATCCATTTCTGGATTTTAATTAAAAATTTGTTTACAATTCTTGCATTGTAGCATTCTATCTTAATTACTATAGTTCTAAATCATTAACTTATAAAAAGAGCTTTGCAGCATGTCCTCTGACTTCTACATGTATGCTGTGGAACATGTGCATCCTTCTGTCACATACACATGATAGTAATAAATTTTTAAAAATTATTCATTCACTTCATCTTAAAAATTGCATTTATTAAGTTTTCTAAAAGTCCACTGAGCACTTTGAAAAGAACTGTGTTGTATTTATAAATTAGTATAACTCACCTTTAGTAGGGCTGAGGCTTCTCATTGAAAAATACAATAATCCAAAGATTGATAATCTTAGATTTAAATATTTTTAAAGATCTTTTCATTTATTCCTTAGTTTAGTCAACATTTTAATTTTTGTTTTTATAAGTGTATTTTTTTCCTTCACAGTTTAAAAAAAATTACTTGGTTTAACTGTGCAGAAAAGCTATGATTTTAGTCACAAAAGTTTGGAAATGATCAACTTCAGTTTTTATTCATCAAGTTTTTCTCTTGCGTTTTCCTGATGGTGAAGACAGATATCTGACAGAAGTGGCCATTTTGCCCCTCTGCCTCATGTCAGGGTCTCCTGCCACTCCCCCTCGCTCTGGTCTGCCTGCTCTCCTGCTGGCAGGCCTCACCTCTGTATGCGAACATCCAGACATCCTCGTTGGCATTCAGTCACTTATTCAGCAGATCCTTGTTGAGCACCCAGAATGTGCCAAGCAAAGCAGGTAGTGAATCAGGCAGACACGACCTCTGCACTGTTGGCTTCCCATCAAAATGGAAGAGTGGCAGATGCTCAACATACCAACCACAGAGTAAGCAGACGGTCACAACCAGCAGTGAGTGCCTGGGTCACAACCAGCAGTGCGTGCCTGCGGAGCAAAGACCGGGAACAGAAGATTGCAGTCAAAGACGTGCCCAAGAGGACACAATGTGGTGACAGGTGAGGGGAGTCACATTTGGTCAGAGGAAGAATACAAGAACACTCCTGAGTGATGGACAGAAAGCAGTAACAAGGCCCCCAAGGCAGAATGCAGTGTTATGCTTCTGAGAAAGCAGAGGGAGGGCAGGGTACCCTCAGCATTGTACATTAGCAGGAGAGTGGGACGAAGCTGAATTGCCTAATCCAGCTTGAGGCAGTCACCTCAGAAATTTTCTGTTTTATTATAAGCACTATGGAGGGGAATGAGAGGTATCAAGGATGGTCTAACATGATATTGTTTGCATTTCAAAAGGCTCTACTTTTTGTGTTGGCACACCATTTATCAATTACAGCTTGTATTTACTGTTTATGCCCCAGTCTGGTGGCTGTCCAGCAAGTGGTATATAGCAGCCAGGGATTAGTCATTACTTGCTAAAGACTTGTTGACTTGTAGTCAGTCCCAGAAATTCAATGAATGCTTACTGAGCCACCTGATCTGCTAAGCATTATGATAGCTACACAGATATAAGTGAACTCCTCAGGGAGTTCTCACTTAAATGACGGAAGAGAGAATTTAATACACTTAGTAATTTGAGGCATACTCTAATAATCTAATATTTGAGGTATATTCCAATAATCTAATAATCACACACTTCTGAATTGGAAAGCCATAACTCTGGTGAGGATGCAGGTGTGGAGAGGAACAGGAGAAGTTAGGGATGAGACAACATCACAAAAGGAGTGATTCTGAAGTTGGATTTTGATAATTAAGGCTCAAAGAGCAAAGAACAATGCACCTCTTTCAGAGGCATGAAGAAAAGAATGAGTCATGAAGTAAGACAGAGTTTGAGAGGGTGATAGAGGGGAAGGGAATGAAGCTAAGCACACAGGTGAAAGGGCGTTGAATCCCTGGAAGGAAGCGTATTTTATCAAGGAGGAAATGAACACCATTGAAAGACTCAACGTAGGGAAGAAACATGATCAGATTTGCCTTCATAAAAAGGTATACATAATAGTTACATTGAGATACCCAATCCTTTTTCTTTTCTTTCTTTCTTTTTTTGTGGGGGGGAATACCAACACTCATAAAGATATATGAGAAATGAGGAGCCAGAAATGTAGTGAGCAGAAAAGCTACCCAATCCTTTTTCTTTTCTTTCTTTCTTTTTTTTGTGGGGGGGAATACCAACACTCATAAAGATATATGAGAAATGAGGAGCCAGAAATGTAGTGAGCAGAAAAGCTTAGATGGGGAGAGATGTGGGAAATGTCAGGCCTGGGCACAAGTCTTGTTGAGGGAGAGGAATACACCAGAGGGAGTTTAAAGTATATGAAAGCATCAACTCAGACATATTGTTATGATGTGATAGCTAATCTTGATTGTCAGCTTGGTGGGATTTAGAATGACCATGGAAGCAGACCTCTGGACATGCCTGTAGGGGTGTTTCTAGGTTAGGTTTACTGAAAAGGAAAGACTTACCATAAATGTTGGCAGCACTATTCCATGAGATGGGCCCTAGAGGAGAAAATGAGCTAACCAGCAGCATTCATCTCCCTCTGCTTCCTAAATGTGAATACAATGTGTGCAGCTACCTCAGGCTCCTGCCACCATGACTTCCCCACCATGATGAATAGTACCCTTGGAGAGCAAGCCAAATAAGCCATTCTTTCCTTTAGTTGCTTTTGTGAGGTATTTGGTTGCATCAATGAGAAAAGTAAGCAATCCAAAAATTGGGTACCAAGAAGAGGGGCCACTGCTGTGATAAACCTGACCATATGTTTCTTACTAAGCCTTTGGAACTGGTCTATAGGAGGAATGAGGAAGTGCTCAGAATGTTGGACTAGAAAAGCCACAGAATGCTGTAAGCAGAACTTACTGAGACATTCTGAGACATACTGAGACATGTTGGGTGTTTGGAAGACTAGAATGCTGAGAGAAATGTCACAATGGAGACAAAGCTCCTGATTTTTCAGAAGGGAATATTACTCTATTGGGAGTTAGACCACAGGTCATTTGTGTTATATTCTGACAAAGAATCCCCTTCATTTTTCCTGTGTTCTGTGATTTGGTTGAACCAGAATTCAAAAGTAATGGGCTAATTTGTACAGAAGATGAAATTTCAAGACAGGAGAGCATTTAGGCTGTGACACGGTTACTGCTCACTGCTCTCATTCAGGTTGTAGTGAGAGGAAATATGATCAATATGCCACTTGGTGAAGAAAAGTGTGTGAGGGTGTTTAAAGTTACAAGGCAGAAAGAAATTGGCATCACTGAAGAGAAATCTGACACTCTGCACTGGGGTAATAGGAAATGTGCCTTGAGGTCTAAACCTTAACTGTGGAAAGTCCCATCTTATGAACTTCTAATAGGAAGATTGATTCTAATAGGAAGAGACTGAACTGAGAGTGCCACTGAGGGGTTCCCTGCTCAAGAACAACTGCTGAGGGAAGCTTCAGTGTCTTGAGATAAAGGCTGATGTTACTATGTTACTGTGGTCCAGAGGAACCAGGCTCCATCATGAGCTGGCAGCAGAACTCAGCAGCATTGACATGGTACAGGTTTGGGAGGCATGAAAGATGTAAGATTGAGGGGCTCATGGAGATTTGTGTGCTGGGGCTCCAGAGACCTGCTGAGGTCAGGAAATGTGTGTCAGGGTTGGAGGTTTGGAGGTTAGGCCTCCAAAGAGGCCCTGAGAGGCCACTGAATAAAGCTGGGAAGGTGAAGCCTAAGCTTCAAAAGAAACCTGAAGATGTTAGAGATGACAGAACTATGGAGGTCCATTAAAGAAAGCTGTAGCCACAGAGTAGAACTGGCTCAAGAGAGAGGCTTTGTGAACTTAAATTTGTAAAGCTGAAGGGATGGGGTTATTCATGCCTTTTGGAGCCCTAGTGATTCCATCACAAACCCCAGATGCTCAATATGGAGCCTCAGGGTTTGGTGTTTGCCGTGCTTGGTTTTGATATTGCTTTGGTCCTATTTTTCATTGCTACGTCCACTCTGGTGGTTTTAATGAGAAATGTTTCCCATAGGCTCCCTTGGTCCCAAGTTGGTGGCACTGTTCTGGGAAGTCATGGAACCTTTAGAAGGTATAGACTTGTGGGAGGAAGGATGTCACTGGGGGCTGGCTTTGAAAGTTTATAGCCTCACTCCACCTCCAGTTTGCTCTCTCTGCACCATCTACTGTTAAGATGTGAGCTCTGAATTTCCTGATTCTGGCCATGTAGTGACAATTCAGGTCTTTACGACCTCCTCAATCTTATATCTTTTATGCCTGCAAACCCTGTACCACATGGTCAATGTTGTTGAGCTCTGCTCCTAGCTCAGGATGGAGCCTGGCCCTCTTGGACCACATGCCTTTCCCATCATCTGAAACCGTAAGCCAAAATGAATTCTTTCTATAAGTCTCTTTTGGTCATAATGTTTTATCACAGTAATAGAAAAGTAACTGATACAAAAGTTGGTACTAGAGAGTGTGGTGTTTCTGTGAAGACCTTGACCATGTTGTTTTTTGGAGAAATGTGAAAGACTTTGGGGCTTTGAACTAGAAAAGCAGTTAAGTGTTGTAAGCAGAGATTAGTAGGCCTTTTACCTACTTCCAGACTAGTAGGAGCCTGAAAGACAGTAGTCTGAGAATAATGAAGATTGTGGAGTCCCATCTCACAAGGTTTCAGAGGGAAAACAAGGGTCTGTATTACAACTAGGCTAGAGACCATTCATGTGATATTTTGGCAAAAATTCTGTCTGCCTTCTGCCCCTATCCTAAGAACTTGCATGAGGCTAAATTAAAAAGTAATGGACTGATTTCTTTGGTGCAGGAAATTTCAAGGCAACGTAATATTGAGTCTATGGCTTGGTTATCATTGATAATGTTTCTGCACGTCTATGATGAAAAGAGCAAGTAGGAAGGAAAGAAATATAAAATGTACATTTGGAGAGAAAAGAGCACTAGGAAACTTAACTTTGCAGCCAAGGCCTGTGCTGGAGGAGAGACTGTAATTGTTAAGGAGATTAGTACCATTAAGGAGAGGCCTCCTGCTCCCGCACTGAACAATGGGAAGGGCACCCTTGGGGCAAGACTCCTCCCAGCTAGGCTTACAACTTGTTAAAGGGAAAAAACCTAGGGGATTTTTTGCTCCTTGAAAGCCATTTCTTCAACATATAAAAGCTTCTAGTAATGTGGTCAAAGGGGGCAAGGATTCATCCAAGCTGGCAGTGTCCCCCACCTGTTACTGGCTTTGGAGGCATAAAGATGCAGGAGTAAAGGGATCATGGATTCCTGCTCCATGGTTTTCAGAGGGCTGCTAAGAGGCCAAGAAATATGTGCTAGTGCTGAAACCTGTATGAAGGCCTTGAGAAGGGCAGGAGGCCATGAGAGACCATTGTGTAAAGCTGTAAAAGTGAAACCTGGGTTGCAGTGGAGACCCCAATAGTTGGAGATGACAGAACCATGAGACATCTACCAAGGAGAGTTGCATGCTGCAGGGAGTAGAGTCAGCTCAAGAGAGAGAGAGAGGTATGATACAGGGAGCAAAGCTTGGAGGAAGAGCCATTTAAGTTCTTTAGAACCAAAGTTCTGCTCATCAGATGTGGAGCTATAGAATCTGGCGCTTCCCCTGCTGGTTTTCTGTCTTGTTTTGATTCAGCATTTCCTCATTGTGTTCCTATTCCTCTATTTTGGAATGGGAATGTATATTCTATGACATTGTATGTTGTAAGTGTGTGATTTGTTTTTCACTTTACAGCAGGTTTACAAGGGTTTACTTTACAGTGGAGTTTCAAAAAAGTCATTGGACTGTTAGACTATAGAGACTTTTATGTTGGACTAAATGCATTTTGCGTTATGAGATGGCCACAGGCCTATGGGGGCCAGGGAGTGGAATATGGTGGTGTGAATGAGAAATGTCTCACACAGGCTCAAGTGTTTAAACACTTGTTCCCGGTTGGTAGCATTGTTTAGGGAGGTTTGTTTAGGCACTGTTCTGAACCTCTAGGAGATATAGATTTGGAGGAAGAAGTATGTCAGTGTGGAAAGGCTTTGAGAGTTTAGAGCATTGCCCCACATCCAGTTTGCTCTCGCTGCTTCATGCTTGTTGCTGAAGCTGTGAGCTCTTGGCCTTCTGCTCTGGCTGCCTCCTGCCATGCCTCCCCCACCATGATGGACTTCCCCTCTGGAACCATAAGCGAAGATCAACTCTTTCTTCCATCAGTTGCTTTTGGTCATGGTGTTTTGTTGTAGTAATGGTGTGGATAGCACCGTTATTCTTCCCTTTTGGAACAGGAATGTTTACTCTGCATTGTTTGTTGGAAGCATGTAATTTATTTATTTATTATTTATTTATTTATTGCATGTTACAGAGGTTCACAGTTAAGAGATTTTCTGAATCTCAGCAAAGATTCTATACTTACACTGCTGAACAGAGAAAGAACTGTTAAAAACTTGCTGTGTGGAATAGGCTGGCCTCAAACTCAGAGATCTGCCTGCCTCTGCCTCCCAAGTGCTAGGATTAAAGCTGTGCCCCACCACGTCTGGCCTTATGAGAACTTTTGATGCTGGACTGAATGTGTTTTGCATTATGACGTGGCCTTGAGCCTATGGAGATAAGCAGGGAGGATTATGAATTGAAAGTAATATATTTGGTGTCAAGTTGACAGGAGGTGGAGTTATGGTGGTTAATATTGTCAACCTGATGGGATTTAAAATCATCATGGAAACCAAACTCTCTGTGTGTGAGAGACTTCCTAGACTGGGTTAACTGAGGTGGGAAGATCCACCCTAAACATAGGCAGCACCTTTACCGGGCTAAGTCCTTGGACTGAATAAAAAGCAGAGAGCAAGCTGAGTAGCAGTAGTTCTCCCTTCTTCCTGACCACAGGTGCAATGTAGTCAGTTGCTTCAAGCTCCCGGTATCAGGCTTTTCCCTCTAACACTAACTGTACCTTTGCACTGTGAGCCAAATAAACCCTTCCTTAGTTGCTTTGGTTAGGTATTTTGTCACAGCAGTGAGAAAACTGACTAATACACTTGGTTTTAGGAGAGAAGGATGAGCCCACTTGGGAACACCTTGGCTTAGGAAAGGGTTTGGGAAACTCATCTGCAAAGGGCCAGATAGTACGTCTTTTAGGCTCTGTTGGCCACACGGTCTCTGTTGCTGCAAAATTCGGCCAATCCCAGGCCATATAAAATGTGACTGTAGAGCTGTGACAGCATAGGAAAAGTGCAGGTACCATTTGGCCTCTAAGTTGCAATTTGCCAACCCCAGATTTAAGATATCTGGAGACTTTGGATTTCAGGAATGTGGAAATATAATTGCAAATCTCTAAAGAGGTGTTCATATTTAAAGATGAACAAAGTTCAAGAAAAGTCAGTATATAAATCATACATTATTCACAGACAACCTACATTTCAGCTAGTGGATGGGATTTCCTGAGGCAGAAAAGCAAATTCGTGTGTTTATGCTTATGTTTGGGATGTCTTCAGCTAGGGAAGAACTCCTTGTTTTTCTTTCTTTCTTTCTTTCTTTCTTTCTTTCTTTCTTTCTTTCTTTCTTTCTTTCTTTCTTTCTTTTTTTTTTTTTTTA
>NW_008339223.1:245548-269487 GCF_000622305.1 Nannospalax galili
CTACTCCTTATTGTGCCCTGACCCATATTTTCATGATCCTTCCTAACTCTTATTGATTGCAGCACATCAAATTGATCCATTTGGACTTGAGAGTTGAACAGGAGGATGATCAAGTATAAATTGGAAGAATACCAATACTTACCTACAAAGAAATAGCAATTTTGGCTTGAAACAGAAATGGCTTAAAGTGCAAATTTTTCTACCAAAACTGATGAGCAAGTAAAATCCTTCAAGGTCAGTTCAAATGCCACCTTCTTGTGAACTTTCTGGCAACTATCTCAAAGTTTTCAATTATTAAGAACCTTATTTTTCATTGTTGATGCATCCCCATAAAATATAGCATTTGCTACTGACCATGCTGTTTTCTTAGAGATCCTAACTAGATTGAACCCTGTCTCCCAGTGGCTTTATAAACTCCCTGAGGGCTGCAACGCCTGGTCTCTCACAGGTTAATGTTACTTGTAAATACCAACAGTGAACTGGGCATGGTGGTCCCAGTATATGGGAGTCTGAGGCAGGAAGACGAATAATTCTGAGGCTAGCCTGGGCTACACGGAAAAACCCTAACATAGTAAACACATAGCAGACATTCAGCCAATAATTTACAGATTGAATGTGGCTTGCTTTCATGATAGAATGAATACTAGGTTGTACTTAATGGACATATGTTTAGTTTTATATTTATATTTCTGGAACTTGAATTATTTAGCCAAAGTCTCATCAGAAACCTGCCCCTCCCTCCTACCACCATTCCCATAAAATTGTTTCCTTTGGCAATCCCATGTAATCCTAGAACCATCCATCTTACCTCATGTAGAGTTCCTGTCAAGCGTTCTACCTTCTCGTCTGACTTCTCTTATTTCCTACTTATTTATCCTAATGTATTGTCCTTTTGACCTAAAGAATTATTTAATGGCTTTCACAGAAGATGTGCATAAAGTAACCTTCCCCAACTTAACAGTAACAGTATTTAAGATGTCTTCAAAGTCTTCTCAAACAAGAACTAATTCACTGCTTTTTAAAGAATCCCAGCTAAACAGTTAAGCAACTGTATCTGCACAGGGAAGCTGGGAGACTGAATCCACTGGTTAAGGGGCTGCCAAACTCCCCCAGGAAGCCAGTGCTTCGACCCTGTGAAGCTCTTCCTGTCCAGCCCCACCACCCCTCACCACCTGCAATCATTCTGACCGACTCCACATCAGTCACAAGTTCAGTGTGGGAGTTGGTGCTAAATGGCTTCTAGAAGAAACTTCCAGTGTAGCAATTCTTCTATTTTTAATGGTGACTTTGCTTTTCCCAGCCTATCAAGGTGGTTGTTGCCTAATGAGCCTTCTAGAAAAGTGATGATGTGAAAAGTAAAGCCCAATCCATGATTGTTTGATGATCTTCAGACATTCAGGTTTGAGGATAGAAAGCACTGACTGCTGTTTCCAGGAGTTAACAAGCTAAGGAGACTCCATTCCAAGTCTCAAAGCATCTTGCATAAGGCCTGTCTCACATGAACTGAACAGGCCTTTTTTGAACACCGCGTCCTTCTTGTGCTTTAACCAGAAGACACATTTCCTCTGCATAAATGTAAATCTGAAATACCACAAAATAATAAGCATGTATTAATAGACACAAGCCTAATCTTTCAAATAAATTCCATTTAACTCTATGCCCGTAGCAGCTGGTAACCTTCTGACACTCTTATCTCCTAACCTTTATGCTTTCTACCCATCTGTTAAGTATTAAACAATGTCAATTCTGGCCTCACAAATCTAGTGCTACCCCCATCAAACTAGACTAAATAGAACTAAATTAAATTACTACATTAAGATATATTCTGTTTTACTGAAAAACAAAGTATCTCCGTTCTACTTTAAATCAAAAGGCCTGCTTGAGTTATGTCCCTCTTAACTAGCTTCTGAGAAGGAAAAGCCCAGAGGTACAGACTTCTATGTGCTTTCTATGATATTGCTCTTGATATTTGAATCCTCTGTCCATGAGGAAATCAGAGGTAAGTACGGAATTCACCTATGTTGGCCACAATTTCACTGAGTAAGTCTAAGATGGCGGGGTTAGTTTGTACTCTGATACCATTTGTCTACAAGTGGACATCTTGGGAGAAAAACCCTATAATAGAGGATGTAACTGGTACAGACAATAAAACATGACGGTTGACTGGTAACTCTCCCAGGAGAGTGTGGACAAAGTGAATAGAGAGGAAGGGAGGAATGGACATTTACTGGAGGAAGCACCCATCAGGATGAAGTCAAAAGCCCCGGCTTAGCAAGAGCTAGGGGAGGTGGGGAAGGGCCTTGCCTCAAATCCCACATCTCTTCTCACACAGCCTGTCACCAGACCATTAAAGTCATCTCTGCAATATAGGTTGTGAGTAGATCACAGCATAGAAACCCTAAATAAGAATAAGCTGTAGTTGTTCATTAATCTCATAATCTGCAACATTTCTGTCTACCTCACCCCCGAACACAATAGAGGCTGCCTCAGCCCAAGATACAACATAGGCTGTCCTTTCTAAGACACCATGGAGGCTGTCTCCTGGATAACAAGGGACTGAGGGGACTCATTGATGGACTAACTGGGGTTAGGTGCTGGTTAGAGGGTGAATAAATTTTAGGCTTTCATCGCTGAAAAAATTTCAAGAAATACTGAAACTCTTTCCATTGGGAGTATGAGATGAAGTTTGCTTTTAAGTACCTTTTTTAGGGTAAGATCACACACTGGCATTAAGGTATATGAAGTTCTAGAAGGTGGTTAGAGCAGCTTCATTTCTTACCCAATGATACTGTCATGATTTTGTCTGTGTGTCCCAGGCAGTTGGGCCAATAGCAGGAAGTCTGATTCTGTTATGTGGAAACCCACAAGATAGATGTCTCCCTGTCCCCATTTCCAGCTGTGCAGGAAGAACTGGGATGCCTGTTGAGCTATGTGGAAGTCTGTTGCTGGTACAGCATGGCTCCAAACCATAAGATCCCATAGATCCTCATTGCAGAAGCCAAGCTAAAGCAGGAATCTTTCATGAAAATGCCCTGGGTGAGAATTCCCAGTCCAACTCCCTTTCTATACCTCTAGGTTACAGTCTGCAAGTTTTCAGGCCCCCTGGGGTGGCCCTCACCTTGGGTCCACAGCCAAGGGTACGTGAACCCAGAGGCACCCAGTCTTCCTCCTCACAAGCACTCCCCCATGCCATTTTCTGAATCACTGTCTTCCTGATGGTGATCAGAACGCCAAGAAGGGACTAATTTAAAAACCAAACAATGTGGTAATTGCCCCTGGTCACCAGGTTGCCTTGCTTTGGGAAAGGTGCTGTTTCCGATTAGTGGGGCCTGGATGTGATGAGGCCTAACAAAGTGTAACGAATGATCAAAGCCACAGTTACAGCCTGGCGAGGGCCGTGATTGATCTGGATGACATAATAATGGCAACCAATGAGGTGAGGCGGGTGGTGGTCCCCTCTATGTAAGGACTTTCCTATGTCGGGGAAAGAAGGTCAGAGGGTGGGGGAAGAGGCGCGTGCAGAAGAAGCCCTCACACCCAAAGCTTTTAGAGGGGGGAAGTGGGTCAGCCATGGGGACCACAAGACCGTGCTCAGAAGCAGAAAGAAGGGTCACTAGTCCTGGACTGTCACTCACCCAGATATCAGAGCATTGTGCAGAAAACTCCATGTTCTGTAAATAATTCACAACCAAAAAAAGGTTCATTTTAGGGTTACTTTTTGATAGTCTTGTTTTCTGAGCAGCAGAGGAATTGCCTCTTTAGAAACCAGAAGTAATGGGGTCTCAAAGAGATAGGTACATGTCGTGTTCACAACAAATGGTTTCCATTTCAGATACACAGATAAGCAACAAATGGCACATTCAGTAGAATATTACGTTTCATCTTTTAAAAGAAAGAACTCTTGGCACATACTACACTAAAGATGAACCTCAAGCACATTGCTCTAAATGACATAAGCCGGTCTTAAACACTACATGATTCCATCTCTATGACGTATCCAGTTAAATTCATAGAGACAGACAATTAGGACAGTAGCTGGGAGGGAGGCAGAAAAAGGAGTTGTTATCTAATGAGTCTAAAGTTTCAGTTTTGCAAGATGAAAAGTTTCTGGAGAGAAGGTAGGCAGCAGAATGTCTATGGGCATATGCCTTATATCACTTGACCATTTCACACCGACACAAGACTGGCATGCAAATATGGGCTGTTTTCACCAACCCAAGGCTCACATGTGCCTATAGACGCTACCCCACATGATCATTTCTGTCAACCTCTGGTTCACATGTGAATACACACACATTACCCATGATCATTTCCACACACCCCAGGCTCACACATGACATGCCCCATGTGACAATTTCTATCAATCCCAGGCTCACATGTGAATATAGACATGCCCCACATGACGATTTACATAGGTATCAGGATTAAATGTAAATATAGACATGTTCCACATGACCAGGTTCATGTGTCTTAGAAGATTGTATCACCTAGTAACATCATAGATGTCTGAGTTTGTAGAAACACAGCCTGATGTCTACACAGCAGCTAAATCCACTCTGTAGCAATCCATTTCTCAGACTTTCAGAATAAGATTTTCTTCAACAAATTACACATGATTATACTTAGTGCTACAGAACCTGACACTTGAAAATAGTCAAAGTGGTAAATTTTATGTATTTTTAAAATCTGCATATGTGCATTCATATGTATGAGTCCAGGTTCGTGAAAGGCTTCTAGGGATCTCCTGTCCCTCCCTCTTTCTCACTGCAGGAGCCCTGATATTACAGATGCGCAGTCATGCCTGACTTTACGTGGGTTCCAGTGACCTATATTCAGGACTGAGCACTCAACAGTCTCTTATTCTCTGCACTTTGACGAGTTGTGGATCTCTGCATTAACCGCTGTCCATTGTGAAAAGCTTCTCTGACCCAGAGTAGGAGCAGCACTGTTCTATGGGTATAAACATTAATAGTAGTTGGACAACATCCTTTTAATCAAGACATCAATCTTACAATCTCCTGTAGGGAGGGCCTGCGACCTCCCCAGCTTGAAGCAAAATTCTGACCAGGCTTTATAGCACCAGGTATATATTCCAGCTTTTCATTAAATAAAGACAAAGATGCTGACTCAGGACAAAGACTAAGCACCCCAGCTCTGTGGCCTTGCCATCGGCATCCCTCTGCAGTCTGGGATGCTATTTGCCAGCCCTCTGGGGGCAGTGCTGCCATCTCCAGTTGTCAGCTGAGAAGATCAGGGTTCTGAAGAATCAAAATACCAGGACTGGAGAAATGGCTCAGTGGTTAAGGGCACGTGCTGCTCTGGTAGAGGAACTGAGTCTCATTCCCTATACCAACATTGGGTAGCTCATAACTGCCAGTAGCTCCAGGTCTATGAAATTGGACCACCTCTGGCTTCCAAAGGCACCTATACTCATGTACACACACACACACACACACACACACACACACACACTCACACTCACACACACGCATAAAAATAAATCTTAAAAAAATCAAAAGACAAATATCACTAATTTCTAAGGTTTGTTTCTGATCAAAATTAAGAAAAGGCTGACCACCTTTGTTAGAGTCAATGTTATGACTATTTCTAGTATTTTAAGCCACTTTACTGATTGAATAAGAAAAAAAAAATCTCTGAAAGGCTAGTATTTTAAAAGAAGCTTCTCCCAAAAGCAAGCCTTACGTGATGCTTGGTGGAAGAGAAATGTGTCTTCTCATTCTTCACTATTCTGGTGAAGCTGCTGGCAAGACTTTTCTATTGAATGTGTTTTAGAAAGTTTATTATTTTGTCTGTCTGTGTATGTTGAGGGGACCACAGGAGTGTAAAGGTCAGAGAACCACTTGCAGGAGTCATTTAGTTCGCTCCTTCCACTGCATGAGTGAGTCCGAGAGATCAGACTCAGGTTGTCAGGCTTGGTAGCAAGTGCTCTTACCTGCTGAGCCATCACATTAGCCTACAGGCCTTGTGTCTGTTCCTTATGTTTATTTCTACCAGAAGACTGCAGATCCAGTATGGAAGCAGTGGGACAAGAAGAGGAGAGGGAGGGAAAAAGAGGGGAGGGGAGAGCTGAGTCGGGGGGAGAAGGAAAAGAAAGAGAAATGGGCTCTGTGAGCTAGCAGCCACAGACATTAGTGATCTCATCTCCCCCATACCATGATCTTGCTAAGTGGTCCAAGCTCTTTGCCTGCACAGCAGGCACATGGGAAGGTAATGAGTGCTGGGGGCAGAGCTCTGAGTGTGGTGGAAGGCCAGATCAGAGTCCTTGGTCCAGAACCTGGTATAGGCTATTGTGAGAGGTCCGCCCCTCCTCCCTTGGCAGTCTTCCTCCTTGCCTTTGAAATGGGGCTGCCTTCCGGCTCCCCTGCAGGGTTGCCAGAAGGACCCACTAAACCAGAGCTGTGAAAACATGCTGCAAAGTGTCAGGTCCCCACACAAGTGTGAGGCGTGCTTTGCTGACCACCATTTGGCAGACCAGGAGCCTTGCCCTGTTGACACAACTGGTCTTCACAGAACTCAGCAATTTGGACTTTGCTGACCATCAAGGGGATGGTAGGAACATTTGTCTCGAACTTCGGCTTTAAAATAAAGTTTCAAAGGATTTGCCACAAAACTTGCCAAGTGAGGCAGACTGGTGCTTCATGGATCTCTGCATGCTGACCCGCTTTCCCTGAGTTCTCCCAAACTCTCCCTGACCCCTTTTCAATCTAGCTTTCTTTCAAAACACACAAACCAATAAATAACTCAGAATACTTGCTCATAGTAATCCAAATGCAGTTTCCAAGGAGACCCGTGATGCTGACAACAATAGCAGCGGTTACACAGGTATAGCCTGTGTCTCCAGAACCCCCTTGTCGCCTGTGGCTGAAGCAGAGTGCCGATGCCAGACCTTAAATCAGGTAATACTGAGCTCCCAGGCCCCCAGGTCACCTCTGAGCTCGGCTTAGGAATCTTCTTAACTGCTTTGCACTGACACGCTTTTCCTGAAGTGTTTTGGAAAAATCATTAGCAATGACAAAATGCTACCAGTTTTCTTCCTGGTGACTCTTAGGCCTCTCTGAGACTCCTAGTTTTATTAGTGTCCATCCTTTGGGATTCCAAGAATGTTCAGCATAATTAATTTTAATACTTTAACCATTTAAATAGTTAACAGTAGTCCTAGACCTGGCTGCCTCCTCCCTCCAAACCCACCAATTGCCTCTGTCTAAGGGTAGAAAAATACTGCTAATTGTTCCCAGACAATGCGTGACACACTCACTTGGGGTGAGAGTCAGTGTCCCTTACACTGTCACAGAGGACCTTGCAGAACTCATAGGACATTCCTTCAAGCCTGCTTCTGTGTATGCAGCAAGCCATTGGGATAAAAATCTTGGTTTCAGGACTGAGCCAGGAGCTTTTACTTCCCTAGATGATGCCTGAACAGGAGGCTATAGGTGCTCTCATTTTCTCTTCCTGACACACTCAATAGATTTTCAGACTTGGTTTTCTGTTCCCGAAAACAGAAACCCTGGCACTGAGGGTGTGACGGCTGTTCACCAGGGAACGGTCAGCATGGCTTCCCGGCACCCCGTTTGCACTTGACCGTCAATCTGTGTGTTGCTCTTTTCTGTCTTAAGGAGTATGTCCTTTGGGGACTGAGATCCCATCCCTGAAAGATGCACTCAGTTATGACCAGTTCTGTTGGTTTGCAGAGCATACACACAATCAGAATACAAATATAACTGGACTAGACTTTGATGAACCAAGACCCGTTCAAGTCATCAGAATGAGTCTCCCGGGTGACCACTCAGGGAAGAGAATGCTGCAGTGTCTTAGTCAGATTCCACTACTTTGACGAAACACCCGAGAAAATCAATTTACTGAAAGAGTAGGTTTTGGGATCACAGTTTCAGAGGCACCCATCTCATAGCTGGTCAGTTCCATCATTGCAGGGTCCATGCTGAGGCCGGACTTCAGAGGGAGTGTGCCAGAGTACTCGCTAGATCACAGTTGAACTGGGATTTTCAGACTTTGACAGATTTTCAGACTCTGACAGATTTTCAGACTTTGATAGATGATTTTCAGACTTTGATAGATTTTCAGACTCTGACAGATTTTCAGACTCTGATAGATTTTCAGACTTTGATAGATGATTTTCAGACTCTGATAGATTTCACCTTGGTTTTCTGTTCCCGAAAACAGAAACCCTGGCACTGAGGGTGTGACGGCTGTTCACCAGGGAACGGTCAGCATGGCTTCCCGGCACCCCGTTTGCACTTGACCGTCAATCTGTGTGTTGCTCTTTTCTGTCTTAAGGAGTATGTCCTTTGGGGACTGAGATCCCATCCCTGAAAGATGCACTCAGTTATGACCAGTTCTGTTGGTTTGCAGAGCATACACACAATCAGAATACAAATATAACTGGACTAGACTTTGATGAACCAAGACCCGTTCAAGTCATCAGAATGAGTCTCCCGGGTGACCACTCAGGGAAGAGAATGCTGCAGTGTCTTAGTCAGATTCCACTACTTTGACGAAACACCCGAGAAAATCAATTTACTGAAAGAGTAGGTTTTGGGATCACAGTTTCAGAGGCACCCATCTCATAGCTGGTCAGTTCCATCATTGCAGGGTCCATGCTGAGGCCGGACTTCAGAGGGAGTGTGCCAGAGTACTCGCTAGATCACAGTTGAACTGGGATTCCAGTATCACCTTGAAGGGTATACCTGCCATAACCTATTTCCCTAAGGCTCCACATCCTATGAAAGTCCCACCACTTCCCAGTTGCCCATTGCTCTGGGGACCAAGCCTCCCACACACGGACTTTGCTGGAGAGTCAAGATCTAAATGATACCAGGGTAGGAGAAGAAAGGGAAGGGAGAGGGTTAACTCCATTTATAATCACACTATGCCAAATGCTTCCTACCCTTCATATGATGTTTATGACACTTCAGTGAAGTAGGTATTTTTGAGTCTGTTTTAAAGATGAGAATATGATTCAAATGGCACGTGCAAATTGCTCAGATAACCCAAAGGGTGCTACTTCAAGCTCAGTGACTCACAAACCTTTCTGAGTATATGTGGTTAGTGAGCACAGGCACACATGCAGCACATTGCCTATGGGGGGGCGAGAAGACAACTTCTCAGCAGCGGGTTCTCCTCTTCTACATCGTTTTGAGACAGGGTCCTTCCTGTGGTTTGGGCCTCTATACTAGGTATTCCAGGCTAGCTGGCCCAGGAGCATCAGGCCATTCTCCTGTCTCGGCCTCTATCTCACCATAGGTATTTTGGGACTACAGATTCAAGCTACTGTATCTGGCTTTTTATGTGGATTTTGAGGCTAGAGCTTAGGTCAAGTGGTGCTTTTACCTGCTGAACCATCTCCCCACCCACCATCTCCGCACCCCAAGCTCAGTGATTTTCTTCAGTGTCAGTACATGTATATCTTATATCTAACTCCAGAATATTTTTCTTTTGATTAGCCCAACAGTAGATTAGATTCTAGCAGCCACTCCCAAGATCAGATTCTTGCCCCAGGTCCATGTTTGAGGAAATTTTCACTGACCTGCCTTCAAACTATAGTAAGGTTTCTGTCTGTTCTTTCTTAAAATACGCTTTTAACATTTTTTTTCTATAATTACACCCCCATTAAAGTATATATTGTGCATTTATAGTTTTATTCTTAGAATAAAGTGGGGGAGCATACACGGAAACTAGATTTCACTAAAACCTTGGGAGAATGGCAAGCTGTATTCATATCTCTGTGCAGGAGAGAGTTTCTGGAGGTTACCTTAAGTGCCGAAAGCCCAGTCAAGGA
The DNA here is from genome assembly GCF_000622305.1 of Nannospalax galili. Lineage (NCBI taxonomy): Eukaryota > Metazoa > Chordata > Mammalia > Rodentia > Spalacidae > Nannospalax > Nannospalax galili. The sequence goes on from NW_008339223.1 coordinate 255,363, forward strand.
AACTGGAATTGTTGATAAACCACGGTGGTGACAATGATGTAATCAAGTGAAACAGCTTTAAAAAAATAAATCCGAACTGTACTGAAACTGAGAAATCTCCAAGTTTAAGGAGCAAGACAGAGGACAAAGAGCCCAAAGTGACAGTGCATAAATGAGCCACCCAGAGGATATAGTTCTATACTTTTAATTTGGTGGGGAGATATGAAGCTGAGGCTGGGATTGCAGGTGCATACCCCACTCTGGCCTGAGTATGTTCTTTTGTATGGATTTATATAGGCCGATGTGTAGCTAAAGAGCTGGAGAGACACCTGCCTCCCGGAAATCAACCAAGCTGATAACAGTAGTTCCGTTTTAGAAGACCTTGGGATGAGGTGAATGTCACTGAGACTTTGGCTTTCTATGCGTCACCGTTTTGAAACGAGGAGGGTGTGTTTAGCTTCTATGAATGCAATTAGACAAGAAATGAGTCCTAGAATTCCAAAGCTCTGTCATTCCCACTTGGTACTGTCACGTCTGTTGTACTTCCTATCACTAACCCTATTCTACCAGGCTGTGAAAGGCAAAACCCAGGCAGTGCTGAGCGAGAGTGGCGTGACGCTGAGCATGACAGAGACTGCAACAAGATACCGCCATCATAATCTTGTAATCTAAACCGCAGTGCAAAAACCAGTCAGTGTTTTGAGTGCAAGCCCGTTACTGTTCTTTACCTCACAGAAATGAATGGGTTGAATTCTTCACAATTTGGTGCTGTTATTTCACGGCTAGCACTCCACCAGGCCTTCCTGGCACCACCACTCCTCTACTGCTTTCTGAAGCACCTAAACTTATTCAGTCACCTTTGTTTTGGAGAAACTGAGCCATTTATTTATTTATTTATTTATTTACTTATTTATTTACAGAGTCACACTAAGTATAACTGGCTGGTAAGGGGCTGGTTATGTAGACCAGGCTGGCCATAAGCCTACAACTTATGGTGATCCTCCTGCCTCTGCCTCTGGAGTGCTGGGATTATCAAACATGCCCAGCCCTGTGCCTGGCAGAGGGTGCTGACTTCCCGAAGCTGCCCTGCTCTACAGTGGGCCATACATTCATGTCTTCTGGACAAACAGAGAAGCATTGAGTACTTCATGAGGCTTTCCCCTCACCACCCTCTTAACCCTCAGACCTTAAACAAAGTCTGGCCATCAGCCTTTTCTGAAAAGGGCTTGGTTCCAATATTCAGACATTTTTCTCTTACGTCATCATCCACCCTGCCCACCAGACTTGGAATGAACATCAGGGTAAGCCTTGGGGAGAGATCAGGTTTGTAGGACTGGAAACTTCAGGCCAATGCAGCGGCAGACCCTTAGCCCAAGGGGGCTAAGGAGTGGGATGGGGGTGAGCTGCCAGATCCACCCAGAGACCAGCCTGCTCTGGAGTTGTTCCAGCCCCTGATGCAACCAGAGCCTGTGACTTGGTAAAGAACAGGCATCCCCATTCCCTGGCTGTGGATGTCACTGATGTTAGTCAGACCTGGGCCCAGAGGGCCTGAACTCTCAGCACAGATAAGCAGGCATCCCTCAACTGCAGCCTGGGATGGTGGATGATTGGAGTAATCATTGGCTTCCCTCGGATCTCAAGCCTAGAGCCCCCAGAACTGTACTGTACTGCCTCCTGGAAATCAATCAAAATTTCATCCTGTAGTCTCTCTCTATTAACATGTATAAAACAGATGTTAGCTGGGTCTCCTGGACCCTTTGGATCTAAAGATCAGCTCAGACATATTTTCCAAACCCTGTAAAAGCTAAAGCTTTCACTAAGAGTTCTATGGCTTAAGTGTTACAGGAACCAAGGTGATGGATTCGTGTCTGACCCCACTGTCTGCATGTGAAACCCTGTCCCGATATCCTCACAGGTCTGTGATCTCGGGCAAGTTATTTAACATCGCTGTGTTTCAGCTTCCTCGTTGGATAAAGCAACAGTATCTCCTAAGGTTCTGAGGATTGAAGGAGAAGCTGCCTGTCTGAGTCCTAGGATCACCCTGGCAGCATTAGCTCTTGTGTTGCTGTCACGGGGGTTCCTTGGTTACAAAACAGTGTGTCAAAATGTCCACATTGGTCCCACACTTTTGACCAAAAAACATAAATGGGATAAACAGACTTGAAAGATTTCCATTTAATGGTTTCAGTTCTGTTGGTAGGATATTTAGTTCCAACCACTTGATAGTGGGCCTGGTCAGTTACCCAAAGCTATTCCCAGTTTGCCTTTTCTGACTCCCGTAGGCTAGTCTACAGCATTTGGTTCCCTTCCTTTAAAAATCCTCAGGCAGGAATCCAGTGGCTGTCACAGAGGCTTTGGACAGGTTTGCCTCTTTTCACTTTCCTTCCACATGCGCAGCACTGAGAATCATGACCACAGATTTGCCCCACTAGAGACCTACAGTCCTGGCCTGTGCTGCTCTGAATTAGGCCTTATTTTCATAGTAAACATTCAAATCCCATGTAAGAAGGCAAAGGATAGATATTACCAGGGCAAATACATCTAAAGGCAGTAATTGAAACATGACCTTTCATTTTCCAAGTTGCAAACCCCAGTGAAAAACCGACTTCCCAGCTTGCTAACTATCCTGCTATGTCCGTCTGTAGTAACCAAAGGTCCAGGTGAGTAAGAGCGACATTGATGCATTGATGTTGTCCGGTATCTTTTGTACTTTAACCCATAACTCCATGGACTGCAAGCTGCTTCAGTATTTGATAAGGGAATAAACGGTCTCTAGGTAAATTTGAAATTACTTTCCCAAACTGTGTATGTATTCTTCAGGCACATTACAACTGAATGCAAAAACAGATAGAAAGGGCACTATTAACCACACATCAGTGAATGCTATTTTGCATTGAGACTCTAGCAAGTCTCTGTTGTATTTCTCAACTGTAACTTTTTAAAATAGGATCAAAACTGGGGGAGGGGGAGGAGAAAAAAGAAATAGAGTAAATGAACTTTTTCTGGAGTTCCACAAGTAAAAATTGATAGATGAAATTAACTCTATAGCCATTAACTACCTTTGGTAATGGTCATCTATGCTAGGAACATGACGCAGGATAATTCCTTTAATTGACTCCTTATACTCAGACCAACGACCTTACATATTGACAATTTTAGATCACCGTTAAAGAAAAATAAATGAAAGGCAAAGCACTGGGATTCGTTTTGAGGATCATATTCATGATCACTCATGGCCACGTGGTCTGTGAGGAATGACTTTGATAAAATGGACTTAATCTAGACTAATGACCTTTAATTAACAACAGCAAAACCATGTGCTCTTGTGTCTTGGGACCTGGGCACCTGATCTCTTTTCCTTGGGAACCTCAATTTTGGTACTCCACCCAAAAAGATAATGAATGAATGTGAGTGTCCTTGAGAATTAACATATCAAAGACGGTGCACCTGTCTTCATTGTACATAGTAGAGATTGGGAAGGACAGTGACCTCAGGTGAATGGCTGGATAGTCTGTTGAGATAAAGGTGGAACCAAGCAGTTGAAGCTGGAAAAACCAGTTTGAATAAAATCATGGGAGGGGTCTGATTCAAGGACACAGTTCTGGAGATGAGCTCTAGCATGACAGTTTTCTTAGTATGGTTCCAGGAGATAGAGGGTTCAAGAGATATCTGGGGGGACAGTGTCCTCCAAGGTCCACTCTTAAAAACTAAATTTTAGAGGTAGGCTTTGTTCATGTAGCTGTATTAGTGGTGTAGTAACACTGTAGTTCTGAGCCTGGCACACTCCTAGGCTGGTAATCAAGAAATGGCTGCAATGACAAGGCTTGAAAAGTGATCTCTAATACTAGACATATGCATCTAGGTCCTTCTTGGTAAGACAGAGGTAACATGGAAACACAGGAATATATGTTGGAACGGCTCCTGCATAGGACTCCAATTCTAAACTTAAATGTAGACTATGTTGGTTAATGAAGAAAGGTTGGAGTTTTTACTTCACAATTGTTATTACTTTTTAGAAATTAAGACAGCGGTACATGACCTCTATCTGTAAGGTTTCCTCAGACCTCAAACATATTTTGACATCTGACATTGACCTCTTGATAGAGCATTTCACAACCCATTCATACAGGACCTCTTCAAGTCTTCCCAACCACCCCAATTCACACAAAACACAAAAATAGTAAACAGTGGTATCCCAAGGGGGATTTGGTAACATTTTCAAAATCATGTGGATGGTCACAAGCGCTGGCTTTCTCTTTTAGGCAGGAGGAAGTTTGGATATAGATTAAGAAGGAAGTTGGGATCATATTGGGATCATATTGTACTAGCATGAAGCCTGACTCATACTAGATGTCCAGTGAACTCCACACTTCTGGGCATGATGGGGAATGGGGATTTGGCCTTCCTGCATCTATTAAATTACAAAAGTCCTCTATGTGGCAGACACCGTGGTGCTGGACAGAGAGGAAGGAGGGGTGTACCATGAAGGGCATATAGATAAAAGCCAAGGAGCTCTGAAGAAAATCAAACTCTGAAATCAAACCCACATCCCAAGCATCATTGTCTTTAATTTACTAGTTCGTTACTCAAACAAGTGTCCTGTGACTTAGTTGTTTGTGTTTATTGTTTGTATCTCCCCCAGAAGCCAGGTGCTGGGCTATTCTCAAGGTAGCCTCTTACTTTCTTTACTCTTGTCCAAAACAGTAGAAAAGTTGCAGGTCCAACCCCAGGGTCCAACCCAGGGCTAAGTCAGCTCTAGGGGCAGTGCTTCCTTACGTATCAGGATCATGGAGTACTTGGTGCATGTGAAGCCACTATAATGAATCATAGAGTAGAGACGAATGCTCTTTCTTATGGTTCTAAGGAGTGTGGAGACCTTACAAGCGTGCCTCATAAGATACAAGTAAGAATAATATTGCTATTTGAAATCAAAGAATCAATCCTTTGCTGAAAAGAACTTTTCTTTAAAACGTTGGAACAAAAATTGACCTTTTTGAGCCGAGATATGCCATAAAGTTTGAAAGGATTCTAAAGATCAACGATACATTTTAATCCTCTTTCTTTAAGCAAATAAGTCATCTTTTTAAGTTGGTAGAAGGAAACTTATGGAAGACATTCCAAGAAGTGCCAGTGTGGGTCTAGCATGAGATCACAGAGGAGAGTCCAGCGGATCATCATTCAGCTGAAGTTTGAGTGTCTGGAGAGCAAGGCTCCAAACTGGGTGTGGTGATATCATTGCCAGAACCTTTTGTCTCCCGTTCCTCCCTGATACACTCTGCTTCACTGCGAGAATCCGTTTCTACATACCAGAAACCAAAATCCAAGTCACCTGGCAAGATGCTTTAGGGAAGTTCATTGTACTGTGCTCTTGACTGAAGTTCTATTCATGTCTTGCAGTCACCCTTCATTATTTCAGCAGCTCCGTCACCTTCCGTGTTTCTCTCCCCTCTGTCGTTTTAACACCCTGCTTTGCATTTCATTCTTCACTCTGTCCTTTTTGTTTTTCAAGGAATTATTTTTCCTTTTTCTGGCTGATGTTTGCAGCCTGCCATGAAATTGCCCAAGTTTCCCTTCCCTTGTTCTCAGCTCTTCCCCATCTGGGTTCGTTGCTAAGGTCGACCTGTGCCCCATGTTTGAAGAGTCCAGGATCAGGATCACTTTTCCCAGTTGCCTCCATTTGATGGAAGGAAAATCCTAGCCAACAGCAACTCCTTTGAGGCTACAGATGACTCAGCTCAGGACTATACTGTTATTAACTGATGTCTACTCCGTGGAATCAAAGATTTTAAGCCATGTGTGGTGAAATATACCTATAATCCCAGTTCTTAGTGGCTGAGGCAAGAGGCTTGTGAATTCAAGGCCAGCCCTAGGGTGAGAACATCTCTCAAAAAAAAAAAAAATCTTCCTCTGAACTCTAAAAGCATATATATGCGCATCATTCTTGTAACAAAATAGCTCTCATTGTTGGCTAGGAAAAGGATTTTATGGATGTCAGATCTTCACATTAATTCCTGAACCAAGCAGGTTTCACTGGATCCTTAGCTGTGTAAAGACCTCAAGCTATTTAGAAAAGACAGCGTCCCAATTCTTTGAGGCTGGAGGTGAGGCTCCTGATCACCATCATGAAAAGACTTAAACTAACAAGGGAGCATTATAAACAATCCTTAGTAAAGAAGGAGAGGATCCCAGGATAAAAAAGATCTCAGAAATGAAAGATGGGGTTGAGATTCTCATGTTGCGCTGTAGATACTGAAAGATTGTTGGAGAACAAGGCGAGGTGTCAAGAGACCACTGGCCTCACCTCTGGCTGCAACTCAGGCATGTGCCCTGTACTTCCAAACTGCATTGTAAGAGAGGAGAGGCAGCCTTTAATGTGTTACCCTAATTATGGATCACCTTATTTAGTCCACAAAATGAGGTGGAGACTAATTTATTAACCCCAATTTTCTAGAGATGAAAAATAAGGTTTAACCATTTACACAAGTCATAATTAGGTGGTGGTGGAATTAAATTGAATTCATGTATCCTGGCCCCCACAACTGAACTGGCAGTCACGGATACCACTGTCTAAGGATGGCTAAACAAGTCTTGTACACCCCATCCTCTACTCCGGGCCAGGGGGACATGACAGCCCCACAGAAACTCCCAGTAGAGCCGCTGGGGCCCAGCTAGGGTGGACTCCAAAGCCTTACCCTCCCTGAGTTGGGTAGAACAGCAGGAGAGTCCACAGAGCCTGTGGTGGGGTGGGTCTCTGTGGGAACAGTGGTCCTAGTGGTGTTATCACTAGCATCTAAGTCATCCCGGGAAAAGAGACGATCTGAATGGTCCACACCTGAGATCCACACATGGGAATGCTGCCTGTGGGGGCCTGATGGCATACCAGGGAGCTTTGATCCACACTAGATGGGCCTGTGATTTCTCTGTCCTCCACTGTAATAGAATATGTCTGTCTTCCCTCCCAGGTACACTGAATACTCAGCCAGGACATAAGGGTGCGTCTACGTCATTAGCTCCCCCAACTAAAGATAATTAGTACCCACTTATTTATTTAGAGATGAAGTATTCACCTATATTTTAGGAAGAAGTTGGAGTTATCTGCTCATTACATCAGCCTGCTGGGAATTACAAAACAAAAGTAAAAAAATTCCCTTGAAAATTATTTAACGTGTGTACATACCTGTGTGAGGGAGGACAGAATGAAGACTTTACTGGGCTTCTGGTATGAGTCGGGCTTCATGCAAGCACAAAGTAAGTGTCTTCTTACAGACACCTCAAAAGATCAGAGGAAGTAGGTGCTAACTAACATGCCTGTGTACCTTACACAGATATGAAAACTTAAAGACCCACGCTTCCCTGGTTAATGATCTCAGAACATCCTGATTCTAAAACAAGACTTTTCACCCAGTTCAGTGAGAGATTTTCTTTATAGAGAACAACTCATGGTAGGTTAAAAATGTTCTGGCCCCTTGAGTCTCTGTAACCAGTGACTTTGGGCCTCCTTCAGTAACTTTCCAAACTCTTAGAGTTCCACCTGAGACTGAGGTTTCTGTGCTGGGGACAGTGATGCTCCACTTGAAAGCCTGGGGTGAGACACAGCCAATGTTCTTTGTATGTGACTAGGGAAAGGAAGGAGAATCCCCAGTAGTGAAAAGCCTTGGGAGACCACCCAAGCCAGGTTTGCTCCCAGGCAAGTAGCCCAAACTTATTCTCTGCCTCCTGGTTACCTGCCAAGGCCCTGTGATGACCATCAGTGACTTGTCCATAGCTCAAGGAGCCTTACAACGATTTCTGGGAAGAAAGGCCGCACTTTTCACTAACACATGACACTGCTCGCCTTCCCATCCCTTCTGTCCCCACATGATGACTTCATTTGGTTTCCAGCTTTTCAAGTCAGTCTTGGCTGTTAAGAAGGGATTCTTGAGCTTCTGGATAGAAATTTGAGCAAGTAAGAACAGGAGACCAGGACCATGTGGCCTGCAAGGCAAAGCAGGAGGGATACTGAGGGAATGTTTGGGGACGCAGTCCCAGCATGTGGGGCCACTAGATGGGAAGATAAAGGAGAAGGCTAGAGGGGATGCTGGGTTCCCATTCACACACACAGCGTTTGTGAAGTGAGGACTTGATTTAGTTATTTATTTTTTAATTACTTCTCATTGCATGGATTGTGTTCACTCAACCGGAACACCTCCCAGGCCAAACCTCACGGAGTGTGACTTCATAAGCATTATATTAGTGCTTCCAAAACCAGGTCTTGTGAGGTTGTGGTAGTGAGGCTTGGTAATGTCCTGGTGACCCAGGAATACACTATCTGAAGTGAGTAAAGGCCCCAAGCCCTGGTCAAGCTGCAAACATCAGACAGTTTAACACACCAGTGATTTCAAGAAGGGAGAAAAAAAAAATTACAAGATATGATTACTTGAAACTATTTTAACGGTCTACTCCTTTTTCTTTAGATTCTCTAGCTGTGGAACTAAGGACTTCAGTTGGTCAACCCGCCTCCCCACAATTTTGGATAGATCCACCGTAATCACCACAGAGCAGGCCAGCAGAGCTGCTAATACACCTGCACACACTGCAGTGTAGCCCCGGGCTCCTGTGCTAAGCACAGGGGTGTGCCCCGCCTTCACACAGGGGTCCTGGGTCCTGGCTGCCATTGGTACCCCCTGGGAGGGGCCATGATCACATGCTGACCTCTGTAGTCTGAGCTGTGGCCTGGGCATCAGAAGTATAAGAAAGCTCCCTGGGAGGTCCCAAAGCCAGGCAAAAGAAGCCCATTTGCAAGATCTGTGGGGGACACTGGTAAGCACGACCCCCCTTGTTCAAAGCTCAAAGAGTCTCAAAGGCAAGGAGAAGAGACCGGCAGTGGAAAGACTTCAGTCACAGCTAATCCCAGGCCCGCTGCCAGCTCTGTCCCTTCTAGCCTGTGCATTCTAAACTCTCAAAACCCCTTCTTAACTCCAGGCTCCAGCTTCTTAAAACTTTAGATTTTCATGGCTTCATTTTCCCTCTTTAGTTCACATTTCCCCCTTTCCTTAGCTCCCTCTCCATTTTCTATACCTCTTTGAATAGGGCCCTTTATACCCCAAAGCCTCCAAACCCCTGCTTGGCTGTGGACACACATAAAACCACATTAGCAGTTAAACCTACCTCTCACCAGCAAAAGGCCCCAGTTGCTCAACAAAAAGCTTGGTCTGTAGAGCAAGTCTATCAAGCCTGTCTATGGCTTTGCCGTCTCCTCGGTGTTATCTCATGAGAGCTTGCTAGCCAGTGTGCCTGTCAGTCTTATTGAGCAGGCTTCCATCTTTTGTAGAACTTCGTTCTTGAAAGCCACACGAGGAAGCTTTACAGATCACTTTTGCCGTGCTAACTGTGAAACCTCCATGAGTGGAAGGGATGCTGCCTGCCCAAGCCGCTGAAACTGGCAGTCCTCCAGAAGCGTGTCAGTCACAAGGAGCTGTGGAAAAAGGACAGAATGGCAGCCCTCTCCTGTGCTTGGCTCCTCCCGTCTCCTAGCCAGTGTTCTTTATGCCCAAGTCACTAAGCCATCACTAAAGGTAGCTCCTTCATCGTCAGCCTTACTGCCCCTGACAGGAAACCAAAGCTGGTTCAGATAAGTGGGGTGTGGTCAGGGTAGAGACATGGTTTGTCTTTCTGGCCCTGTTCCGTGTATGGATATACATACAACAGATGTGTCTACCAGTACATTAGTGTACACATACACTGTAGATGGATAGATTGTGCACAGGTGTATACAGCATGGAGCTTAGCTGTGTATTTTTATTTAGTGGAGGCGGAGTGTTCTAGGAGGCCTACACGGCAGGAAGCTACGTCATCCCCCAGCCTCCTTTGGCTAGCACCCTCTGCTTCATGATGCAGTGAGGCTGTTGCCTCTACCCTTTCTAAAGTAAGTAAATCTCTCACAATTTAACAACATAACCATCACTTATAAAGAGATCTTAGTACAGTTTTTAAAAAAAAGCACAGTAATTCTCTCCTAAAGAAACACACGTGCAAACATGTACATCATAGTGTTAAGAGGAGAAAAAAATCTCTGACTTCCAACAAGTTTACCCTTATAATGGAGCAATATCTTTTAAGATAACATTATAGGCAGATTAAAATTGTATTTAATAAAATGGGAAAGTGTTTATTAGTGGTAAAATGCTTGGCATATACAATAATGTTCAAATTTAATAATTTAAGATAAAACCGAGGAAAAAGACTAGAAGGAATAACATCAATCCACAGATAATATTTCTAGGCAGTAAATTAAGGTAATTTGGTTTTTCCTCTTCTCAAAATTTCCATGAAAACCAATCAGTTAGTAATCATCAAATACAGACCACACAGTTTTAAACCTTTCTTATAGGACAGTCAGAGAGCTCATAGCACCTGTTCTTCCAAAGAATAATTCCACACTGAGAAGCAAGAGCACAGCCCACAGGCTCCTGGGTGGGGATCACCCTGTGATACCCAAAACAACCAATGTTTGTTGATCACATACTGATCAACACAATCCAGGATGACAGGCGAGGATTTATACTGGGGTGTTGATTCCTCTCAGCTTGTCTTTGAGGCACACACAGATAAGGACACCACAAATCGGAGAAACAGACTGTTAGAGCCCTAAGCTGAACCAAGGCCAGAAGCAGGGCTCCTCACTCCCTTACTACACCAGGCTGCTGACATCCTCCATGCTCCTCATCAAGAATGCAGCTGGAGACACAGAAAGAGCAGTGTCCAGAGCAGAGCCATCACAGCAGGATGTAGGAACTTGCTGAGGCCACTGCTGGTCCCTTGTACCAGGGCTCAGGTCCCTGATGCAAGATGCCATTTGCTGCTGCGTGTCAAGGGATGCTCTCCTCCTGGTCCTGCTACTCACAAGAGAAACTTAGAGAGGAAAAACGGCTCCAACTCCAAAGAAGGGGCAGAAATTGAACTGGGAAGTGCCTCTCCTGGAATCCCAGGTCCCAAATTCCAAGCCAAATCATCCAGTGAAGAAGGAGAACAAAAGGATTCACTCCCCTGGCCAGCTAGAAGTCTCCCTGCCCAGTAAGACCGGGAACCACTTCTCCCCAGTCAAGGCGTCCCAGAGTTCTCTGTGGCTGACAAGCATGACCCTCTCCTCTCCAGACGTCCCAGGCCCACATCTTTATTTTTTCTGGCCCACATTTTGAAGTCTTTCCAGACTGATGGACTAAACTGGAAATTATAATCCAATTGGCTATGTCCAAAACAGATGCCACATAATCATAATCATATTAATAAAGCTGGCAGGAGTAAGTATGAGGGGGGAAGGGGGAGGGGATACTAACAACTTCCAGAATGCCCTTTCTGAGCACTCATGCCTAGAAACAGGTTTCCTGAAAGCCGACGTTGGCAGCAACCTATCTAAACTCCAAATAAATCTTTCTCTTTGCCTTAGTGTTTGTTGGAGTTGGGTGAAGGGAGTGGGGGAAGGTGGAAGAGGTGCCTTTGCTCAAATCTTTCGTTCTTCACAGCGCTCCAGGTCTTCCCTATTGATGGCTTTCCAGCTGTGCATGACATAAGTGGTTGAAACCCGGCACATCCCTCTAGCGAGCACAGCGCAGCCCCACGTTTGGCAGCAGTTCGCGTTGCCAGATGCTTTCACTGCTTCTTCAGCTATGCGGTCAAGGCACTCCACTCTTGTTTTCTTGCTGGAAATACTTTCAAAGAAGAACACAATGTTTTGGGTTGCCTGGCCAAAGTTTAGCTGTGCTTTTGCATCTCTGCCAAACTTCCTGTTTTTAGCAAAACAATTTATTATCTTGCTGGTTCTTTAGACCCAAAAGGATTTGCAGGCACAAATAAGTACTTGGTTTCTGTGTCTTTTCCGAAAAGAATATCATTCCCTTGCCCGTAATTATCTTGTAGATGCTAGAACAGAAATGTATTTAACCTTTTGGGAGTGCTACCAAGGTGTAGAAAAGCTTTTAATTATTCAAACCTTTAAAGTCTGAACTTTAAAGAACCAACAATTATTTTTGTGTGCAAGGAAAATAATTCTTTTCAGGTGGTTTGGCAAGACCACAGCCATGCTGCATGTGGTATTGCCGAAGTGAGTTTGGAGTGAGTTTACACTTGGAATCCTAGGTTATACTGAAGAAACTTGATTAATCAGCAGCAATTAAGGAAAACCTTCAGTCAGATACTGTTTGGAAAGAAGGGAGGAGAGGATCATGCTGCATGGCACAGGTGGGCCTCAAACTGGTGTTCCTTCTGCCTCGGCTTCCCAAGTACTGGGATTACAGGTCTGTACCACCACACAGTCCAACCAGACACATATAAATAGCTCATCTCTGATTATTAAGCAGTCAATCACACATTCACCTTTTGGTATCATCAGAAAACAAAATGAAACAACACACTGAGAGTCCTCCCCTTCCTCATCTATCAGCAGTGAGGCTGACTACCAACTTGTAGCTACAGAAGGAATATCAGTTCTTAGCCAGACAAGATGCACCACATGTAGTCTCAGAGTTTTCACCAAAGAAAATATCCTAGGTAAAGCTGTTCTAGACATGAATCACCGGTAGGACAGGCTTCCCAATCATGCGTTGCATTAGAGCAGGGCAACACTGCAAGGGTGCCGCCAGTTCCTTGGGAAAACACTGTTCCAGGGTAGAACATCAGCTTACATAGACAGATACAACTACATGTTCTCTAGTCTTTCAAATTTACTTCCCAGTACTTAGGAAGACCAACAAACCGATTGTATTGTTTTCCCGTGTGTTTCCAAGAGCATAGAATTCTTTGATGGTGACTGTAAAAGTAACAATTCTTAAAGCAGAGAGAGAGTCAAAAGGTAGAGGAAATGGTTAGTACTAAAGAGATAGTGCAGTGTGCTCTGGGAAGAATGTGTCTAACTTAAGCAACAGAGGAGCCCTTTCTGTCTCCCTTTGTGTACTGCTCTTTCCAATTAGAGCAGAAAAAAAAAGACAATGTCTATTATGTAAGTGACTGAGTGATCAACTGATAGGTGGGTGGTACATCCCTGGGTAGTCATAGACAGGGATGTGAATGTGTTTTCTTTCTGTGTCTTTTCTCCCTCTTCCCGTTTCTCCTCTTCCTCCTCCCCCCTTCCCTCCTACCCACCCTCCCTTCCCCCCTTCCCCCCCTTTTTTTCTCCTTTCTCTTCCTTTTCTTCAATTGACACTTTGTGATTCTCTTGAGCAGAGTCCAGTCAGTAAACAAGACTTAATACAAGTTACCAGTTTACCAGACTGAAGCACATACAGAAAGGAGAGAATTGAAAGGGAAGATTTTCCCAAGAAATTACCACTCCATCCAAGACCTCTCAGGCATTGAGAGCAAGTGTGAGGCTACGGAAGGTGGCCTGGTATTTCTGACAATTTTTTCTAAAGGTGACCATGTGCCTTCTTTACTAACCTTAGGACATGTGGTTTTAAAGAATTATTTTTAACATTTCAGCATCAACAATATCAGTGCTAAATATAGGATCAAAGAAGTACTGTTTCCATGTGGAGTTGCCAAAGAACAGAAGCATGGCTAGAAAGTACAAGTTCCCTTTGACTATGTCACTCTGAGTATTGCTTACACAGTAGGTCACTAACATTAAAAGAGGGTGAACATACAGTGTGCACAGAAATTTCAGTATACCCTGCTTGATGCAGAAGGGATTGTTCTCCCAGCTCTCAAAACAAAACAACACCCAAAGACAGGCCATAAGGACTCTCTTTACTAGCTTTTTGGTTTGTACATAAAAATGAACACATTTAAAGTAATACTTGAGGGTTATGCTATCGGAATTTATTTCTACAAAGTCAACACTATTTAAAATCCTTAGCTGTAAGCTTAACTTGCTAAATCATGCACTTTTTGAAATTTATTACAAAATTATTGTTCTTTAGGGGAATAATTAGCGTTCCTCTTATTTCTACAGTATGGTTTTCCTTTGCAATGTAAAATTAAGTAAAGGGATTTTAAAAACAGCTTTGTGTTTTGTGTAAGTATCTATGAAGACAGTGTGTCTGACATATTTAAATTTAGGAGAACACGTTCTGTACATTCAGCATCAAAATTTTCCGAAGGAAAACAATAAACTAAGAAAAACTCAGAAAATACTCCTAGGCGGTTGTGTGTATTGATTTCCTTGCATTCTGCC
>NW_008339223.1:269926-281672 GCF_000622305.1 Nannospalax galili
CCTCCCCATCTATTCTTTGGGCTTCTACTGATCATTCAGTACATTCTTTTAGGTTTCAGGTGCTGTTGCGTACGACCACAGAACCCTAAATGAAACACTATAGGTCAGACAACTATGTTAGGCTTCTCCAGAGAACAGAACCAAAAGAATGACTATATATCACAAAAACGGATGTGCCAGCTTGGCTTACGGATGAGGAACTGGGTAGTCAGTATCAGGTACCTACATGCTGGAGGCAGCAGGCCCTGCTTTTTCCTCAGATGCTTCCACATCTGGGCTGCCTCCAGAGCCTGTTGCCCCCTCTGGGGATGGCTCTCACCCTCCTAGGTGATTCTTCCTGCTAACACCACCACAGGCCTGTGTGTTGTTGGTTTCAGATCCCATCAGGTTGTAGTCAAGATTGACCACCACAGTGATTTACATACAAATGAGGTAAATGACATCTCTGGAGTCCTACAGGGGATTTTAGGTGAAGTTAAACTTGGAAATGGGATTTTTTTTTTTGTCCTTTCTCATCTTTTTTTACTCTTGTGGCTTCTGACCTTCTTTTAGAAGGATCATTTGGAGCTCCAGGGAGAAGCCGAGCTCTGTAAATCAGTCAACTAAGGAGCTGGCAATAGAGATCTCCTCCTATCTAAGAATCTTCATCTGAAACATCAGAGGGAACAGAAATGATTCATCATGAATAGACAAGAGAATGTTTGTACTTAATGACAAAGTGATTTGCTTTATCTACTAAAAAAATCAAACAAGTTTAAGAAAATCTGTAGTTTCTTTTTTCTCTTTCTTTCCTTTTTTTTTTTTTTTTTTTTTAAAAAAAACTGTAGCCCCAGCTGGCCTGGATCTCACTAAGTAGACCAGGCTGGCCTTGAACTCACAGAGATCCACCTTCCTCTGTATCCTAGTTTGTTCTTCATTGCTGTGACAAAATACTCTGACCACTACTAACTTGGGGAGGAAAGGGTTTATTTAGCTTACACCCACAACCTGGGTGTGAACACAGGCTGCACACCCACAACCTGGGTGTGAACATAGGCTCAGCTTCTTACCAGATGCATCTATCTTTGGGCAAGTGAGTTTCTGAACTTCAGTTCTGCAAAATGGAAGTGAGAACACTGGTCCATGAGAACCTATCATGAGATGAACGAGAGTACTTAGAATGAGCTGGCCCGTGGTACGTCACTGTCATAATCCCCAGAAGGCCCAGTCTACCCTTCATAGGACTCAGAGGATCTGGGCTCCGTATTCTAACATGTAGCAGCTCCCTACAGGGGCCACTCACCTGAGAATGAGGCCTCACAAATGGACTGTTTGAAGAAGCCAGGCTCACAGGGTGCTTGGATGAGCAAGAGGAAACGATGCCAAGTGCCGATAAGGCGTCCCTCTCTACTTCATGGGAAAGAGCACAGACCTGGATCAGATGTAAACATGGGCTCCAGGAAGACGTGGCGAAGAGGATGAACCGCCATTATCAGGGTTTGCATGAAGGCAACCAGAGCCCTACCTCCGTGGAACTCAGAGCTGCTTATTCATCTCAAAGGACTTCAAATGTGTCATCACCATTCCTGACCACAGGAAAGAATCCTGTCACGGAGAAATCTGTTTCCTTCCTTAAAGTCTTAAGAGTGCCCTGCTTTAGTTTCCTGCATGGAAAGTACGTACACTGAATACAAATCACGTCCATATCATGAATATTAAGACTGAGAAATGAGGTGCAAGGATGCCAGGAAATTTAGGAACAAGTGTTCCCCTGGCACACTCTTTCAGCTGTCTTTGCATAACACGTTTTTTCCCATTTTTGAATTCTCAGTGAGTTCCTACTTTGTATAGATTCTAGATCCTTCAGCTAAGCAGGGGAGAGATATCCAGGGTCCCTCTCTCTTCTTCTCACTTGCCCAGCTTGTGAGAAAAACCTGACTAGGACCCTTGCACCAATCTCTTGCTGAAGGCCAGGCATGGCAAAACACTCTCAGGAACCCAGGGGAGCAGCTTGGCCCCAGGAAGCTGAACCAAGCTTCTTCCTCACCCCTCCCAGACAGGCAGAAGGCTGGTCCTGGCTCCCGCAGTGAAGGAATCCATGCAGATATCCAAGATGCATTAGTGGTTCCACTCAACTGATGTGCTCAGGCACCTCCGGGGTACATTAGTTGAAGTGGCTGTGGAAGCTGGTGGCTCCTCCTCAGACATAATTTATCTATTGCACTTTACTTAATGTGCAAAATTAAATTTATGCTGAATCCATGTGTATTACCTGCTGTGCATGAGCCATATGAAATGCCATAAAGGAAATCGGTGCAGAGCCATGCTCTTAATTGCTAATGGCTTTCAACACACTTCATTGTGGTCTAACCCAACCTGGAATCCATTTTACACCATGAGTCTTGCTCACATCAAAGTTGAAAGTGCTTATCCTAGGACCTTCGGGAGGAGGAGGGATAAAATAGCCAATGCTTTTAAGTCAATTTTTCTAGAGTTCTTTATGTCACAAATTCTTTACTGTTCCTTAATGTGATCAATACAGTTTCTACAAGGAGCATGAGTTTGCTAAAATAAATAAATAAATAAGCAAAACAATGAGAAAAAAATATTTTTGATCTTTTTGAGATAGGGTCTCCCTGTAGCCCCAGCTAGCCTGGAACTCACTATGTAGACCAGGCTGGCCTTGAATTTATAGAGATCCGCCTGCCTCTGCCTCCCAAGTGCTGGGACTACAGGTGTGTGCCACCACACCCAGCTGAGAAATATTTTTAAAGTAGAACATAAGAAATATCTGATGGCTCAGTTCTATTTCTGTCACTCTCAAGTCTATGGGACCCTCTCTGGGTGTCTAGTTTCCCAAGTTAAAGCATAGGAATTCAAGCAGCTGATTTCTGCACCTACCTTGAAGAAAAGTCTATGTAACCAACTAAAGTAGACTTTACAGAAAAAAAAACTTTAAAAACTCTGGTGCAACATGTACTTTCATACACTGTTGCACATCTAAAGCCACATAGACATTAATTCAAGTTTGAAACCTGATTCCAAGGAATTGACTTGAGGAATCATGGCGAGAAAGAGGAGTGAAGACATGGGCAAAGGAGCAGTGTAAACACAAGTGTGTCTCCGCCAGCAATGATTGTTTGAAATGTTTTCCATGTTCCTTATGAAAACCATGCTTTATATAGCTGCAGAGACTATTTTCACTAAATGAAGAAGTTATTTGAGCTATAATTTACATTTGTGTTGGAAAGTACCCAGCTGTGGAAACGTCATATTTCTTAAAAATAATTTATAACTTTCCTTACCTAAAGAACAAAGGAAAGATAAGAAAACCAGTGGCTTTATCACTTTTTAGATATTATCTTTACATATTCTTAGGTAACTTAGTATAGGAACTTAGAAAAGATAGATTTTGCAAGAAATTTTTACAGAAAAGAAAATTTTGTCGGAAGCACAGTGATAATTTTATTTCTTACATTTTTCTTTTTTGTTCTTTTTAAATGAAAATCAAGACATTACTCTTGAAAGGCTTGAATCTGACATTTGAACTGTTCTGTTCTGTTCTAGTAGTTCTGGATTTTGTGTGGTTTGTGGCTGAAAAAATGCAGATTAAAAACTTTGGCCTTCACACATAAATACATGCACATGTGCAAACACATATTCTTTCCCCTGTCCTATTGAATTGTAATTACTAGAATAAATATACATGTAGAAACAGGCTTTCCTGTGACCTCTAGCTTTGAATGCATGAGCTCTGTTGTTTTACTGACGAGAGCTAATAAACACACTTGGAAAAGCGAGGTGCACTGACAGCATCTGGATCATTCTGTTTCCGGAAAATGTGCACTAGATAAGCCTCCCTCAGCAGGATGGAGATGGAGCTGTTAGTGATTCAAACCTCAAGTCTAACAAGCCAGCTTGCCCACCATCCCGTGAGGACGTGCAAGTGAAAAGCACAGCACGTCACACACAACGTCCAGGACGAGGCCGTGGCAGTTTGAATGTGTGGTGTCCATGAAACTGAAGAATGATTGGTCTGGAAACTCAGCAGGGCCTGGTTGGAGGAGGTAAATCACTGGAGATTTGTCCTAAGGGGTTAAATCTGGCTGACACTCCTTCCTTCCTATATTCTGTTTTCCCTCTGCTTCTTGTCTGTCATGGGGAGAATAGCCTCCTTTACCACGAGTTGTCATGACCTCCTACACAAACTCATGGGGCCACACATCCGTAGACTGAACCCTTTGAAACTAAGAGCCAAGATAATTTCTTCCTTTATTTTTCTCAGCTACTCATCACTGTGATGCAGAAGTAAGTAACACTACTCTCAACATAGTCTCAAAGATGGATTGTAAGGGTGGTAGGTTCTGCTGGGCCTCCGAGAGACATGGAAGCTATGATTGAATTAGTACTGGGCCTTGGAAAATGTCAAAACTTTGGCTAGAGGACAACTGAGGTAAAGGAGGGAAGGACCCAGCAGTGGTGGTGATCCATCACCCAAAGGATTAATTAATATGGGAAGCACAAATGTCATAGTGTGGAGTCCTCTGCATACAGCATGGCTTCTAGAATGCTGCCGTAAACACATATACACACAGATGTACACCAGCAAAGACACGGCATTTCCCTCTTCTAGCCACAAAGATCACTCATATTCTTGTAGTTACAAGTTTGCACTGCAAAATGGAAGAAGAGAAACTTCCCTTCAGAACAAAAGTGATAAAGTTTTATTGGGCATCCTGACCTTCCCGTGTTTATTTTCTATAGTTCGAATGCATGATTAGATAAAAGAAGTAAGGACATTGTTCAGTTCATTTTAAAACTGCAAATGTGATGTTTTAGTAGGTATCTCATGAAAACATGATTTTTCCAGAGTAACTTTTTCTTTTCCAGAAATAAGAAGCCTCTTCTTGCCCCTGCCCTTCTCCTTGTCCCTGGCCCTGTCCTTGTCCCTGCCCCTGCCCCTGTCCCTGCCCCTGTCCCTGCCCCTGACCCTGGCCCTGTCCCTGTCCCTGCCCCTGCCCCTGCCCCTGGCCCTGCCCCTGCCCCTGGCCCTGCCCCTGCCCCTGGCCCTCTCTCTACCTTGTCCAGGTCATCCTTCTCCTAGTTATTCTCACACACTCTCTCTCCTTCTCTCTGTCCCTCCCCCCTCCCTTTTCTACCTCACCTCCCCCCCCATTCATCTTCCTTCCCCTTTATTTTAACCAGCAAAATAAAGTTATAAGGTACTTTGGATATTTGTATGATACAGAGTTTTGTGAAAATTAAAGTTTATTGTCTTAAACTCTATAAATCTCTCCCATGCCCTGTCTCTCTCTTCTGGGACTGAATGCTTATGTGTCACCCCGCCCTAGATTTGGTCTTCCCATCTCATTCAACACCAAGCTTTGTCAAGGGAAAGATCAGTAGCCTCTCGGAATCTTTTGGAGATAGAGGCTGGTAATCATTTCCCACAATGAGGTTATCTGCTATCTACCAGGCATGTTTTCCTGAATGATATCTGATCAAACTGTCCTGCTGTCTCTGTAAGTAACCAACGTTTTCACCAACTCCTGCTCTGCTTTCTATCAATCAGCCCAGCCCAGATAATATGTGATCCAAATTTTTTGAAGTGTCAACAAAGACCACGGCAGCTGGGTCTCCATTTAGAAAAGTCTCATTTGTATTCTCTGTCTAGCTCACTGCCCCAGATGGCCCCACTGATTTCTGCTGGGTTGTCCCCAGTGTCAGGGTCCCACAGGAGGAAGCCCAGCAGTTCGTATCCCTTCTTTCTTTGTGTTTTATCCCAGATTCATTGAAATTCAAGTGATAAGCAAAGGAAACAAACTACCTTGGAATCTGGCTGGTTCTTGGGATCTCTGACCCTGTATTGGCAAAGTTCAATCTCTAATCTCCAAATTGTGAAGTAGCTTTGAAAACTAGAAGCAATGAAACACCACTAACTTTGCAGGAGAAAACAAATATCGTTACACAGTAAAATGGAAAGACTTTGCCAACAAAGAGCATTGTTCTCATATTTTCCTTTTAGATGCTTAATTTTTGTCCCTTATAAAATTAAGGATTGCATTTTGTTTTCCTTTGCTTTAGATTTATGAACACTCTGTGTTCAAATGTCTTCATTTAATAGTTGATATTTTCCAGAATCTACTGGAATAATATCTGCTTGCTCTCCCTAGAAAGTGAGGAAGTTTCAGCTGAGATCTAGGTCCCAGGACTTCTAAACCTGACCTGAAGTGACTTCTCTGGGCATCAGTCATTTTCCTGCACTGCCACCAGCCATAAGGCCAGTCTTTGGACTTTCCCACACAGGACCTATCTGGAGATCAGCAAGCACATTCCTGTCTCA
The DNA here is from genome assembly GCF_000622305.1 of Nannospalax galili. NCBI lineage: Eukaryota > Metazoa > Chordata > Mammalia > Rodentia > Spalacidae > Nannospalax > Nannospalax galili. The sequence goes on from NW_008339223.1 coordinate 276,249, forward strand.
ACCCTTCACAGAAAATCGCCACAGCTCCTTTCATCAAGTTAATTATAGGACTGAGGGGCAGGAAGGGGACCCAAAACACCATCTCATCCATACGCCCTCAGCCTTCTGGCATAACCATATTTAAATCATCCCAGACAGATGGAAATCTATCCCATTTTAAAAGACTTCCAGAGGGGGAGATTCCAGAAGCCCACTCAGTCAACCACTCTGCTGCCTAACAACCTCTGTGGAGGAATTCCTCTTTATCTCTAGTTTAAATTTCATGCACACTGTACTTTAAGCCAGTTTCATCTTGTTCTGCTTGGCAACCCTTCGCAACCCCAAGGCTCAATGGTACAGCATCTCCGACTTCTCTCCAGTCTGATCAGTCCCAGGTCCTTCCTTCCATGCTTCCTCATAAATCTAACTTTCTAAATTTTAATTATCTTTGTGACTTTCTACTCAACAGTGGTGTATTCAAAGATTCACTGGAGACATAGGTAGTTGTTTATGCTATTGAAACAGCAATTCCTAAGCTCTTTGCCCTCAGGACCCTTTTAAGGCATTTCAAAGTGAAGGACCCCAAAGAAGTTTTGCTTATGTGGCTTATAGTTATTAATAGTTGCTCAGTTAAAAATTAATTTTGGCTATGTATATATGCCTGCTGTCTGTTACCCAACAGCCATGAGGCTGTCACTATGCCCAGCCTCCGTAGGCTTTCACTGTATGTCCATGAGAGAGCAAACTTGAGAAGGGAAATGGCATTTCCTCTCATTATCAAGAAGCACACAGTCTTTGAAGACTTCCTGAAGAGTCTCAGGGACCCACAGTGGAATCAGGACCACACACCGAGATACGCTGCTTTGGGGAACCCTGGGCTCATTCTTAGAGTATACTTGTCTCTGTAGACAGTTGGCATGAGTAGTCTAGTTTAACAGCCAGATGAGATCACACCACTTTATGAAGGAAAGTAGAGGTGCCAGCTATCAGATCATTTGATCAATCTTAGAAAAATCAGAGAAATTGATTTAGAGGAGAATAAACTGACTTTTATGATTTTTCATGGAAATACATGACAGTGTCAGAAGAGGCAGGGGAGTTCTTACTTCTTATGCTTTAATACCAAAAGCAGAGTCCCCGACATGTATACCTCTCAGCAACTCACAAAACTATTTCGTTTGTAGAGTATTGATTTGGGTGCAAACAAGTTGTTTGCTGTGAAAAAAGTTATTTGCTGTAAAATAACCAAGTCCCTTCAGCTGTCTGCTTTCGCCACTGTTTTCACAATTAAAATGATCCCTGTCCACTGGATCCTACTCCAGAAGCCCCACAGTGACAGATGTGGGGAAGGTGGGACATCTGTGAGTACTCCTTCAGGCCTGTCCTAAGCGGTCAAGTACCACTGCTTTGTCTTGATAGTCCCATCCTGAAGTCTGGACTGTCTTGTGTCCCTGAGACATTCTTGTTTATTCCCACAACTTATGGTCTTTTGTGTTTCATTTAACATATTTATAAGACATTTTAAGTTGATCAGTCAAGCAGTATTTACCATCTACTACTCTGTATTCAAAATTCTGATAGTCACAGTCTGTATATACCACAACAGCCTAAGTCTTATCTTCTATCTCTTGAGACTTGCGGTCTAGTTGGAGACATAAAACTCCCATAGAACAAAAGCACAGTGTATATGACAGAAGATAAGTTCTAAAGTGTACAGTATAGCCTGAGTATTACAGGAACTGTCAGAGAGAATCTGTTAAGATGTGAAACGCACCATGCAAATTAGCAAACAGAAATATTGCAACTGTGCCATAGGTGAATTTTCAGGAGGAAATGTGTTTTTTCTGGATGCTTCATAATCATTTTTGTAAGCCAACCAGATCCTACAGCTGCTCCCCACCTTATTTGGCTGAGTTCTGCCTCTGTCCTGCATCCCTCTGTACAGGTAAGAACAGGGAACACAGAGCCCCAGTATGCAATGAAGACTCAGTCTACAACCGCTGTCACCCTTGGCACCTCTTGGGCTAAGAAGTGGGCCTACTAGAAGCCTTCGCAGCCCAAGAAAGATGAATGAGGTGCTAGCGCAAAGACCTAGAGGTAGGCTCCGTCCTTTTGAACAGGGAGTTCTGAGTCTAAGAATGTCAGGTACACCTGGATAGGGATGGTTTGATACAAACTGTTCCTCTAGACTGCTTATGGGCCTCTCCACAGGAGGAGATCAGAAATATCAGGACTTGAGACAAAGCAAGTGTGGGGCCTAAAGCCGGAAAATCAGATGCTCAGGTCTCTCAAGAATCTTTAAAATAAGGGAACACTTCCAAAATAAAATTCCTCCTAGGGCTGGACAAGGTGGCACATGCCTTTAGTTCCAGCATTCAGGAGGCAGAGGCAGGCAGATCTCTGTGAGCTCCAGGTGCCAGGGCTACATAGTGAGACCCTGTAAAATAATCCCCCTATTAAGGTTTCTTATATTTAAGTCATACGTTTTCTTCTTTACTGAAGGAAATTTATGCTTTGATCATATTTTAAAAGTAAAGCCAGCAAAAACTTTATTTTACATAAATAACTCTAATTTACTGTTTAGCATTTGAAGAGATAAAATTTTATTTATGTAGGTAAGTGTACCCATGTTCTGCAATGTCTGAGGAGGACAGAAGAGGCTGTTGGATCCCCTGGAACTGGAGTTACTGATGTTTGTTAGCCAGCGTGTGGGTGCTGGGATTCAAACCCAGTTCTTCTGCAAGAGCAGCCAGTGTTCTTAACTACTGAGCCATTGCTCCAGGCCCCTGAACATATAAAATTTTAAATGCACTTTCCTAGGAATTTTCAGGTGTACCTGGATTTAAGAGAAAGAAGCAGACCCAGAAAAGTAAAGGTTTGTAAGTCAAATAACATTTTAAACGCACACTAAAGCTAAATGGAATACTCCTTTAATAATTTTAGTTTCATATTTTGGCATATATTAATGTGATATTTATATCCATGTATGCTCTACAATGTAGAGAGAATGTTTCTTCAAAGTTCATTTTGTGGGATAGGAGGACAGTTCAGTCAGAAAAGGGCTTACCTTGCAAGCAAAGGACTTTAGTTCACTCCCAAGCACGCACAGGAAAAATCTAGGCATGGTGCACGTTTGCAATCCCAGTGCTCGGGAATTGGAGACAAGAGGCTCTCTGCCACTCGTTGGCTAGCCAGTCTATCCTATTTGGTGAGCTCTAGGCCAGTGAGAGACCCTGTCTCATTAGAGGTGGATGACGTTTCTAAGGATGACAACTGAGGCTGTCCTCCGGCCTCCACTCTCATGTACATACATTCCCATGAATATTTACTTGCATGTACAGCCCAACATATTATATTAACATGCACATAAAATATACTCATATATCAAAAATAAATTTAAATAATATAAATATACTCATTTGTAAACAGACGAATGGCTTGAACAGAAACTTCCCTAAAGAGTCCATAGAGTACATAGCGCATGAAAGGACATTTGGTGTCATTACTGGGTAGGGAAATGCAGAGTCAGCCTGTTGAAATTTCTGAAGGGGACACACTGATAATGCTCAGTGCTGGTACAAATGCAAACAACTGGCTATTTCGTACATGCCAGAATGTAAGAGCACAGTGATTCTGGAAACATTCTGCCACTTTCTGATGCCATTAAGCACATGCTTATAGAAGAAACTAGCAATTACATCTTTACATGTTTCTTCTAAGATGAAAACTTAGGAGCTGGAGGGACGGGTCAGTTGTTAGGAGCACTGGCTGCTCTTGCAGAGGACCGGGTTTCTGTTCCCAGCACCCACATGGTGGCTAACAGCTGTCCATAAGGCCAGCTCCAAGGGACCTGACACTTTTTTCTGACCTCCTTGGGCATTACACAACATGGGTACACTTACATACATGCAGACAATACTCTCACACATAAAATAGAAACAATAAATAGAATATTTTTTAAAAGAATATGAAAATTCATACAAAAGCTATACACAAATACAGCAATTACTTGGTTTTTTACTTTTTATTTATTTACTTTTTAGCTTTTAATTATTGAGAATTTCATACATGCGTATAAGCTGTCTCGATCAAATCCATACTCACTCCCTCCCCTCCAACTCTCCCATAATTCCGCACCACCTTTTCCTGAACAACTTCATGTATTCTTTTTTTTTATATGGGGCTTTTTGCTACTCTAACATTCCCCCCATTGAAGAGGTAACCCTAAAATCTTTTAGGGATTAGATAAGAGTTCCCAAGTACTTTTGACATTTTTGGCCTTTGGAACAGAGTATGTTGCTAAGAGGTCCAAGGACATTTTGATTTTTAGCCAAGAAACCAGCTACTTTTCTTTGAGGTCTTTTTACCCTAACTGCCTAGCCAATTCCTACCTCCTATTCTTATCACACCATCCCTGAAGGGGTTACCCAAATTGCTGGTAGGGAATTGGGACGCAGACCACTCTGGCTTCTTCCATGCTGAACAAGGACGCAGGGTGAGGCATTTGGGGAACGCCTACAGTGGGTCTATCTAAAAGACTCCCAAATTGCATAACCTTTAACTGTTAAGGGAGAAAAGAAAGTCCTTGACTGGTGCCTAGGAGATGTGAAGAAGTAAAGGCAAGGGTAGTTAGCATTACAAGTTCTAGAGAGGGAACCAGAAAAAAGTCAGAACAGGGAAAATTTCAAATGTTCATATCAGAGTCCATTGGAATTTCTTGATAAGAGCTTCCAAAATCATCCCTCCATTGGGTTCCTCCTCATTTTTCATCTGCCAAGGCTGGACTCAAGAGTGATGGACTTGGGATTTGTTTTCAGGCACTTTCATAGCTGTTGGAGTGGCTATGATCAGTGTCAGTTTCCTTTGCAAGGCTTCTAGATAGGGGGAGAAAAATTTAGTCATCATTTTAGAACAACTAGTTGTCTCCCTTAGCTACAGGTGGGCACTACAGTATTGCAGACCAAAATTTGAAGTCTTACATCGTAGCAGCACATTATGATTAAAAACAAAATCATCAATGAGAAATAATTGTAAATAACATTTTATATGGACTTAGGTCTAATATCAGGGACATGTAATCCCTTGAATGCTTAAAGAACTATACTGATCACTTTAATCTTTGGTTATACTTTCCTTTTGTGGGTTTAAGACTGTACAGTTGGCCTAAATAAATCAATTTATTTTTGCTCTTAAGGTTGTTTAAGGATCTGTTCTTCAGGGGTCACAAGGGCTTGGGAGGAGCTCCTGACTCTTTTCTTTTACCAGTTCCATCTATGTGAAGATCAGTCAAGGTCCTGCTTGACTGTGGCTGGCTTCACTTGGAAGCATGGAGGCAATGTTTCCTCTGTGTTGACCCTCTTCTTTGTGGACTGGCCACTGGTTCAAGTTCATCTGGTAGGGTCTCCATGACCTCCCTGAACAAGAGGACAGGTGACTCACCACAAT
>NW_008339223.1:281805-331062 GCF_000622305.1 Nannospalax galili
ATGTTAGTTCCACCAGTCTGGTACTTTTAATTACCATGTGCTATGTAGATAAAGCTCGGGCAAAAACCAAACATTCTCAGATAAACCTTGACTAGACATATATTTCACTCCTTAACCTAGTTGACTAAACTATGACTTTAGAACTTTTAAGATTATGTGTATATTATTTTTGTCTCATCCTTTATATATCACAACAAACCTATTCAGACCTTCATTACTTGCTTAGGCTTTCTAGTTTTTTCTATTTTGGAAAATATCTCCATTCACATATCCTTTTAACATCTTTAACATTGGGGAAATAAACTTTCCATCTGTTATGAGCATTTGTTTTCCTGGGGATACTAAGCAATGCTTATTCCCTTTTAAGGTTCTAATGTCAAGCCAATGTTTGATTAAAGTCTTCCTGGGGAACCGATGAATTACTGAGCTTACTTACAGAGATGACTGAGGGGTTGCTGAGGTGTATGAGTGACCTGGGGGTATGCACACTGGAAAGACTTTACCCAGCATGGATCAAGCCTTCTCTTCCTAGCCTTCCCCAGATTATATAATTTAGTCATCCCCAAATCCAGGAGACCATGTGTGATTAGAGCCATATTACATACAGTTGGCTGGGAAGAGTAGCTGGATACTCCAGGGAGGGTCCAATGACCCTGCTTGCCTCTTTAATGAAGGAACACAACCATCAACAAGCCCAATTGTGACAATGTTTAGCAAGCAGGCACAGCTCAAGTCATGACAATGGTAGTTATTTCACGCAGAAGAGACTGCTGTACAGCATCATCTTATTAAAAGAACATGGAATTTAAAAGGATTTTGTGCTAGGATCCACAAATGAGGGAGAACATGTCTTTTGTTTTTCTGAGTCTGTATTACTTCACTTAGTATAATAGTTTCTAGATCCATCCATTTACCTGCAAATTTCATTATTTCATCTTTCTTTATTGCTGAATAGAACTCTATTGTATAAATGTACCACATTTTTGTGAACCCCTTGGCAGCTGAAGGGCATGTAGATTGTTTCCATCTCTTAGCTATTGTGACAAGCGCATCAACAAACATGGTTGTACCAGTGTCTCTACGATAGGATGAGTCCTTTGGGTATATGCCAAAGAGTGGTGTAACTGGGTCACATGGTAGGTTCATTTTTAGTATTTTCCGCACTGTTTTTCATAGAGGTTGCATGAGTTTGCAATCCCACCAGCAGTGAATGAGTGTTCCCCTTTCTCTACATCTTCACCAGCATTTGGTATCATTTGTTCTCTTGATTCCAGACAGTCTGATTGGGGTAAGGAGAAAGCTTAGAGTGGTTTTAATATGTTTTTCCCTAATTACTAACGATGTTGAACACTTTTTAGATATTTTCTAGCCATCTTTATTTCTTCCTTTGAGAGTTCTTTGTTTAGATCTTTAGCTCATCTTTTAATTGAGTCATTTTCTTTCTTGCTTCTTTGTTTTTTGAGTTCTTTATATATTCAAGATGTTAAACCTTGCTTCAATGTGTCACTAGTAAAGATTTTTTCCCACTCTGTGAGTTTTCTCTTTGCTTTTCTGACTGTTTCTTTTGCTGTACAGAAATTTAATGAGATCCCACTTGTTGATTGTTGACCTTAAATCCTGAGCAACTGCTGTCTGATTTAGAAAATCCTTTCCTACACCTATATCTTGTAGGTTACTGCCAATATTTTCTTCTAATAGTTTCAGGGTTTCCAGTTTCACATTGAGCTCTTTGATCCATTTGGAGTTGGCTTTTGTGCAAGATGAAAGATAGGGTTTAGTTTCATTCTTCTACTGGTGGAGATCCAGTTTTGCCAGCACAACTTGTTGCCATTGTGTGTTCTTGGGACCTTTGTCAAATATCAGGTGGCTGAAATTGCATGCATTCAGGTTTGTCTTCAATGATGTTCCGTTGATCTATGTGTCTATTTTTGTGCCAGTACCACACTGTTTTTATGAATAGCTCTGTAGTATAATTTGAGATCTGGTATGGTAATCCCTCCAGTGTTGCTCTTTGTGCTCAGGGTTGCTTTGGCTCTCCAGGGTCTTTTGTGCTTCCATATGAATTTAAGGAGGTTTTTACTAATTCTGTGAAGTATGTCATTTTGATTGGGATTGCATTGAATTTATATATTGCTTTTGGTAGGATGGGCATTTTCACATTATTAGTTCTTCCAATCCATGAGCATGGGAGGTCCTTCCATCTTCTGGTGTCTTCCTCAATCTCTTTCTTTAACAATTTGAAATTTTCATTGTAGAGATCTTTGGTGTCTTTGGCCAGGTTTATTCCAAGATATTTTATTTACTGATTTATTGATTTATTGATTTTGCAGCTATTGTGAATGGGAGCATTTCGCTGCACTCTTTCTCTAATTGCTTGTTATTGTTGTATAGAAAGGATACTGATTTTTGTAGATTGATTTTTATGACACTTAGAGCTATAAATTTCCCTCTTAGGACTGCTTTTAAAGTGTCCCAGAGGTTTTGTTGTGTTGTATTGTCCTTTTCATTGAATTCCAGGAATTCTTTTATTTCTTTCTTAATAACTCCTTTGACCTACTAATTGTTTAGGAGTGTGTTGTTTAATCACCAGAATTTTGTGTCCTGACTAGAGCTTTGTCCAGTGTCAATTTTGAGCTTTGTTGCACTGTGGTCTGATAGAATGCATGGAATTATTTCAATGTTTTTGGTATTTGTTGAGTGTGGGAAACAAGCTTGAGCCCAGGGTGAAAGTCTTACTGACAGCCATACAGCAGGCCCGAGGCAAAGGCCCGACTGCTGGAGCCACAAGGAACGCCTTGTGACATTTGCTTCCATTGGCAGATCATGAGACTGATGCCTAGAGCTCACCACTCCCTAATCACCACCCTTGAGATCCCAAATTGCAACTTAGACAGCCTGGGTCACGTGATTCCCAGGAAACCAGGCCCCATAAGGAAACCCGAACCCTGGAAACCCATTATGCTAATGAGATGTCTGACTCCCGATGTCATGATAGGACACAGCCCTGCCAAAGATCTAAGTTGTAACGTCTTGATTGGACCCCTACCCCTATATAAGCTTGTGCCCTTCTGCAATAAACCAGATCTGCTTCAACAAACCTGGTCTCCTGTGTCTGAATGCGGCTCTGCTGACACAGTCTCCTCACCAGCCCTGGGGTCCAGGACCGGGCAGAAGTAGCCATGATCCGACACACCGCCAGAGCGAGCAGCACAGCGGCTCCAGCACCGGGCAGCACAAGAGCTGCCTCAGAACGACCACAGCTTGCCGCCAGAGTGAGGAGCGAAGGGCAGCGCCTGTGTGATCGCAGGCCGCACCTGTGCAAGTGGAAGAGTGGTGCCCAGAAATAGCACCCAGCACGGGAAAACTAGAAGGGCGGCCACAGCTGGTGGAAGCACATTTGAGGTTTGTTTTATACCACAGTATGTGTCAATTTTTGAAAAAGGTCCATGGGGTGCTGAGTAGAAAGTGTGTTCTTTGGTGCTTGGGTGGAATATTCAAAAGATGACTGTTAGGTCCATTTGATGTATGGTGTCATTTAATTCAGACGTCTCTGTTTACTCTTTGTCCAGTTGACCTGTCTAATGGAGACAGTGGGGTACTGAAGTCCCCTACTATTACTAAGTTGGGGTTAATCTGTGTCTTAAAGTCCTGTAGTCTTGTTTTTATGAATTTGGGTGCACTAGAGTTTAGTGCATATATGTTCAGGATTGTAATATCTTCTCAGTTAATTGTTCTTTTGATCAGAATGAAGTGGCCTTCCTTATCTCTTCTGATTGGTTCTACTTTGAAGTCTATTTTGTCAGATACTAGAATTACAACCCCTGCTTGTTTCTTAGTGCCATTTACTTGGAATATTCTTTTCCATTCTTTCCCCTTTAAGGAAGTGCCTGTCCTTGAAGGTAAGATGGGTTTCTTGCAGATAGCAAAAAGATGAATTTTGTTTCTTAGTCCATTCACTTAGCCTGTGTTTTTTGACTGGGGAGTTCAGGTCATTGATATTTAAGGTTATTACTGAAAGATGTGTGTTGGTTGCCATCATTTTGATTGCTGTTTGTGTTCTCTGTGTAATTCTGTGTTTCCTCAAATATAGCTTTATTTTCTTTTGTTGCCCCTGGGGTATAGTTGTTCCTTTCTCCATTCTTTGTATTGTTGCAAGTATTCTCTGAAGGGCTGGTTTTGTGGACATGTATTCTTTCAGGCTATTCATATCATGGATGATTTTTCTTTCCCCCTCAACCATAATAGACATTTTTTTCTGGGTAAAGTATTCTGCACTGGCATCTACTGCCATTTAGAACTGGAAATACCTTGGTCCAATCTCTTCTGGCTTTCATGGTTTGCATTGATAAGTCAGCTGTAATTCTGATGGGCTTTCCTTTGTATGTGACTTGTTTTTCTTTTGCTGCTCTCAGTATTCTCTCTTTGTTCTGTACATTTAGTGTTTTTACTATGATATGTCATGGGAAGTTTCTTTTCTGAGCCTGTCTATTTGGTGTTCTATGTGCTTCCTGTATTTGTTTGGGGATGTCTTTCCTTAATTTTGGGAATTTCTCTTCTACAATCCTGTTTAAGGTCTGCTTGACACCATTAACCTGACATTCTTCTCCTTCTGCTATGCCTACGATATGTAGACTTTGTCTTTCCATGGTGTCCCACAGCTCTTGTGTATTCCTTTCCTGTGTTTTTAAAATTTTTTTGTAATCTTTGCTTGAGTGGTCCAGTTCTTCACCTTTATCCTCCAGTGTTGATATTCTGTTTTCCATTTCATTCATTCTAGCAGTGAGGCTTTTCCCTGTTGTTTCAAGTTGGCTTATTGAGTTTTTCACTTTCTTCATTTCTGCCTGACTTTTCTTCAATTTTTCCAGCTCTTTTGTGAATTCATTCAGAACTTTATCTTTATCTTCTTTTAGTTCTTTGATTTGTTTGTTTGTGTGTTCTTTAAATTCATTGAATTTCTTGATCATGTTTATGACTGTTCTTTTAAATTCTGTGTCCTGGGTTATCTCTAGGGCATTCTCCTTATAGAACTCTTCTACAGGACTGGTGGAGTTTGGTGGGGATGTAGTGTTTTGGCTTTCCGTTTTATTATTCTTTTGGCATGTGAATTTCTTTTGTTGTTTGTGATTCTGATATGAAAATTAAGTTGAAGTTTGCTTCTGTTTGTTTCTTTGATATGCCTTGGTTGTTTTCTTATTGGTTATATAAAGCTGGTTGGTCCAGGTTTCAGGTTCTCTCAAGTTTTATTTTGGAGGAAACTGATGTCTTCAGATCAGCTACTCAGGAGTTCCTACAGAAGCTCATGTCAGGATCCAGTCAGGTACACTCAGGCTTCCTTCTAAGGTTTGGACCCCTACTATCGGGAACTCAGAGAAAAATTTGGGAAGTTCCCTAAGGGGTAGGGGTGCGATTTTGGGACTCTCAGGTGGTCTTCTAAATTCTCAGCCCCTATTCCAGAGGGAGGCAAGAACAGGTACTCTCTGGATATCTGCTGAGATATTAGCCCCTACACCGATGGAGGTTGGAGCAGACACTCTCAGGCTGTCTGCTAAGATCTCAGCCTTATCCTACCAAAGGCACAGCAATGTACTTGTAATAGACGAAGACTAGGTACAAACCTCGGGGCCTTTGATGAGTAGCACATTCTTGCAATGGAATGCTATACAGCAATAAAAAGGATTAAATTATTGATACAAGTAACACCTTGAATGAATCTCAAGAACTTTATGCTTAGCAGCAAAACAGCCTTTAATGGTTACCTCCTGGATGACTCCAAGTATTTAACACTTTCAAAGTGACAAAATTATGTGATGGAGAATATGTCAGGTTGAGATTGAATGTGGAGTATTAATTAAGGGTAACTTATGAAAGCTTCTTTAAGGTGGTCGATCCCCTTCCTGCAAGAACTGTTCTATGTTCTGAAAGGAGTGACTGACAAAGCCATAAAATCTATTGCCAAAAAGAATAGGTACCAAAGACTGAGCCTTTCCACAAGTCAGCCTTGCGTGGCTTCTTGGCTACATCTGCTCTTCATAGTCCAGTCACTGCACTTTGATCCATGGTGCAGCCTCTGGGGTTGGGAGGCCAGTGTCAGGCACCCCATTATTCAAGGAGCATAGGGCATCACCAGGGTGGTTATGGCAATGACCAGATGGAGAATTCCCAGCACCTGGACATTTAGTCTGAGGCTCTTCTCACCACATCACCACTCAAATACACCCCAGGTAGAGAGGTGGGGAGAGAGGAAATGCTGCTCCAAAGAGCTTTATTTGCACATTGAAGATTGTGAGCCTGAGACTGCCCTGCACAGGTTTTTCCAACTGAGCCCTCACACAGTGACTAGAAGCTGCCCTGCTCTAGGAAGGAACTCATGGATACAAGTTTCATCTTTTCAACATGAATATATTTTTATTTCATTTGCATTCAGAGGATGTGCACCTCCTTTCTCAAGGTAAGCCTACAAACCCTTGCCAGACTGTAAGACATATCAGACACATCATGTTTTATCTGGACAGTTTCAATGAATGCTGCAGCTTCTCCCTCTGTTCCCACAACATCCATGTTAATGTCCAAACAAACAGCTGTCAACAGATCTGGGTAACATCCAGTAAAGGGTGTGTTCTCTTGTCTATTTAAAGTGTCCTTGTTATTCAGAAAGATTACATTCTATTAATAACAGATTCTTGGAATCTTCCTTCTGCAATACACTGTAATTAACAATGCAAATGTGAAATAAAAATCGCATTATTTATCAGACATGAGCAGGTGATTATGCACTCAGAGGACTAAAATGCATAATAAAAATGCATGGTGTTAATTGTTCCATGGGGCTCCTACTCCAGGGCCACAGAAAAGTTAGATATAAAGCCTCTCTGCCTCTCTCTATTCTCTAATCTAGCACCTTGCACAATATCATTTCTTCCCAACTATCTAAGCTCATCTTAAATCATGTAAATTTTCTAGCATCTTGTTTAAACTCAAGGCCAACTGAGAAAAAGTATTAGAGACCCCATACAAATGACACATTTCTGTTTTTCCAAAATCCTCATATAACTCAAGAAAATTAGACAGACCAGTTTTATTAACCATTTTGAAAAATTCTGTTTGAAAGGAAAGCACTCCTACTTGGAGAGCTTGTATATCAAATCTCAGACACAAGTAAGCTTTTATAGCTGAGCTGTAAAAATCGTCATTTACTATACAAACACTGCACATTTTTACTATAACCCTGCCAAAGAGACACTATAATAACCCCACAAATGTCATTGTCATGGTATAAATTTACTGCAAGCGAGGCTGCTGCCCTCCCAGGTTGGGCAAGATGCTCTTTCAAATGAGGCTGTGTCCCTCAGAGAGACCCTAACACAAAATGGCCTCTTCCTCTGGCACTGCAGTTGCACACTTAGGAATAAATTCATCGGGGGAGAGGCCTGCCCCCATCTAATATTCTTCTTGTAGCCAACATAGCCTACAAAAAGCAAGTACCAATCTGGGCGTGGTGGCGCACACCTTTAATCTCAGCACTCTGAAGGCAGAGGCAGGTGGATCTCTGTGAGTTCAAGGCCAGTCTGGTCTACAAAGCAAGTTCCAGGCCAGCTAGGGCTACAGGGAAACCATGTCTCGAAACCCCACCTCCCACCCCATAAAAAGCAACTACCTAAGGTGAGTGATTTTCCTCTCTGGCAACACCCTAAACTTGAAGGCTAAGATAAGAAACCACACTCAGTTTTTCATCTTTGCAAATGTCCTCTGTGAAGGAAAGGAATCTCTCTTCTCTCTCTCTCTCTCTCTCTCTCTCTCTCTCTCTCTCTCTCTCTTTCTCTCTCTACCTCAGAGCAGAGCTGATTCTATTCCTGGCACTCTTGAGCCAAAGCAAGCCAGAAGAGGTTCCTGACCAGCAACCTTAAATGGACAGCATCTTAATACTGTGCCTCAGGCTTCTTCCCCCAAGTCTCCTAGTGTGCAAACCATGGGTTTTGTTAAGAAAAAGATGGAGTGGAGATCAACTCTGAGAGCAGACAGGTCCATGACAAAGGGTGCTGGCCTGGAACTCACTATGTAGACCAGGCTGGCCTTGAACTCACAGAGATCTGCCTGCTTCTGCCTCCTGAGTGCTGAGAAGGTCTTTAAAGGTAGCAGCTACATCTCTAGCTTTGTGCAGTAAGGAATTGCTAATGGGCAAGTTGAAGAAGGCAGACAAGCTGGGAGCAGTGGGAAGGGGCCCTCATGGCCTCATCGCCATCACAGTCATGACTTAGAGGTGGTCTGAAGAAGTGCCTGTCCCTACTTTCAAGAACGCAAACAGCCTTGAACTAGACTGTGGTCTAGCCATGCTGACATCCTAATGGTTATTTCATGAGTAACAAATAGTAACATACCCACGGCTTTATGTGTTCATGGTAATTTTTAAAGCTCTCAAAATTGACCTTTTTTGTCTTCTTCAATGATTGATAAAGGTTTGTGCTGATAAATGTTCTTTAGGGGATTTATTTTTTAACATTTAAAAACCATTTCTACCTGCTCAAGACCCATAGTTGGGAGTAGGGGACCCTAGGAAGGAATTGAACTGTTGTTTAGCTACACTGAGAAAAAGTCAAACTAGCTTCCAGATATTTATGTTTATGCTTATAGACAAGCCTCAGCCTCAATCGCAGAAGCCTCTTTAGCAAATGCTCAGGGAACACTGTCAAAGCTGGCAGAAAGAATGAGAGCTGGTAAATAGGGAGAAAAGCTGGGAAATGCCCTCTTCTGAGTAACATACAGCCAGCCATGGTGATGATGAGGCAGCAATGCCTCAGAGGTAGACCAGTAGACTGTTTGGCGTGTGGAAAGCCATAGGTTCAGCCCCCTGTAATACAAAAGATAGACTGTGGTGATGCAAGGTAGGAGGTTGGGGGTGGTGAGTCCGCTTAGGATCTGCAGTTTAGGATCTGCAGTGTGCTGCTTCTGTACGGGATTAGGTGAGCAGCAGAGCCTGAGAGATGAGCCCCTTTTGTCAAGGTCTGGGGTCCTCTGTAGGTGTATGCCCCATTTTTCCATCAGTGCCTGGCAGGGCAGGAGAACAAAGGTCCAGAGGCAATTCTGGGTCTCAGTGTCGCTTTTCCATCTGGATATAGCAGTTACTGTGGGCTACACCAGTCTCTGAGGTCAAGAGAGGCAGGTGTACACCAGCACAGCACAGAGCCAGTGCTGCAAGTGGCCACTGCTCCCCAGGGAGCGTCTGTGTACCCTTCCCGGGGCCACCTTTCCTGTTCCCCTCCCTCAGACAGGGGTGGTGGTGGTGGTGGTGGTGGTGGCTACCCAGCCCGGAGCACACAGGCTCTGAGACTACAGCAGTCATCACTTAGAAGTTTATATATGATAATACCAAAAAGAAAATGTCACAGATAAATATAGTAATATTTAAGAAACTTTATCATCATTATTGATTAATATATTTCTTTTTATTTTAGGCGTATGTGTTTTGACAGCATGTATGTAAGTGCACCCATGTGTGTGTAGTGCTCTCTGAGGTCAGAAGAGGGTGTCTCACTCCAACCACGTCTGAACCTCCTGAAGGAAGCAAGAGCTGTCGCTGTGTCTGTCCCTGTTAAAGGGGCAAGCATCTGTTCACTGTAAACAGAACTCTTGATGCGTCAGCTCTCTGTCACATGTCTAGTGCCTCAGGTAGGCGGGCCAGCCAACCTTTGGCAGTAGCCTTAGGAGGTGGCTGGTCACGCCTTGTGCCCTCAGGGAGTAAGGAGTAACAGCCACCCCAGGGCACATCCGTGGGCCCAGCTTGTCTCTGTTCTTGCTGCCTATGCTGTGGCATTCAGTCTGCTTGCCTTAGGCCCAAGGTCCCCGAGATCAAAGGATTCAAACAGTGACCTCTGAGAACAGTAAGAGAGCAGCTCACTTACCTTAACCTGGCTGTCCCCCACTCTTGTCTCCAGGGTTTGGGCTTCCCTCCCCCAAGAGGCAAGCTGGCCAGGCTTGGCCAGGAGCAGCTGGTAGTGAACAAGTCGAGGTGATGCTCAGCATGCCACTTGGACTACTTCACCCCACCTCCAGCTACAGAGGCCCTTGTACCCTCTGTACTGCTCCCTAAGGTCCTGTGTCTGAGCCACAGTGTCCTCAGTCACCCCTGGCACTGCCCTTGAACTTCCTGTCTTCTACCTCTTTCCTAGTTCCTCTTGGTGTTCTGGGAGAGAGGATTTGTCAGGGATCCATGTTGGCCTGGGGACTGCTGGAAGACAATGGATAATTTGCCCATTTTTATAACTCGATTTTAAAAAGTCTAACTCTGAAATCCCCTTTTTGTTCTTCCTGGTCCTGGGAATCCAGTCTCCTCCTGCCCTGGACTGAAAGGGAGCCTCTGCCTCCTGTCTGCATACACTACAATCACACTCCCAGGACACAGGGAGGCTCCCTCCCTTGTATCCCAGTCAGCAGGGGCTTCACACCCTGACTCCTCAGTTTTCTGCCTAGTGGCTTTCAGTAGGAGGGGGCTAATCCAGTCCAGGACACTCCAGAATGGACGTCCATCTGGGCAGGTCTCGGACTGTGACTTTGGACAAAGTTGAGGAGCCTTTCCCTTTTAGTCCCTGCACTTTAAACCCTGGCAAAAAATAAACACTTTTACACAGAAAAAAGAACTTGTTTTCTTTTATCTACCACCAAGGAAATTCGAAGGAATTTCTACAAGTACAGTCATTTATTGTTTCTCTTCATTACTTTATCACATTGATGCAGTGGAGAAAAAGTAAGTACATGGGAATCTCCCAGCACTGGCTGCTTTCTCTCTCTCTCTCTCTCTCTCTCTCTCTCTCTCTCTCTCTCTCTCCCCAGATGACTTGAATCCTGTGATATGCCCCCACCCCCAAAACCCCTCCCCCCTTTTCAATGTGTATGAGTGTTTTGCTTACATACATGTAAGTGTAATCCATGTCATGCAATGCTTGTGGAGGTCAGAAGAGGGCGTTGGATCTCCTGGAACTGGAGTGTAGGACATTTGTTTGCCACCATGTGGGTGCTGGGAACTGAGCTGGGTTCTTAATTGCTAAGTCATCCCTCTAGCTCCCAACCAGTGTTCTTAACCACCAAGCCATCTCTCCTGCCCTGGTTCTTTCTTGAGGAGCTGTCTACGTGTCACGATAACATTCTTAACTTCTTCATGCACTGGGAGTACAACAGCAGGGTTATAGCCTGTGATTTGGTGGGTGTGACTGCAGCGTCAGGTCAGTGTCTGCCAGCCTCACTGTCCACAAAGTCCAGCCTTATCCTCAGAGCTAATGCTCTGATTTCTACATCTGGCTGTCTACTTCTATAAACCTTTTTAAGGTTGGTACTAAATTGGAAAAGGACTAAAATCTTTCTTAAAGATATAGAATACACAATGAAATTAGGTGGGGACTAGGGGAGCAGTAAGAGGGTGCAGACATGGGAGAGGATCTAAATATGATTAAAATATATTGTATGAAATTTACAAAAATGTGGGTTTCACAGAAGATCTCTGCTTGTCCCTGCGCACATCCCCTCCCCATTGTCCACTGGGTGTGTCTCCTTCCTTTCAGTGGTAAACCAGGATCCCCGATCCTAAGGGTAAAATCCCCTTCCTCAGAATAGTGACCTGTAGGGATTGTACTAAAACCTTTAATACTACTATAAGTTTTCTGGACTCTTCATGTGGTCTAACCTGTTTAATAATCACCCTAGCCTATAAGCAGATTAACTTTAACAACATCAACAAAAATGTAAAATACTATTTACTGGAAAATCAATTGAGTTAAATTCTAAATCTCAAAAGAAATAATAAAGAAAAACTTGCTGTTCAGATCAGTGTGTGTGTGTTCAAATTCTAACAAAACACAACCAAAGTTACAAAATGAGAGATTCTGTAGGCTGTAATAATGATTGATTGAGCATTGTTTGACCCAGACAAATGATGCAAAATAATAAAAGGTAAAGCCCTGGAAATGCCACCGTGGTCCCGCTGCATGGCAATCTGTAGGAACCTTTCCTTTCCAGTGAGGACCTTACCTACCCAGCTTCAGAGTGGGTCCACTTCACTGCAAGCCCTGCTCTCAGCATAGTTTAGAATCTTAACTTTCTTCATATGTGATACACAGTTCAGAAATCTAGTCGAATGCTGTGGTTTGAGGGTTGAATTTTTTTTTCTACCCTCAAAATTCATATATTCCTACCCAAACTCCAATGTGATGATTGGGAAGGGCCTATGTGTGGGATTAGTGCCTTTATGAAAGATCCCACAAGAGGAAGTATGGGAGTACCTGGGTCCTGCTACTGTGTTAGACGCTCTCCAAGGTGCTGTCACTGGAGCAGAGAGGGAACCCAAATGGATGCTGAATGTACTGGTTCTTTGACCCCTCGCTTCCCCACACCCAGAAGTGGGCTGTAGGTGTGCTTTTCATAAATTAGCATGTGTTATCAGGTCTGTCACAGCACCACCAAATGGACTAATATTTATCTCATTAAAAACAAAAGTGTGTGTGTGTGTGTGTGTGTGTGTGTGTAGTGTGCATGCACATGTGTGTGCAGGTGCATGTGTCTGTATGGATGTGCAAGGTCAGAGAAGAAAGTTAGGTGCCCTGCACTACCACTGTCTGCCTTACTCCTCTGACACAGGGTTTCATATTGAACATAGAGCTAGGCTGGCAGCCAGTGAGCCCCAATGATCCTCTTGTCTCCTCCACAGCAAGCACACAGCCATACTGTTTTTTCCATGGATGCTGAAGATTTGAACTTAGGTCTTCATGCTTATGTAACAAGCTCTTAGTCATTGAGGCATCTCCCTAGCCTCTTCCCTCATTTCTTAGTGTATAAGTGAAGTCGCAGACATGAAGTAGGTAACTTAGAGACTATTAATATCTAGTCATACCATTCCAGGAACAATGGCTTGTCTCCAAAAGGTCTGGGTAAGAATGACTATCAGGTTTGCAAAATGGAAATGTGGATATTTTGTTGAAAACTGAATAATTTCAAGATGGTGTAAGGAAGGATTTAACAAACAGGGATTCTCTGCAACCAAGCCGTCCCAACAGCTTTTGAGACTACCCCAACCTCTAGAGCCCATTAAGGCAAACCACAAAATAAAAAGTGTATGTTCTCTCATTCCATTTTACCCCGCAAGTGATCCCAGAGTCATTTATAGAATAGTTCTAAGCATGCGCACACACACACACACACACACACACACACACACACACACACGGGGGGGGGAGGCAAATAGCTATGTAGGGAACAATATTCTGTATTTAGCCCTCCCTTCAACCATTTCCACGGGTGCATATTTTAAAGTGTGGTGCCAGTTGGTGATGATGTTGATGATGATGATGCATACAGCTCCTCATATTCTATTTTTATGTACATCTGAAAATTTTCATAATAAAAATTCCATTTAAATAAAAACAAAGCTTATATATGAAGTGCAAATAGCTATGTAGGAAACAACACATTGATTACAGACACCTATGTCCTCTCCCAGGCCCAGCTTGAGTCATGTACCCCATACACCTACCAGACTGTGGAGATCTGTAACCTTACATTCTGTCTGCCATCCCAACTCCCGAGGCTACTTCACGTCACACAGCCCCACTCACCTGATGGACTAAAAATCCCAGCATTCCTTCTTCACTGTCCCACACTCTCAGGCCTAGCTTGGGCTGTGCCACTTTTATGCCAGCCCAGCTTGGTCAGGTCTACAGAACCTCACCTATCCTTGCATCCATCACCATACTTCCAGGCACAGCTGGGATCCTGCAGCTTGAGAATCAGCCCAGACAGACTCAGTCAAGAGACATGTTTGCATGTTTTCTTTTTTACAGCCAAACTGGAATCATCTCCCTGCCTCCAATCAAAATCAACACTGATCTTTCTGACTCCCGACCCACTGATCTAGGACCAAATGGAATCTGTTCAGGAAACTCGGGCTCAGAAACTGCAGTTTTCCGTAGCTGAAACTGAGACCATGTCTTATACCCCATTCCCATATCAAAAGATATCCATACTAAGAAACACCATCAACGACCTAACTCCAGATGTCTAGGTCCCACTGCAAAAACAAAACAACATGAATAACCAAGACAACATGTCTCCTCCAGAAATAAGCACCCCCCCCATTGGACTAATGTTTCCTGAAAAATGCAACCAGGCTAATGCACAAGTCAATGGGGTCAAAGTAGCAATTATAAATATGTTGAAGGAACTAAATGAGGATACAAATAAAAGAGTTCATGAAAACTGTGAAAACACAAAGAGTTGAAGGAAATAAGCAAAACAATTCAAGATATTAGAGTGTAGTAAAGATGTAGAAACTATAAGACAAGCCAAACTAAAATAAAACTCAGAATAAAAACTCAGGAAACTTGACAAAAAGCTCAGGGGAAAGCTTTACCAATGGACTGGCTCATATGGAAGAGAAAGCATCAGCTCTCAAAGATAAGGAAGAGGACCTGGATCATTCAGTCAGAGAAAATGTTAAATCTAAAATAATAGGATTGGAACATGCAGAACCTGTGGGACACTATAAAAAGAAAAGCCTTAGAATCAAGGATAGAAATGGAGAAACCCAGGTCAAAGACCCAGAAAATATTTTCAACAAAATCATAGGTTCAAGAGGCATACAGAGCACCAAGTAGGACCAGAAAAGAAACTCTTCACGTCATATAATACTAAAAACATTAAACAGACAGACCTGCCCAGCCAGGACTCTGGTCAGTCAGATCCTGCCCACTGCACCTGTATTCCATTCCTCTCACCCACCCCCATCCGGTCCCCTGCCAGCCTTTACCCAGATAGTCTCCAATTCCTTCACCTCAGATCCCTAGACTAGCTTCCTAATACAGACTAGCTAAACTCCCTAGTATAGATTCCACTGGCTCCTGAGCTCTCTGACACATACCATCCCTCCTACTAACCTGACCAGCCTACCCTCTACCCTGTCCCACCATCCACCCAGACCAGTTTACTACCCTGCAAGAACCTGAAACACACACCAATTTATTTTCCATACTGGAACAAAAAGCAACCAAGCTACACAAACAATATTAACAGAACCAAAATTGAATTAAACAAAAGCAGAGTAGAAGTTTCTGTGGTACACATAACCAACAAAGAACATCCACATGCCCCAAAGAGCAATACAAAAACAAAAACAATATGAAAAACCAAGAGAACAAACCCGAAAACACCCACTAGTCCTGCAGATGTGCACTACAATGGAAGCACCCTGAGGAAACTCAGAATGCAGGATTTAAAAGAACAATCATAAACACGATCAAAGAACTTCAAGGAAGCACAAACAACTCAAAAAGGACAGGCATAAATATGATGGAAGCCCAAGAATATACAAATATGAGGCTTAATGAAATATCAAAAACAATTCATAACTTGAAAACTAAATTCACAAAAGAGATAGAAATAGTGAAGAAAACCCAAATGGAAATGAAAATAGGACTGAAAAACTCAACAAACTACTTAGAAACAGCAGGAGAAAGTTTCACAAGCAGAATAAATGAAATGGAAAACAGAATATCAAGATCGATTGATAAAGTTGAAGATCTGGACTCCTTAAACAAAAACCAAGCAAAAAAAAAAAAAAAAACCAAAAAAAAAAAAACACAGGAATGGAATACCAGGAAATGTGGGACAACATAAAAAGACCAAATCTATGAATTATAGACATACAGGAAGGAAAAGAATCTCAGGCCACTGGCACTGAACAGTTCTTTAACATGATTATAGAAGAAAACTTCTCTAATTTAAGGAATGACTTAGATATAGAGATTCAAGAAGCACATAGAACACCAATTAGACATGACCAGAACAGAAACTTCCCATGGCACATCATAGTAAAAAAATTAAATGTATGTAACAAAGACAAAATACTAAAAGCTGCTAGAGAAAAACAATAATTTACATATAAAGGAAAACCCATCAGAATTACAGCTGATTTCTCAATGCAAACTATGAAAGCCAGAAGAGCCTGGACCAAAGTATTCCCAGTTCTAAACAACCATGAATGCTAACCCTGAATACTTTATCCAGCAAAACTATCTCTCATGGTCAAAGGGGAACAGAAAATTGTTCATGATGCAGATAGGCTGAAAGAATTCATGTCCACCAAACCAGCCCTACAGAGAATACTCAAAGCAACACAAAGGACAGAAGAAAGTAATAAGTATACCCCCAAAAGCTACAGAAAGAAAACAAAGAAAAGTATAATAATGGAAACACAGGGCCACAAACACAAATAAATTAAAATGACAGTATCCAATACATGTCTTTCAATGATAACACTAAATATAAATGGTCTCAACTCCCCTATCAGAAGATACAGACTAGTGGAATGGATCAAAAAAGAAAACCTATCTTTTTGTTGTCTTCAAGAAACTCATCTCACCTTCAAGGGTATAAACTACCTTAGAGTGAAAGGATGAAAAACAATATTCCAAGCAAATGACTCAAAGAAACAAGCAGCTGTTGCAATTCTAGCATCTGACAAAACAGACTTCAAAGTAAAACTAATCAGAAGAGATAAAGAGGGTCACTTCATTCTAATCAAAGGAACAATTCACCAAGAAGATATAATCATGAACATATATGCACCAAACTCTGGCACACCCAACTTCATAAAAATAGTACTCCTGGACTATAAAACAGAGTTTAACCTCAACTCAGTAATAATAGGTGACTTTAATATCTCACTATCTTCAGTAGGCAGGTCAACTGGACAAAGAATAAATATAGAGAGATCTTACATGAAATGGACCTAACAGACATCTACAAGAATACTCAACCCAAGCACCAAAGAATACACTTTCTACTCAGCAGCCCATGCAAGTTTTTTTTTTTTTTTTTTGTAAAATTGAACACATTTTGGGAAACAAAACAAATGTCAACAAATACAAAAAACTGGAATAATTCTATGCATTCTATCAGACCACCTTGCAATAAAACTTATAATCAACAGCTAAAGAAGCTCTAGTAACCACACAAACTCATGGAGATTAAACAACACACTACTGACTGATGAGTGTTTTAAAGAAGAAATTAAGAAAGAAATAAAAGTACTCTTGAACTTAAATGAAAATGAGAATACAATACAGCAAACCCCCTGGGACACCTTAAAAGCAGTCCTAAGAGGGAAGTTTATAGCTCTTAGTGCCCATATTAAAAAATCATAAAGAGCACATGTTAACTAAATGACTTAACAGTATAATTCAAGACTCTGGAAAAGCAAGAACAAACCAACCCCAAACCTAGTAGAGGAGAAGAAATAACAAAAATCAGAGCAGAAATTAATGACATAGAAACAAATAAGACAATACCCCAAAAATCAATGAATCTAAAAGCTGATTCTTTGAAAGGTTAAACAAGATAGATCCTTAGACCAGTTAACCAAAAGAAAGATAGAGAAAATCCAAATCAACAAAATCAGAGACGAAAGGGGAATAAAAATGGCTAAGGGGCCAGACATGGTGGTGTGCACCTTTAATCCCAGCACTCAGGAGGCAGAGGCAGGTGGATCTCTGTGAGTTCAAGGCCAGCCTGGTCTACATAGTGAGTTCCAGGAAAGCTGGGGCTACAGGGAGACCCTGTCTCAAAAAAAAAAAAAAAAAAAAAAAAGGCTAAGAAGCACCTTAAAAAGTGTTCAACATCCGTGGTAATTGGAGAGATGCAGATAAAAACCACTTTAAGATTCCATCTTTCTCCAGTCAGATTGGTTAAGATCAAGGGAACAAAAGATTCCAAATACTGGAGAGGATGTGGAGAAAGAGGAACACTCATTTGCTGCTGGTAGGAATGCAAACTCGTACAACTACTATGGAAAGCAGCATGGAGAACTCTTAAAAAACTAAAAATGAACTTACCATATGATCCAGTTATACCACTCCTTGGCATACACCCAAAGAACTCATCATTCTGTAAAGATACCTGTATATCCATGTTTGTTGAGGTTCTTTTTGCAATAGCTAAGAAATGGAAACAACCTAAATGTTCCTAAACTGAAGAATGGATAACAAAAATGTGGTCCATTTACACAATGGAGTTCTACTCAGCAGTAAGAAAAGATAAAATTATGAAATTTGCAGGTAAATGGACAGAACTAGAGAATGTTATACTAAGTGAAGTAACACAAACATAAAAAAGCAAGTGATGTATGTTCTCCCTCATTTGTGTATTGTAGCACCAATCCCTTATATATGAGTGTATAAATTCTGATGCAACACTAGGAGTCAAGAAAATGCAAAGGGTACAGGGTGGTAAAGGAAAAGAAAGAATCTGGGAGGGGGATAGTAGGGAACAGATATTACCAGTGAGGTGGGGAAAGTGGGAGTGTTGGCAGGGAGGGGAGGAGAGAGCCATATGCAAGGGGCCATGGTGTGGGTGGTGAGGGAAGTCAGAAGAGGGGGGATGGTGGGAGGTGGGTGTTACCGGGAGGAGGGTGGGACTAATGGGAGCGTTGGGACTGGGGAGGGAAGAGAGGGACAGAATGGGAGGAAGGAGAATGGAGTTGAGTGAGTCTCAGTGGGCTGGGAAACCCACAGTGGGGTGTGGTGCCCTTGGGACCCCAGGGGAGGTGCATATATAGTGTCTGAACATTGGTACATGTGGATACCTGGGAGCTGCTTGGCAGGGGGCATGGTGCCAGACAGAGGAGACTTCCCTTTGAGTGGTTGGTGGGAGTGGTCCAGGAGACTTCCAGGATAACACAGGCTATTGTCAAACCTCTTGGTTGTCTCCCAGAACTAGTAGATGGGACCCTGCTGCTGAAGACAGGACATGCTTCGGATGCAAGACCTGAAGCTATGGAGTAGGAACTGACCTGGAAGCCTTCTAGCCGAAGTTTGGCTTTCATAATGCCAGATGATGATATGCAAACTGCCAATGGAAAATAACAATCAATGATCTAACCCAGCCCTAAAGCCTAATAACCACAAGGACTGACATGACAAACTATCTCCATTGATGCAGTAGTGGTACTTTTATTGGGGGGCAATCAACAGCTATCTAATTGGACTTGAAGTCCCCTCAGTGGGAATGAACTTGTGGATGGCACTGTATACTCAGTCAAGTACACATGGTAGGCAAGGATGTAGATTCTAGAGAAAACCTTATCTATTTCATATCTCTAGACAAATGAAATTTCTTACTATGTGTTAATATCCTTTCTTATATTTACAGACAAGCATACCTTACATCACTCATCAAAGAAGTTTCTTTTTAAAACAGATGAAGGCTACAGAATTGCACAGCTGGTCAGACACAGAGAATATATGTCTGAGAGATGTCCAGGACTAGGTGACACATCTACAATTCAACCTCTAAAACTAAGGCTCATAGAACATAGCAGAACAAGGGGTAGAGAGGAAACTAGTTCATCCCTCAACTCTCACCAATAAAGCTTCCTTCTACAACAAAGTATGATGTACATGGAAGGCCACAACTGACCAAGTTTTAAATACTAAGGGGCTGCAGAGTATGTATCTCTGGATAGGACTCCTATACTGAACCTCACCCTCCCATGGGTCAGGGACCATTGTGGAAGATGGGGCAGAAAGACTGTAAGAACCAGGGCTGGTTCATGAACATAGGGAAGCAGAGGCTTTCAGGTCACTGGAAGCTTGCACATGTAAACTTGTGACAATGGTGGCATCAAGCACAGGACCCATGCCAACTCAACTGAACAAGGGCTCAGAGGGGAAGAGAGAGATGGGTGGCAGGTCAGCCCTAGACTGAGAGCTGTTTGAGGCTGGTTGCTGCTAGATGGGGGAAAGTACGCCTTACACACTATCTCTGGATGAACTGACTGAAGGGTATCTGGGTGCAAATGCTTGACTGGACAGACTTACCATGTGTGTCAGAGTGCATGGGGTCCAGTAAGGGGATGGGGGAGATATGGATGGGGGCAAGGTCTGGGTTTGATTTGGAAACTGTTATATGAGAATACAGAAGCTCAATAATTTATTTTTAAATGCTAAATGTACAGAACAACAACAAAAAGATGTTTTACAAGTCATGAAAAAACACAGATGCCAGCCCATGGTACTATATCCAGTATCTATCAGTTGTAATTGAGGGAGAAAGAAAAACTTTCCATGATATTTAAAGAATTTATATCCATTCAGTCAGCTCTACAGAGGGTAGTAGAAGAAATATTTTGGTCTGAAGAGAAGATTAAACATATCTAAGAGGGCACAAGAAACAAACAATTCCAGGACAGTTAACCAAAAAAAGGTCTAAAAAAACCAACACTACCACCACAACATAACAGAAATAAATGGACATTGGCCAGCAATAACTCTTAGTATTAATGGTCTCAATTTTCCAGTAAAAAGACACAGACTAAGTGATTTGGATTAGAAAATAGGATCCATCTTTTCACTGCCTCCAAGAAACATGCCTCACCATAAACGATTGACTCCACCTTAGGGTAAATGAATGGGAGAAGTTAGTCTAAAGCAAGCTGAGTAAAGGAGCAAGAAGGTGTTGATACCTAATATCCTACAAAACAGATTTCAAACTGAAACTAGTCAGAAGAGACAGAAGGACATTTCATACTCATTAAAAGAAAAATACATTAAGAGGATACTACAATCCTAAACTTATATGCACAACGCACAGGGGCACCTAATTTCACAATAGAAACACTATTAGATTAAAAAAAACAGAAAAACAAAACAAAACAAAAAAACGCAGATTGGAAATCGAATGAACCTAACGGACATTTATAGAACATTCTACCCAAACGCTAAAAAATATGCTTTCTTCTCAGTAGCCTGTAGAACTTTCTTCAAAATCAACCACACAGTAGGGCACAAAGCAAGTCTCAACAAATTTAGGAAAATTTAAATAACATCCTGTATTCTATCTGACCCCAAAGGACTAAAGCTGGATATCTACATCAATAGAAATGGAGGAAAGTGCACAAACTTAGGAAACTAAATAACACATTATGGAATGAAAATTAGGTCAAGGGAAAAGATCAACAAGGATGTTTTTTAAATTCCTAGAACTGAATGAAAAAGGAAACACAACAACCCCAAATCTATGGTAAACAATGAAGAGTATAGTTCACAGCACTAAGTGCCTACATCAAAAACACTGTCACAGATACTGAGAAAACAGTCTCACATTTCATACAGAAACACACACACACACACACACACACACACACACACACACTACAGGACAGTGGAACAATCCTGAAGAAAACAGGAGCTGGAGTCCACCATTTCCTATTTCAAATTATACTACAGAAAAATAATAATGAGAACAACACAACACTGAAATAAAAGCAGACACTGGAGAGATGACTCAGTGGTCTGGATTAGAATACTTAAACATTTTTTATTGTCTTCGCTTTTTATGCATATGAGCATATTGTGTGCATATATGTAAGTGCACCCGTGTTGTGCAATGCCCACAGAGATCAGAAGAGAACACTGGATTTCCCTGGAACTGGAGTCATGCACAGTTGCTAGCTGCCACGTAAATGCCGGGAATTGAACCCTGATCCTCTGCAAGAGCAGCCAGCGCTCTTAGCCACTGAGCCATCTCTCCAGCCCTGTACTGCAGTTTTTAAATCCACATTTAAACATGTGTACATTTAATACACCTAAGCACTCAGGAGAAGAAATGGAAAACCAACAGGCAAAGGAAGGGCAGACAGATGGTTTCAGCCTCTCTGCCTGTGAGGTTTGCTCAGAGAAAAGAGCTGATTTCTTCGTGGGTAAGAGTCACTAACGTATCTGTTTACCTCCGCTGCATCCTCCTGCAGTCCAACACTCTGATGTGTTCTTATAGCTGCAGGATTCTTTCAAAACAAGTAGCGAGAAGAGATACAGTGTGATCAGTGGGAACTGTTGAAGGAAGAGGATGAGGGGAGGAGGGGGAGAAGAGGGGGAGGAGGAGAACGCAAAAACACAAATAAAATCAACTTTGGCAAATCTGAGTCATGCTAGAAAAAAGTTGTTTTTGGTTTTTTTTTAATTCCTGAGAATTGCAATTGAGACCTTGCTAGCTTTAATATTTCCCAAATGTGATGGAAAAACAACCAGTGGAGGAGGCTGGTTCTTAGCATGTTTTACACAAGCTCTGTGAGAGGCTTGCCCTTGCTGAGTGCCCCACAGTCCACTTCCTGAGGACCTGTCCTGAGTGGGCCGCAAGCGCCTTTCACAGACCTGCTCCCACTTCCCTTCCTTTTCTCACAGAGCGCGTCTTTGACTTCTGAGGTCTTTCTAATAACATCATGGTGAAAGTCCTCATTTGAAAAAATCGTATTTTGGAGCTGGAAAGATGGCTCAGCAGTTAAGAGAACGTGCTGTTCTTGCAGAACGAGTTCAGTTCCCAATACCCATGTAGGGTGGCTCACAACTGCCTGTAATTCCGGCTCTACAGGCACTGCACTTATGTGCACATACACATACACACATAATTTTTACAAATCAGATTTCTATTTACTGCAGGCAGAAAGAGATTATAGCTCTTAAAATAGCTCTTGTGTAAGCAATTAAAAACAAAAGTAGCTGGGCGTGGTGGCGCACGCCTTTAATCCTAGCACTCAGGAGGCAGAGGCAATCTGAGTCATGCTAGAAAAAAGTTGTTTTTGGTTTTTTTTAATTCCTGAGAATTGCAATTGAGACCTTGCTAGCTTTAATATTTCCCAAATGTGATGGAAAAACAACCAGTGGAGGAGGCTGGTTCTTAGCATGTTTTACACAAGCTCTGTGAGAGGCTTGCCCTTGCTGAGTGCCCCACAGTCCACTTCCTGAGGACCTGTCCTGAGTGGGCCGCAAGCGCCTTTCACAGACCTGCTCCCACTTCCCTTCCTTTTCTCACAGAGCGCGTCTTTGACTTCTGAGGTCTTTCTAATAACATCATGGTGAAAGTCCTCATTTGAAAAAATCGTATTTTGGAGCTGGAAAGATGGCTCAGCAGTTAAGAGAACGTGCTGTTCTTGCAGAACGAGTTCAGTTCCCAATACCCATGTAGGGTGGCTCACAACTGCCTGTAATTCCGGCTCTACAGGCACTGCACTTATGTGCACATACACATACACACATAATTTTTACAAATCAGATTTCTATTTACTGCAGGCAGAAAGAGATTATAGCTCTTAAAATAGCTCTTGTGTAAGCAATTAAAAACAAAAGTAGCTGGGCGTGGTGGCGCACGCCTTTAATCCTAGCACTCAGGAGGCAGAGGCAGGTGGATCTCTGTGAGTTCAAGACCAGCCTGATCTACATAGTGAGTTCCAGGACAGCTGGGGCCACAGAGAGACCTTGTCTCAAAAAGACCAAACAAAACGAAAAACAAAAACAAAAGTAAAATGTGATTTCTTTGGTAGTGTATGGATTTTCAAATTGTTTTTCATTCTTATCTATGGCAATTAGGAATTTTAAAAATATTCATAAAAAGTACTATAAAACTGGAACTGTATTTTTCAGTGTGTTCAGAAGACAGCAGGCAGAGATACACCAGCCTCAGGCCTCCTGAAATCTCTAGCAAAGCTACTACTAGGGATAAATGTGCATGACTGACACTGAGTTGAAAAATCACAGCTGCTCCTCCGCTGCCTTTGGTCCTCCTTACAGAACCGTGGTTCAGTGAGCTGAAGTGTTCCTCATGTCAGCTTTGTTGCTGGCCTCAGTACATCTGCCCCAGCGTTCACACAGAAGTAGCCGGACATGTTTGTAAACCGGTATGTTTTGGAATTTTCTTAGAGTTCCCACTGCACTAAATCTGAAGGGAAAGCTGGTACTTTTAAAATTTACTACCGCACAGACTGAGCAACATCTGGATAGCTTTGCTCTATGGCT
This sequence comes from Nannospalax galili, assembly GCF_000622305.1. Lineage (NCBI taxonomy): Eukaryota > Metazoa > Chordata > Mammalia > Rodentia > Spalacidae > Nannospalax > Nannospalax galili. Next base: position 305,625 of record NW_008339223.1, read on the forward strand.
TTTCCTGTTCCTTTAGATTTAGACTCAAGTTATGATGTACATGAAAGGCCAAAAAACTTGTGTGTGGCAAGTATGAGTTCAGGCTGACAAAGGCCTAGTAGTACAAGCAATGCACTTTGACAAAGCTTTTGATAAAACACATTGAACACTGTTTCAGACCTTTACCAAACAGTTCAAGCAACAGGGAAATGAAAGAGCATGGGGAAGGGGTTGTTTTTAGGAATGAAAAGATGGAATCTGTTGTCTGAATTAGAAACCTTGAATTAGCTATCTCTCATCACATACCTTGCTAGTGTGTACAAGACTCTCTCTCTCTCTCTCTCTCTCTCTCTGTCTCTCTCTCTGTGTGTGCATGCATGTGTATGTATGTATGCTTGTGTGTCTGTGTGTTTGTTAATATCTAACACATATAGAAAAGCAATGCCTAGGCTTCTCCATTACAAGAGCCCTTTCCAATTTGGTTGGTTTCCTCACTACATTCTAGAACTTTATCAGCTGTGTATATTCCTGAGAAGGGAAGAGAGAATGGAGAAAACAGGAACAAAAAAGAGAAGAAGTGTGTAGGGAATGGTGTGCACGGGCCAAAGGGACTGTAACAAGATGCTCTCTCCTGACAACTTCAGAGTCCTTGGGAACATTTGGAGCCTTGCTGTGAGGTACTACAGTCTCTTGTCATGAGCATTATGGAAACTCTTACTGGAGTTACCTCACATTGGTGCTTTAATTTGAGTTTGAGGGAAGGAGCTCCTCACAACAGGTGAGATCAATTTGAATTTTCAACCTGACCTTCCCATCACCGTAATAACTTCCTGGTTTCTTGGCTACAGAGTGATTTATGAGCAAGAACAGAGAATGATGTGTCTATTCTAGCTGCAAGGAAAACTAGAAAATTTTAGAGAAAAAATGTGCAGGAGGAAAGAAAAGAGAAGGGAGCAGAGAGACGATGCCAGGTTCAGAAAGAAGCCCCTAAGCTGCTGTGATGACCCAATCACTGAAGATCTAAAACATGGAGCTCCGTTTATAAAGTCAGTGTTTTAAACAATTTGAAGAGTGCTCATAATTTCAAATCACAGTGTGTGCTTAGAGCTTTGATCACCTTTAGAGAAGAGCCCTCCCTCCTGGAGTTCTCAATTGTTTCTCCCTGAGAAGGCTCTGAAGCCCAGCTCTCCTCCACATGGAAGCATTCTAAACAGCTTGACACCCCCAGTTTCTTGTCTCTTGTGCCCCTTTGTCTTAAAAAAAAAATTTAAAGCAATGATTTTTTTTCTCTTTCAAATTTATAAAAAATTTAAATTCACAATTGCCAATGAACCCCCAATAAAAAAACACTCTCCTGTGTCTTTTTTCTAAATAAGTAAACACAATCTTTTTTCAGCTTAATGGTAACAAGAGTATGGGGCTTTAAGCAGGAAACCCTTCTATGAACGCATTTATTTAGTGCTTGAAAAAAAATAATGTAAGATTAATGAATAAGGATTTGATTATTTCTCGCCTGTAATTCCATAAAGAATATAATTTTATATTGAATTCCAGTCTCATTTACAAAGACCTTCCATAATTAAAATGCCTCAATCCTCCTTAAATTAGAAAAGCAAATTGTTACATATCATAAGTAGGCGCTTTCCTGTTTAATGACAGTCACTTGGCTGATTTATGGCACACATTATTTTATATCAAAGTACAATGAAATAAGCATTACCAAAGGTAATCTCCGTAATGTCTGGAGAGGGATCAGAAACCTCAGTGCAACAATGAACGCTGTATTTAAAATGCAAAACCCAAAGACATTATTATGGTTTTGATTTCTTATGGCGCAGCTTTGCCCGATCCCTTATATTACTGCGCTGCACAAAGAGTGTTAGCCTGTGAATGCTGCTAAGATAACAGACGGGAAGAATGAAATATAAAGTCAATTTTCATGCAGAAATTGTTATCAAAGGGATGATAAAGTCTAAAGCAGACCAAGCTGACTCTGCCTGATTTCAGATTCCAAGTCCTGGCTCTATCACAACATGCAGCTAAGTGTTAAGATACTGTGTAAACAAATCCAGCCAAGGCACTGTGTTGATTATTCTTCAGATGCTGCTTTCCAGGATCTCTTTGCAAATGGAATCCTGCAGCAGACTGCAGGCAGTGAACAGGGAGGTCTTCCATCAAGATCAGACCAGTCACCTCAGTGAAAGACAAAATGAGCTTTAAAACTCTCACCCGGGTCAGTGTAGAATGGGATCACCAGGCTCCAAAGAAAGAAAAAAAACATGTGGTTCCGTGTACAAATACACACACACACACACACACACACACACACACACATGCACACACACACACGCACGTACACACACAGACGCATACACACACTACAAACACACACACACACACACACACACACACACACAGAGGTGCTATTTTAGTATGCACAAGTGAAGTCAATGTTTGGAAGCATCTGCTCTCGTAAACTTTACCCTTCTGGAATAAGAGGTAAATTACGGACAAGCTCACCTTGCACCGAAGGGCTGCCCACTAAACAAAGCCCCCCACCACAGCTAGAGTGCTGTTGACCATGAGGTTTGCAAAGTGAAAAAGGTGGTTTTCTCATCCTTTTTAAGGCTTTTGCTTGAGGCCTCAGAAACGAAACAGAGAGCAGCAGGAAGGTGTTTACTATTCAGTCCTCTTGGGTGTAATTTTTTAATTAGCCATTAAGATGATGAAGGCAGGTTCAGATAAGGATGAAAAGAAAAACATGGAAAAATACGACTTTCTGCAAGGAGCCCATAGCGGAAAGACCCAGTCCCCAGGGAGGTTCTGAGAACAGAGAAACTTGGGCCCCTTCCCAGGAGCCTTTGAGCAAACTTAAACCTAGTTGTTTGAAAGCTTAAGGAACTGGAGTTCCTAAAAGATGCTACATCTCAGGATCAGATTCTCACAACTTGGGGGTCGGGGGGTAGGAAGAGACTAGAAAGAGTCAAAATTGCCTCTAGCACAGAAGTGGCTGATCTGGGCATCTGGGCATCACACATCTCACAGGGACAGGACTCCAGGAGGGTATCACAGCCTGCTCATCAAAAGCCAGCCTGTTGCCCGTTCGCTCCTGATGATATTCAGTGGGATGGTGGGGAAACGCTGGAGATTCCAAAAGGTCAAGGGCGGCGGCCTCCGTCAACAGTCCATTAGAACAAACGCAAAGGCAGAGTGTTGCAAACCTTGAGTCTTCACTCCTCCTATTGTTGGCTTTGCAATATCCCTTCAGTGTCCTATGAAATCAAAGTTCTCAACGTTGGTATTCAAATGACATAATCCTGGACGTAGACTGTGACGCTTCAGGTGATTGTAAGTAAAATGTTATTAACAGATGGATTCCAACACTCGGAAAAACAGAACCCTGAGCTCCCTGGGCTTTGCTCTTTGCTCTTCTTGTAGTTATGGCCCTGTTCATCTGTGCACTAAAGTGCTGCCCTGAACCCCAGCTGCATCTGATTAAACACAAAGTCTCATCTATTAAGTTGCAACCTTTGTTTCACGTCCCTCCTTCAGTCTGCACCCCCTGCCTGGGTCCCGTGAATCTCTGTCTCCTTCCTGGTCAGATCCTATCACTGCCTGCAAGCAGTCTCTCACTCCACTTCAACTCCAAATCCCCTATACAACTAGAAGGACATGTTTTAAAGTCCAACCTGGTTACACAGTAACTCTGATTTAGTGGGTCTAGGGGAGACCCAGGGAACATGCAGTTTATTTTTTAATGTTTATGAAATTTCAAAATCAAAAGCAGAAAGTATAAGAGGAAGTCGACTCCCTTAAGTCTATCCTCTAAATCCAGTAACTACCAACATTTTCCAGCATTCAGCCTCTTTAGTTTTCAAGACTCCACTGTGCCTTTGTTTTCTGGAGTATTCAAAGGTTAATCTCAGACATTATGTCATTTAATCCCTAACACACAATTCCTATTTATGTTTTGTTAGTTGGACAACAATATTTTGCATTTGTTTTAGAATAAGTGTTTTTTCAAGACTTTTGGGGAGGCTGGGGGTGTAGTTCAGTGGTCAAACACTTATCTAGCATGTGCAAGGCCCTGAGTTTGAGTCCCAGAATGGCTAAAAGAATTCTGAGTTTTCTAAAGACCAGTCAACATGCATTTTAATACCTTGTAAGTAAAGCTGAAACTCCCCAGCAGGGCACAAAAGGCACCTGGAGATCTTGATCCCATGGAAGTCTCACAGGTTCCTGGGACCTTGCTTATATGAACCTACAGCAATGGTGTCAGCAAGCACAAGATCCAGGCAAACTCAAGAAGACAAAAACCCAGCACAGAACTGGGGAAATTGGCAGCAGGTCCCAACTTTAGCCAAAGAACTATTAGCAGTTGATTACTGCCTGATGAGGGAGAGTTGATCTTTAAGGGAGAGTCTCCAGATAGGCTGACTAGAGCCCAGTGGATGAGCTTGCGCTGAGGGAGGCTAACTTGTCTGGGTACGCTAACTTGACTTGATAGGCCTTAATATACATAATATACATTACCAACTGAGCCCATCTTTTAGAACAAAATTCATCTAAAACACTGCTGTTGCTACTGTCTTCACTTTAATGGCTGTATAGTGCTAACACATATGGAACTATCAAATGGAGAGTTATTTCTCTATTATGCAGTTAGGTCGCTTCCCATACTCAGCTGTCAGGACTAAGGATGTGTTGAACACTGCACACATGTAGGCTTGAGACCCAGACAATAGCTAATTTAGTGGCAAATTATGAAACCATTTTTGTTCCTCACAAGAGAAGATGCAGATGACTTCTTTGTGGAGTCTTCTGCTAGTAGACATTTTGTGCCATGAGGTAAGGACTGTGAGACCCCATTCCTCACACTGTGCACTTTGAAGCTGCTGTAAAAAATGACAAACTGAAAGAAAAATATATTCAATCCAGGAAGGGGCTGAAAGAAGCTCATTTTATGAGCCACAGCTGACCGGTTGCTAGAGGTTGATTTGGCTTATTGTGCTAAAAATTACCCTGTTGGACAGTCATTGTCCTGGGCTTATGGTCAAGCAGTAGAAAACGGACCCTCAATTTGAATAATGTTTTTGTCTCAAACAATCTTTTTGGATGGCAGGGGAGTGTCAGTAACCCATTTCCTGGGTTATTTGAGTGTTTGCCCTGTGAAATGTTTGGGATAGAACTATCCTGTTATCCTACAAGGGCCATAAATAGAGAAATAGAGAAGGTTTAGAGGTGAGTCTGAAATTTAGTACCACATCTGAATTTTATTCTTCTTTCAATTAAAATCAATCCGTGCTGCTTGAAGATCCTGGTCACACTGTGCTGGTAAGACTAGTCTGAAACTAGGACTGAAGAGATGGCTCAGTGATTAAGAGCACTGGCTGCTCAGGCAGAGGACCGGGGTTCAATTCCCAGCACCTACATGGTGGCTAACAACCATCTGTAACTCCAGTTCCAGGGGATCCCACACCCTCTTCTGCCCTCTGCAGGCATTGTGATTACCTCCACACAGGCTATATACTCACATACATAAAAGTAAAATAAAAATATTTGAATATTTAAAAATGAATAGTCTGAAGCTCACTGATTTCAGGTTACTGCACTGTAAAAGGTGAATAAACTAATGGCCCCAGGGTGGTAGGTAACCCTGACTGCAGGTTCTGTCGTCTAGGCAACCACTAGCAAGAGGAGTATTCCCTGTCATTCAGGAAGTCCTACTAAAAGGATACTATAGAAAAAGACAGAAAAGCCGAGACACATTCTGATAGTAGAAGGGATCTTTGCTGTTGGTTCAGGTGTCGAGCTCTAGGGGTGACTGAATTTCATTCTAAGAGACAGAAAAGCAACGGGACTTAGAAATATGAGAAAGTCAGTACCATCCAAAAATAAATAAATACGCAAATCAAACCTAAGCCAACCATGCTGTTTCAGGGAAAGAGAGGCATGAGAACATGCTGCTTCCACCAGGGTAACACTGATCACCGTGTAACACTTTAGCAGAGGAATCTATCGCATTTGTTAGCATAAGTTTGGGCTACTCTTGGGAAACAATTTTCTATTAAATATAAAGGGAAGAGATTTTGAAGACTTTATTATTGTTTGTTTTAGGCAAACAAGACCTGGGAATGCCCCCTTTCACATTCTGGCCGGGAGTCAGAACACGTGGCACTGCAGGGCCCACCAAAGCTAGCTCTCTATGGGTAGAATGTGAGCAAATAAAAGCATGGAAAAGTATTTTCTTTTAGAGTCAGACTGGGAACGTACATGTTATCTTGTATAAGTTCTATAAGAGAATTTGAAACCACCAGTGCTTGCTGGGGCATTCTGAATAAGTGCTCCTATAGGCTAAGGATATTCTAATTTAGGGGACAGGGAGCTAAGACCAGCAAGATAAACTGAATCTTCTGCCTGGCTTTGTATGACATTACATTGAGAGAGTAGGTTATGGATTTAAAAAAAGATTACAAAGAAAAATTTTTAAAAAAATTATTTATGTTGTTAAAATTATATGAAATTCAAATTGCATCAATAAAGTTTGATTGAAACACAGTCACATTCATTCTTTATTTAAATATTTTATTATTTTCATTTGATGTGTATGGGTGTATTGTCTGCATGTATGTGAGTGCACCTGTGTTGTGCAATGCTGTGGAGGTCAGAAGAGGGCTTCAGATTTCCCTGGAACTGGAGTTAAGGACGGTTCATAGCCACCATGTGGGTGCTAGGAATCAAACCCAGGTCCTCCGCAAGAGCAGTGTTCTTAGGCACTGAGCTATCTCTCCAGTCCACATTCATTCTTATATGTTATTTTGTGGCTACTTTTGTGTTGCAGAGGCAGCAGAGTTAAGTGATTCACACAAACCAAGTAGTCATCAAAGCTAGAAATACTTTGTAACTGACCTTTGAGAGAAAACATTTGCCAACTCTTTATTTAATGTATATTTTTATAGGATTTTTGTGCCTTTCATACAAGAACTTTATCATATTTAGACTGTTCACCTATCTGCAGCCCCCCATAGCACACCCACAGGATTTCATGCATTCTGACATATATGTTAAGGTCTATCAAGTCAAGTTTGTGTACCCAGATGTCCCTCGGTGTGAGTTCATCACTGGAGCCTGTTCAGTCTCTCTCGTATCAATCACTCCCTTAAAGAAGATCAAGTCTCCCTCACCCAGCAGTAATCAGCTGCCAATAATTCCTCAGCTAAGGTTGAGGCCTCCTGCCCATTTCCCCAGCTCTATGCTGGTTTTTGTCTGATTGAGTTTGCATGGATTTTGTGCATGCCATCACCATTGCTGTAAGTTCACATGAACAAGTTCCCAGGAACCTCTGCTTCCTTATGGTCATGTACCAACCCTGGCTCTTCCAATCTTTCCACCCCCTCTTCTGCAATGTTCCCTGAGCCCTGGGTGGCTGAGGTTTAGTATAGGAGTCCTATCCAGGGACACATACTCTGAAGTCTCATATTCTCTACATGTTGGCCAATTGTGGCCTTTTGTGTTCACTGCCCTCTATTGCATGAGGGAGCTTCACTAGTAAGAGTTGGGAGATGCATTAGTGTTCTCTCTACCCTATTCCACTGTGCTCCATGACCTTCTATTGTAGATATGTCACTTAGGGCTGGGCATCTCACGGACACTTTTTCTCTGTGTGTGGCCAGTTGTAGAATTCTGTAATTTTCTCCATCTGTTACAGAATGAAGCTTCTTTGATGAGTGGTGACTGGTGCACTTGTCTGCAAATATAAGGATACATATTTAGCGTACAATAAGAAATTATGTTCCTCTAACGATGTGACAGATGTAGGGTTTTCTCTAGGCTCTATGACCTCTCTAGCTATGTGTACTTCGCTATGTTTACAGTCCCATACATGCATTCCTTCCCTTTAACTGGCTTTAAGTCCAATTAGATAACTGCTGATTACTTCCAAGATAAAAATGTCACTACTGCACTGACAGTTGAACATGTCGGTCGTTGTTGTGGTTATTAGGCTTAAAGCTGAGATTGGACCATTGATTGATTTTTTTCCCTTAGCAGCTTGCACAGTGTCCTCTAAAACAATGAGAGCTCGTCTTCAGGGAGGAGCTTCCAGGTCAGTTCCAGTTCTACTGTTTCAAGCCCTGTGTCCGAAGTGTGTCCTGTCTCCAGCAATAGGGTCTTACCTTCAAGTTCTGGGAGGTGAACAAGGGTTGTGGCAATAGCCTGTGTTATTTTGGGAGTCTCTTGGACTACCCTGAGCAACAACTTGAAGGGAGGTTTCTCCTGTCTGGCACAGTTTCTTGTTACATAGCCTTCAGCTATACAGATTCACTCAATGTACAGATATTGCCAACTATTGTTCTAATACAACAGGCTCAACAGTGCTGCTGAAACTGTCAGATAGTCTGGTTTGGGCCCCATCCTCAGATTGCATTCTCCAGTGCTCGCAAACATGAATCCTTTTAGTCCTTTCTCCTCTACTGTATGGCTCATGAAATGTAGTGAACTGCTTATTAGAACATAGCATTCAAATGTCTTTACATTAAAAACTGTATTTTATGGTGTTTGAGTAGTTTTAGTGTCATATACCTACTAGAATTCAATATAACCATATGAAAAGGACATATATAATTTTACTTTGGTATCACATGAGTACTAAGCTACACAATGGTGACATCAAGCTAATGTGACACAGTGATGTGGGTGTAAGATGACAAGTATTATCATCACAGCTGATTATTAATGCCTTTTGGTGTGCTGTGAACAATGTGATGAAATTTTCTGTCGTTTCCTCTCTCAGTTGGAACCTGGTAGCAAAATGTATAAAGAACCAGCCTATGCCAGGCCAGGCTATAATAAGTTTGGCCCCTTCATTATGGTACTGGGTCTCCTTGGAGAAGTCAGGGTGAATCTAGGGAAAGAAACCCCCACTCAGTTAAGGGATCTGCCTTCTGGTTTGATTTGGGCACAAAAATTGACTCTTCTGTTCTTAAATTTTTAGGTGTTGATTTCCTGCTCCATAGTTCAGGGGTCGGAGTGCTGATCTTTCAAGAACTGAAATTCTGCACAATGCAACAGACACCTGTCTTGAATGTCATTGATCCTAATTTCTCATTGTGCGTGCGTGCATGCATGTGTGTGTGTGTGTGTGTGTGTGTGTGTGTGTGTGTGTGTGTGTGACAGGTTCTCCCACTGGATCTGGAACCACTGATTTGGCTTGTTCACTGATTTGGTCCCGCTCTCTACATGGGTTCTTGGGTATCAAACTCAGGTCCTCATTCATGAGCAGCTAGCACTTTACTGATACTGACACCCACAACTGGGCTCTGTGTTCTCCTGCCTCTTGGCAAGCTTGGCCCATCAAGCCTCCTTTTTCCTGCATCTCTAACCTCTTTTCTGATTCAGATCATAAGCAAACCAAGTTCATTCAGTTTTGAAGAAATAAGCAGTCGAGTACTTTATTTTATCCTACATTCTCTTTGCCTTTCTTTTCTTAGTTTTATTGATTCTGTGAGGATTCTCACAATGTGTTTTGATCATATTTACCCCCCGTCCTTCCAGGTCCACCCTTATCCCCCCAACTTTATGTCCTCTTTTCTTTTTTAAAACTAGCTCACTAAGACCAAGTTGTACTGTTCATATAGTCCTGGGTGTGGTCTACTCACCAAGAGTCACACCCTTAGAGAAAACGTCCGTTTCTTTCTCCTCCAGAAATCATCAACTGTCTATAGCTGCTCAGGTAGCAGTGAGGGCTCCTAAGTCCCTCCCTGCTCAGTGCTAGAGTGTTGACCGGCTTGATCTGGTACAGGTCTTTGCAGGCAGCCCTAGGTACTGTGGGTTCACAGCCATCAGTTCTACTGTGCCCAGAAGATATCGTTTTGCTCCAGTCCTCCCTGACTTTGGATTCTGACAATCTTTCTGGCCCCTCTTCTGCCATGGCCCCTGAGCCTTGGGGTGGGGGTGATACAAATGTCCCCTTTCACCTTCTTTCACGGCTGGGTTGTGCTTGTTTTCTTCCTTTAGCTTCTTGTAGTTTGGATCTCAAAGGATCACCTTCCTTCCCCTCTCAGAGCCCAACTCCTCACTACCAAGTGCTCTCCTGGGTCTCGTTCAACTGTCCATTCTTCCTTGGACTTCTGGGGAGTCTCTGCTGCTTATGCCTCGCATGTTAGCATTCCCCAGCTATGGACTCATTAGTCATTTACACTCACCGTGACAGACATCAGTCAGACCTTTAGCCTCAGCTACCACTTCTAGCCAGTAGATACTTAAGTCTACCATCCAGAGTCTTAACCATGCTCAGTGACCACATGGCTGCATGAACTAGGACATCTCCACATAGATCTCCAGCAGCTGCCTCAAGTCCAGCATAAGCAAAAGCAAGCCTCTCAATTTCTCTTTCCAAATTGTTTCTTGGTTCATCTATCCAAATATTCAAATCAGAAGTCTTGCCTAGACTGCTTCCCTTGCCTACAGCTGGGCCTGCAGCCACTTGCCAGGCTTTAAACCTCCCTATTCTTATTTTTCTTCATTTCTACTTCTTTTTGCTTTCTTCTTGGTGGGATAAGCTTTAGCCCAGGTTTCCTAGCCTCTTCTGGACTCTTTGGCCCTTCAATTTTTAAAAGTTATTTATTATTTTTATTTTTTGTGTATGAGTGTATTGCCTGCATGCATGTTTAAGTGCATCCATGTCATGCAGAGGTCAGAAGAAGGAATCAGATTCCCCTGGAACTGGAGTTACAGGCCATTGTTAGCCTCCATGTGGGTGCTAGAAACTGAACCCCGGGTCCTCTGCAACAGCAGCCAGTGCTCTTAACTCCGGATCTATCTCTCTAGCCCCTGGCTCTGGGGCGGTCTTACAGAATTGATGATATTTGAGCAGGCATGACTCACCTATTTAAATCCTCAGTTATTCCCAGTGGCTTTCAGAAGGATGAAGCAAACCTTTTACAATTGGGCTCTTGAGTCATCTACTTTCCCCCCTCCAACACACAACACCTCCTTTTGTAACTGTCAGTGTTTAGTAGTTTCCTTGTACTGTAAGAACTTGCTGAGGATCACTGCATTTCTCTCTAAGAAGAATGGGTTCAGTGTGAAATGCTTAATGTGTGGAATGGAGCAAGACATGGCCAGTTTTCAGGCATGAAGCTCTGTGTGAGAATGTATGTGTGCCACACTCTCCACTTTCAACCAGTTGATTTCGTCAAAACCTCATAGCTTCATTCCACTTGGGATGGTATTAGCTACCCTGCACCTTGAATCTTCATAATGATCTTTCCCCTCAGTGCTTTGGTTAATGGGCCTAGGTCTTTGGTTCCCATTTCAAAGCCCTGGTTGCCTTTCTCTACTGACCTGATATGTCTTCAAATCTGAGACACATAAGCTGTGGAGCATGTGCTGCTGGGCAGTTGTTCCGCCACAGTCACTTCCCTCTGCTTGTCTGATCGTTTATGTCTGATCAACTCTGGGGACCTAATGTATATGGATGAGTTTATTTCCTGTCACTACTACTGTTAGGGTCCGTGACTCGGTGGGTCTCTTCAGGAGAACAAATGCACGAGTATGGAGATGCAAAAATCAAGCAGAGTTTTTATTAAACCAGCTAGCTGTGGTCGACCGTCCTTCTAAGACACACAGGCCTGGTTGGAGTAACCGACCCCGAGGCAACTTCAGGTAAAGATTATATAGGCTCCCACAACCGTTACACAAAAGCCCGCACTTATACAACCAATAGTTTCAAAGCAAGCATTTCACAAACCAATAACTTTAAAACAAGAAAAAATGTTACAACTCCCTTCAGGTGTCTCAGTCGGGGAGGGATGGGTGGTATGTGCCTGGCGCGACCCTTCCCTGTTATCTTGTGTAAGCAGACATGCCTACATGACACGACACAGATCAGACAGGTCAGACTCCGGGGGCTGCAGCACTTGCCCCTATCTCCGGATGCCTGTGTCTCCAGTTGAGTTAATTGGCTACAAGCAGTAAATGCAACCAAGCAGTAAATTCCTCTTTCCCTAATACTACTAATAACTAATATTTATATAACTGTTGTGTGCTAGGCACTATGTGAAACACTGCATATGGATTGTGCTGGTTAGTCCTAGAGACAGCTGAGAAGAAGGGCTGGCAATTGAAAAACTGCTTTAATCAGCCTGTGAACATGTCTGTGGGGCACTTTGAGAGAGCCAACTGTGGGCAGTGTCATCTCTGAGATGATGAGCCTGGGCTGTATAAGAAAGGGAGCTAAGCACACCAGAGGCAGCGAGCCAGTAAGCAGCATCCCTCCATGGTCTCTGCTTTGGTCCCTGCCTCCAGGTTTCTGCTTTAGCTCCTGCCCTTGCTCCCTCAATGGCCAACTGTACCTGTAAGATGTCATAAACCCTTTCCTCCCCCACATTGCTTTTGGTCAGAGCCTTATTACAGCAACAGAGAAGCAGTTAGTGCTAGAGAGTGGGATGTTGTTGTTACAGACTTGACCATGTTTTGTGTTGTTGTTTGTTGTTGTTGTTGTTTGGGTTTTCTTTTTTTTTTTAAGATGGTGGAAGTTCTGGAGGTTTGGGCTGAAAAAGCCCTTGGGCTCATAGCTTAAAGGGCTGTTCTATGGGAGTGTAGAAGGTAAGAGTCCTGAGAGAAATGCAGACCATGGAGGCTTGGTTTGTGAGGGTTCAGAGGGAAGTTTGAGAGTCCTTGAGACTCTTATCTGGCAATTTGTGTGATGCATTTGAAATAACGTGTGGCCATAAAACCTGGTTAGATGTAGCTGAAAAATCATTGTGATGAATAAGAAACCAGCATCATTGAAGTAAAATCTTCTGAAGTAGTTCCTCAGAGTCAGCACACAGAAGCTGTGGTCCAGGGGAGCCAAGGCTACATCAGGTTAGAAGCCTAACTTGGCAATGGGTAAGAGTCTCCCTATGGCCCTTGTTCTGGTAACATGAAGGCTGCAGTATTGAAAGGATCATGGAGAGAAGCTGAAGCTTGGCACTGTGAGAAGCCAGGAGGCCATTAGTGAAGGTGCAGCCTTGGTTGAAGTGAAGACCCAAGGATATTGGAGATACCAAAAGAGTGGAGCTGACCCAAGTCTGTGAGATAAGCTGTGTGTGCTGTGGTTAGCAGAGCTGGAGAAGTGGAACAATCAAGGGCTTTGGAGCCCAGAAGATCATGAGTGAGTCACAGATGTCAGACACTGAACTATTTACATTACAGGACTTTCAGCTTTGCTTTGATCTGATTGTGACTGTGCCCTAGTTCTTCCCTCTTGGAATAAGAGATATGTACCTTTTCTTTTTTATTTTACAGGAGCCCACGGTTGAAAGACTGAATTTTTAGAGACATTGAACTTTTAAAGCACTGGAATTGTTTAATTATTATTTTTATTTTATGTGTATAAGTGTATTGTCTGCATGTGTATAAATACACCCGTGTTGTCCAATGACTGAGGAGGTCAGAAGAAGGCTTGGATCCCCTCAAACTGGAGCTATGGATGGTTTCTAGTCTCCATGTGGGTGTTGGAATTGAATCTAGGTCCTCTGCAAGAGCAGCCAGTGCTCTTAACCACTGAGCCATCTCTTCAGCCCCAGCACTGGAATTTTTAAAACACTGAAGACTTTTAGAGTTGTAGTATGTTTTATGTTGTGAAATTAACATGAAATATTAGGGACAGGAAATGAAAAAGAGCATGATTTATAATAAAGTATTTATGTGTCAAGCTGACAAGGTGACATAAAGTATTTACGTGTCAGTTGTGTTGGTTAGCGCTTGTCAACTTGACACGTACTAAGGACGTGTGGGAAGGAGAAACTGCAGCTGAAGGATTGTTTCCCTCAGCTTGGCCTATAGTCATGTCTGTGGAGCATTTTCTTAATTGTTAATTGATATAGGAGGACCCATCCCACTGTGGGTGGTGCCTTTCCTCAGCAGGTGGTTTGAGTTGTATGAGAAGGTAGCTGAGCAAACCGGTCAGCAGTGTTCCCCAATGGTCTCTGCTTCAGGTCCTGCCTCCAGGTTCCTGTCTTGAGTTCCTGCCCTAACTCCCCTCTGTGATGTTGTGACCTGAGAGTTATAAGATGAAAGAAATCTTTTTCTCCCCAATTTGTTTCTGGTCACTGTTTTATCACAGAAATAGAAAGCTAACTAGGACATGCGTTAATACCTATGCTATCTTTAAAATAATACTATTATGCCACTGTCATTTTACTGTTGGAGAAAGTGAATCAAAGAGAGACACGTGAACTTTTTAAGATCTTGTAACTACTACTAGGTATAACTAGGATTCATTCCCAAACCGTCTGGGTCCCTACCTGCCACCTTATTCTGCCTGGGTATAGATCTTCTTGGAAATATCTTCGTAGGTAGGAGGAGGGGGGGTGTCTCATTACTGGTGTAAATACAATAAGAACCTCTAAGATCAAAGCAGATGAATAGGCAGAAACCTATACATGATCTGACCTTATCAGGGGGAATCTAAGGACTTTGGTTCTGAGGTCAAAGCAATATTAAGCTGAGATGTTATTGACTCGAAACAGCCACATAACATGAAAACACCGACTGGTCACAGGGGTGTCCAGATTCTCTGATCAGAAGAAAAGAGCATGCAGCCAAACCTGAGCAGTTGGGCCTCTTGACAACCACACTCCCACATTTTCAAGATGTCCTGCCTGGGCATGGTGGTGCACAGCCAGGACTACTCCACAAAGGAGGGATGCAAGATCTATCCAAGACCTGAAATCTGTGCCAAAGAGCTGCAAACCAGCAGAGGAAGTGCTGCTCCAACTCTGATGGATTCCTCAAGATAATCCCTTGCAAAGGCCACGGAACCTCCCAGTTAACAATTCTGGAGGCACAATGCACACATTGTATGTTTGCAGCCAAAGAGAGAATATGCTCATCCAAAATCAGAAGCCAAGTTGAAAGCCAAGGCAAGAAGAAATTGTATACTGTGTTTACTTCTGTCTCCTTACACTTGAAGGGCAGCCCAAAGACAATGTCTTCCAGGTGAAACACAAAATTGGAGTTTACATTTATCAAGATCTTTCTAGGAAGGCATCCAATTGCCTGGTAGGCACAGGTACATTTAACAGCGAACTCTCCCCAACAACTCATGATTGTTTATCTCCCTTCAAGAGTTATTTCAAGGAGGCCACCAGTCTGGGAGACATGACTTGCACCTTGGACCAAATGATGCTTCATGAAAAATAAAAATTGTCCAATTGCAAGAGCTGCAAGAACTGAATCCGTATCAGCCTTCTGTCTGGAATCTGTTCAGATTATAATGATGTGTGAACATGAAAGAAAGTGCCAATTGCAGAGAAGTCCTCTGAACGGCAGCGGTTTCCCCAACTATCCTTCTCCTCCTCCCACCTGGTGCTTCCATGACTCTTCAGAATCCTTTCCCCTCTTTTCCCCGAAAGAGCCCATTGGAACCACTCATTGCCAAGACTACCCAACACTCATGATGACCAACCTAGGGGGTCAGCTTTAAGGTGCCTATGGATTTTAACCACTTCTTCTGTCACATTCTCTTCACCCCAGGGAGGCTCATCTTCCTCACCTATATGTCTCATCATTACCAGCAATATTTGCTGGAAAATAAGAATTGCAAGTGGAATTTTGATGGAGAAATGGCAGGCATGGGTTTGTATCACTGCAACAGGAAATGCTTCTAAAACTCTGTCTTTTAAGATAACCTCACCCGAATCCCTTACAAACCCCCCTTAAAAATAGCTGCTTGGGGAAATGGCTAAGAAAAACTCCTTAGGAAACAATTTTCAAAATATAACAACAAGGGACAGTGACATAACTCAGCAGCTAAACACCTGCCACCAAGCCTGACAACCTGAGTTCTATTCCAGGGTCCCAAATGGTAGAAGGAAAGAACTGTAATTTTATAGAATTATAGATAATTATTATAATGTTATAATGTTATTATATTATGACAAAATGCATCACATATATATGTATGTATATATATATATATATATATATCTCACAGGTTAATGAGAATCACTGCAAGCAGAAAGTAAGACTTCATTCTTTTCATTCTTACACAAGTCTGCAGAGCAGGAGCACTTCTATTCTTAGGTAGGAAAAGAAGGGCTATGTGTGGAGTACCTTCTTCTTTCCCAGGGCCAGGGGCCATCAGCAACTCCACTGAGTTGTTTACTGGTTTTTCACTGTCACAGAACATGTCAAACTACATGGAGAAAACCACCTTTCTAGGATCTCACTGATATCTTATTGGGAACTGAGAATGAGCTAACAACACAGCATAGAAGAACTGATTCTACTACTGAAATATTTATTATCTTGTCTAGTCATAGGATTAGTTTATAAAAATATGTGCTCTAGTTCACTGCTAAGACTTGTCAAGACAAGAAACATAACCTAACTTTCTTCACTGTCTTTTTCCTCTACAAGGGCTCAAACTTTGTCCACTTTACCTTAACCCGTTACCAGGTTTGTAACTTGTGAGAATTGTTTGGTTAGAAAAGCCTTTGTGCCTACAATGATAACTTTAAAATGCTGAAGAAAAAACTGCAGAAGACAGTAGAAGACAGAAAGCCTGTGATGCTTAAGGATTGGAAGAATTAATATTATGAAAGTGCTGTAGTCCTAGAAGCAATGTCTAAATTCAATGCAATCCACATAGAAAGCTATAAGGGTGTCAAGGGAAAACATCAATTGATGGTACACCAGCTTCAAGTCCAAATAACCACGCCAGTGGCCAGCACAGCCTATGTCATTGGTGCAGTAGTGGCACTTTTATCTTGAGGGCAATCAACAGCTACCTAATTGAACTAAAAGTCCACTCAATGGGAGGAAACTCATGTGTGATACTGTAAACCTAACCAAATACACATGGCTGGAGTGGTCACAGATCTTAAAGAAAACCCCAAGACTGTCACATCCCTAGACTAATGTGATTTCTTACTATGTGCAAAATATGTATGATTATATTTACAGACAAATATCCCAGTCACCACTCATCAAAGAAGCTCATTTTGCAGCAGTCAGAGACTATTACCAAGTACCAGAACTGTTCACACACAAACATTGTCTATGAATTTCCCAGGCCTAAGTGACACATCTACCGTGCAACCTCTACACTGAAGGCTCATGGGACATAGGACAGGGTAAAAAAGACTATACTAATGAATCTCTCAGTTTTCATTAATGAAGCTCCCTCATGCAGGGAGGGCCAGGAACACAAAAGGTCACAAATGACCAAAGCATAGAGATCAAAAGTTTGCTGAATGCTGGTCCATGGACAGGCCTCCTTTATTAAATTTCACCCACTCAAGGCTCAGGGACCATCATGGAAGAGGGGGCAGAAAGATGTAAGAGCCAGGGAGGAGGTGCATGACCATACTGAAACAGAATTCTACAAGCTCCTGGGAACCTGCTCATATGATTCTATGGCAATGGTGTCAGCATACACAAGTCCCATACAAACTCAGGCAGACAAAAACCCAGCATAGAACTGGGAAAATGAACAGCAGACCCCAATCTTATCTGAGGAAATATTGGCAACTGATTGCTGCTAGGTGAGGAAGAGCTGATCTTCCTAAAACAAGAGATTCTAGATGGCTGACTAGACCTCAGTGGTGGACTTGCACTGGGGAACGTCTGGGGACACTGACATGACACAGTGGGCCTTAACAGGGATGACAGAGTATATTGGCTCCAGTGGGGGTGCAATGGGAGGGTACCAGTGGGGATGGGGTTATAAAGATGCTTAAGATTATTTGAAATGTGCTGTATAAAATAGACAAAAATTCAATGAAAATAAGTTTTTAAAAATCCAGTTGCATTTTCAGCACAAATGACCCAGGATAATCAAAGCAATCCTACTTAAAAGAGTAATGCCAGAGGTACCACAATCCCTGATTTCAAGATACACCATAGAGTCACAGAAGTAAAAATAACATGGTATCGATGCAGAAACAGACACATAGATCAATGAATTCAGTCACTGTAAAAGGAATCAATGTAGATATAAACCCACATAGCCACAGCCAATTGATTTTTTTTTCAGGATGTAAAAAATACAAATTGGAGAAAAGAGTCTCTTTAACAAATGGTGCTGAGAAAACTGGATCTCCACCTGTAAAAGAATAAAATTAGATCCTTTTCTCTCACCCTGTGAAAACAATCAACTCCAAATAGATCAAAGACTTTAATGTAAGACCTGAAACTCTGAAACTGTTAGAAGAAAAACTAGGAAACACACTTCTGATACATGCACAAGAAAAGACTTTCTGAATAAGACTCCAGTAGCTCAGGAAATAATGCCAATAATCCACAAGTGCAATCTCATGAAATTAAAGAGCTTCTGATAGCAAAAGAAAGTTAATCAAGTGAAGAGCCCACTGAAAAATGAGAGAAAATATTTGCTACCTACATCCTAAAAAAGAGAAAGAAAGAAAAAAGTAGTGACAATGGCTGGTGAAGATGTGAAAAGGAGGGAACCTTTATTCACTGCTGGTGGAAGCAGAATGGGGAAGCAGGGGGTGTGGGAAGTGGGGATGTGCTCAACATACAATATTTACTTGTATGAAAATGCCCTGATGTACCACAGTACCATGTACAATAAAAATACAGAATGATTAAAAAAAGAAAGAAAGAAAATCCAAGGGCCAAATGATCAAACATGATTAAAGTGCTATGTAGTTTCAGTTCTTTGGAGATATTTAGATAAATATGGTTATAACAAAATAAAGGAAAAAGAAAATAGAAGTAAAGAAAGTCTGTGTGCCATGCTTTACCAGCCATGTTTGAATGGCAGTTCTTCACTGAAGCACTTTGCAAAAATGGGGAGCCCAGGCACAGATCTGGAAAGAAGGGTGCAGTATAGTAGTCTTTTCAAATAAGGATTATTTGGAGACATAGGAAGTGACTGTAAAATACTGACCACCTTTGTCTTTGTTCTTTCAGACAGCATGCTAGATTTGCCTGTATAGATAGCTGATGTCCTCTCTCTCTCTCTCTCTCTCTCTCTCTCTCTCTCTCTCTCTCACCGTGGTTTCCCCATTAAATTATGTTCCCCGTTCATGAATGGAAAAAAATACATTACCAACACAACCTTAAGCACTCCATCTCTCTTTTGTGGGTACCAAATTCCTCATCTGTAAAATTAAGGGCCTGAACCAGATTCCTCAAGTTCTAAAGCTGTGTAACTTTAAGAAAAGAACAAAGACAGCTCGGAAATCAAAGGTGACAATGTCACCATTTTGATATTCCTGTCATCTTGCAGCAGTCAGTATCTCTGTTGCTATGCATAAAGGGAACGTGCTTATGTGTGTCAGTCTGTAAATGTTGAACGGCATGGGGAGCTCCTTACGTGCAATGGCCCAGGGAGTGGCAACCGCGTGTTCAGATGATGGTGTACCCAGTGGTGCTGATCCCTTTTCTGCAGCAGATTTGGGTTTGTCTCTAAGCCGGAAGCATCTTCTTTTAACTTATTACTTCAGAATAGAGATGAAGCCAAACAGAAATTGTTCAATCAAGACGTATGTTTTCCTTGCTGAATCAGATCACTGGAGGCTGCCAACGATCATCTGTTACAGTGCCAGAAAGTCAACTTTTTCATGAAATGGAACAAAAGTTTACAAGGGCTATAGCCTCAACTGGAGACTGTTTTTGCGGCTTTTCTTTTAGTGTATTATTTGTCAGATTTTTATAAGAACATTATTGCTTTAAGAAAAAAAATTAAACCCTGAGAAATTACTCTCAGTCTAACGAGTTCTTTTCACTGACTTCAGACATCATTAAGGGAAGGCTATAGCCTAGGGCTGTGCATGAACTTTTTCTTCTAACTGTACACTTTATGTATAATTTAGCTTTCTTGCCTAAATTATTCAAGCAAATAGTGAGTGAAAATAATGGAGTTCACTGAAACCTTCCAGAGTATTAAAATAAAACAGTTTTTTATGTTGGTTTGAATTTCTAAGCTTTTTAATCATGGATTTCAAATGGAATGCACATGCCTGGATTTCCTTGCTTGTCCCCTGTGTCTTTTTCAGAAGGAGAGAAGAAAGGAAATGAACTTCAGTAGGTAATCCATTCATTAATCACTGATGACGAAAATGGCTCAAAATCTAAGGGGAACAGTGTTCAGAGGTAGTGTGGCCAGTGATGTGGCTAGCCCACATTTTACACAGTAGATGTAAAATTTAGGATGTTCCCATGTTTTATGAGCTGGGTAAAGATAAGTCCAAAATGACTGAAAAGAGAACCAATCTGTTCTGTTTAACAGGACAGGACAGTAGCAGGATTTGTACTCAGACCATGTCTGTTTT
Organism: Nannospalax galili; assembly: GCF_000622305.1. Classification (NCBI taxonomy): domain Eukaryota; kingdom Metazoa; phylum Chordata; class Mammalia; order Rodentia; family Spalacidae; genus Nannospalax; species Nannospalax galili. The sequence continues at coordinate 325,892 of NW_008339223.1, forward strand.
TTAGGGAGCTAAACATGTGTTCTAAGCATTAATGTTTCCTGTTTGTTGAACGTGGTCTGAATGCCTTATGATCTAGACAGACTTCAAGGAAACTGGGGAGTCATTGGGAAAAGTGGATTTTCTGGCATATTTAATGCATCCCCCAGCTTGGGAATGTGGTTCAGGGATGGGAATTCAGTCAGGATTTGGAGGAATCCCAAACAGTATCTTTTATCAAAGAAAGGTAGGGTGCATCTGTTCCCACAAGGAACGTCATTATCATGGCCCATGGTCTTTGGAAGCAACAAAGGCTGTGCTGGCAGGCCTGCTGCCTCTGGATTTTGAACAGGCAAGTGAAAGTGAGGCGGGCCTTGCACACTGGGGCCATGGCAAACCCTTCAGAGGGACCGAGAATAGCCTAGAATAACAGACCTATACATTTGATTTATTGACCTGATTAGACAGGGAAGAATTACCACAAAATCAATTTTCAAACCACAGACTAGAACAGGGGATTAGGTAGTAGGCAGTACTACTAGAGAGACTACTGAAGTCTCTCCCAGCCAGCCCTCCTAGCTTCCCCTCTCATGGCATAAAATCCAATAAACAAGGGAATGCAACCTGTGTTGGTTTTAATAATATTCTTGAGTCTCTCTAACATGACATTTTAAACAATTGCTTGGAAAATTTCAGCAATTCAATATTATTTTAAGCATTGATAAATACTTATGAGGCTAAATTCAAATCTTAGCTTTACTATGGAAGAATTGTTAGCCAAGTTACTTTATCTCTTGGAGTACTGAATATCTGATTAGTAATATGAAAGAACTGGGCATAATTATCGCTAAGGTCTGAGATGTTATTTATCTAGAAATGTCACTTGCGCATGTGTTTGCATAAAAACCAAGTCACTTTATTCTCTAAGACCCAATTTCCTTATCTAAAAATGAGATGTTGATACTCTTGGGAGAGTTTGTAAGCACTCCGAGTTTGTGAATGAGTGCGGGTTTAGAGTTAGAAGCAACCTGTGATGCCCAGTACCCAGCACCAGTGACCCTGCAGTGGATGCCGACCTCTGTTGCCCAACAGGAGAAGCCAGAACACCTGATTTCCAGCATCAGATCTGCCACAACAAGTGCTTTAGCTGAGGTCCTACATCAAGCTGAACAGTTTGGATGACACCAGCATGGTCTGGAGTTGAGTGTGCCGCCTGACGCCACAGGATCTTCATATCCCTCACTTCCCACTCTCTTCTCATTCTTTGGTCCCCACTCCATTCCCAAGCCTTTACCTCACATCTAGTTTTAAAATAATCTGTCATCTCATCTCAACATGAATCAAACTCATTTTTCTTAAACAAGCCTTCTCTCCTCCTGACTTTTTATTCATAGTGAATGCAGTCTCTATCCAAGCATTGATGCAAATCCAAAATCTTATCACCTGGGCCAACAAGATGGCTCTGTAAGGTGCTTGCCACCATCCCTGACAACCTGCATTTGATATCTGTGTCCCAAGTAGTGGAAGGGCAGAGGCAGCTCCTACAAGTAATCTTCATATGCATGATGTGGCATGTCCATGTTTATATACATATACATATGCATCATGTACATATACATATACATACATATGCACCACAAACACACACATGCCTCACCACACACATGAAATGTATGGCATAGGACTCTGGTATGTGTGTTAGACTTGCCTGAGAGTTTGAGTTCACAGAGGGATTTTTACACTGCAGAAAGTACACCATGGCACATTAGATAGCATGTCTTTTGAAAATATTTCTTCATTATTTTTATTAAATGTGTATGAGTTTCTTGCCTGCACCCACGTCAGAAGGGGAGGGCATTGAATCCCCAGAACTGGAGTTGCAGACAGTTGTTAGGCACCATGTGGGTGCTGGGAATTGAACCCAAGTCCTCTGCCAAAACAGACAGTACTCTTAACTGCTGAGCCAAGTCAGTATGCCTTTTTAAAAAGTATTCTTTTTGTTTCTGGGCTGCTGAGATAGTTCAGTGGGTAAAGGTTCTGTCCTCATGAGCCTACTGACCTGAGACTCATTCCCAGAACCCATGTAAAAGTGGAAGGAGAGAACCAACTTCACAAAAATTGTCATCTACCCTCTGTCTGTGAGCTATGGCACATATACCCACATACACATCTCTCTCTCTCACACACACATGCACACACACATGCATGCACATACACACACATACAATAATAACAGTAATAACAATGTCTTAAAGAAGTCCATGTCTTCTTGTCCTTGTCCACTCTGCGCTAGACTGCTGGCTGCCTTCCACCAGTCAGTCCACTAGAGATGGCTCTTAATTTCTACAAAAAGCACTGAATAATGTTCATCCATCATCCTCTTCCAACCCATCCTCATCTCACTTTGTGCTTCATAATTAGTTCGAATTTGGGAAGTGTTGAGTGGAGCAAAGTTAAAGGGATTCTTTAGCACAGATTCTTAATAGGGACATAGGCTACAAGTGTATAGGTCACCAGTGGATCTGATTTTCCAAAGACCATTGCCAGAGCAAATCCATTCTACATTCTTATGGGAGCCAGGCATGGAGTTGCTACCATTAATATATTAGCGGAGACTGACCTAGAGTGGAAGACTATTAGGGAAGTAAGAGCAAGGTTCTAACACCAAACCACCTGAGTTGGAATCTCAACAACTCCACTTTCCAGTTAAAGAATGGTGGCTAAGTTGCATAACCTACTTGTGCCTATCTGTGTATAAATCAACCTCATATGGAAAAACAGGAAAAAGAATAGTATTTACTTAAATGGGGTGATTGAGAGGATTAGTCAAATTAGCTGATGAAGTGCTCTGTGCATGTCTCCCTTGCTGTAAGTTCATATGGGCAATATCCCCACACTGAGTGATTTTCAAAAGTTAGCTTATTTCTAGAATCACTACCATCAAAGCAGGTATACAGCTGCTTAGAAAAATAACATTATGATCAGTCACCTACATTCCCAGTAAAGATGCCAGAAGTCTCGCTCACTAGCCAATCCTCAGGAGGCAAAGCACAGGAAGTAAACAGTTATCCTCCCACTTTCTCACTCTACTTGTTTTCCTAGTTGCCTTCCCCCTCCATCTCCTCCCAGCCTCTCACTGACTCTGCTGGCAGCCAGTCATTTCCATTCCCCCTTTTCTAAATTCAGAAACTTCTGTATGTTGTTCTTTCTCTCGCTTAACATTATATCCAAAACACTTTACTAAGCCATTAAATATATACATATATATGTTAGACAGGGTCTTCAGTTGGCCTGGAACTCACAGAGATCTGCTTGCCTCTGCCTCACGAGTGCTGGGATTAAAAGTGTGCACCACCACACACAGCTAAATACTGTTTTACAATACTTTTTAAAAAAAAATCTCTTGGAGTTCTAACACAGAGCTTGTATTAGTTTCATTACTGATGCTGTGATAAAATACCCTGACAAACATTCAGCTTATGGGAGAAAGGGTTTATTCAGTTTTCAATTCCAGGTTATAGTCCATCACTGCAGGAAAATCAAGGCAGGAACTTAAGGGGATTATTACATCACACCTATGATCAAGAGCAGAGAGACAATAAATGTATACATGCCTGGTGCTCAGCTGACTTCTCTATTTTTACACAGCCTGGGACCCAAATCAGGGAATGAGGTCACCCACTTTTATGCTGGGACTTCCCATATCAATTAAGACAACCAAGATAATCTCCTACTGACATGCCCACAAACCAACCTGGCCTAGATAATCAGTCATTGAGATTCTCTTCCCAGGTGGTTCTAGGTTGTGTCTAGTTGACAATTAAATTGTTATAGAGCTATACACAAATGTGCTTAGCCAACTTCCATTACAAATACCACACCATTATTTCCAACTTCTCAATGAGCATACAAAATTTGGTTAGGTGGTATAAATATTGACTAAACAGAGTATCAAACATAAATGCTAATTAGAGATAGAAATATTTTGAAGGGCATTTTTATTAATACACACAGAAAAATACTGGGCAGAACTCCATAGAAACATGTTAAGAACTACTATCAACGATGATTATTGTTATTTTTTTTGGTTTTTGTTTTTATGCTGGCATAGAACACTTGCATATGCTAGGCAAGTGTTCTATCATGAAGCTATGCCTCTAGGTCCAATGTTATTATTTTTTTTGTAAATTGCCAATTTAATTTGCCAAAGCAATGCTTCTCAAAGGATATTTTAAAATTATAGCTTTATTGAATAAAGTTCACATACCAAAAATCTACCCCTTTCAAATGTGCTATTAAATAGTTTTTAGTGCTTTAACAGCTATGTAACCACCATGAATAATTTCAGAACATTTTCATCACCACTTAAAAATAAAGCCTACGGCCATTAAAAGTCACTTCCCTTACTTACTCCTCTCTTCCTGCCCCAGGTAACAACTAAACTACTTTCTATATAGATGGTCTTAAGCTAATTCAAGGAAATTAAAATTTTGTAGTAATGAGTCTTAACTAATCTGTGGATATAATATACCAGCCCATTTATTCATTTTCCTTTTATGACACTTGGTAAAGTTTTATAGATTTTTGTCCCAAACAGATACAAATTATCCTATAGATTTATCCCTAGGCAATTGTTATTACTATGAATATAATTTTACTGCACTTTTTCTAAGCATTTTATTATAAATGTAATTTCTATTATAAATTCAATTTTACTATAAATACAATTTTATTTAATATATATTTTGACTTGCTTTTTTGTCCTTGGTAGACACTTCAACAGTCCACAAATAAGGATAACTCTCATACTCTTTTCCAATAAATACATTCTCTATCACCAGTTTCATTTGTCAGAATTTCCAGGACAATATTGACTATCGATGGTAACAAAAGGACACTTTCTTGAAAATGTGATAAGAATGCCTTTACTATTTTATCTCACAAATGTCATAGACTCCTGGTTTGTGTTCACTTTCCCACATTAAACTGATTCTTTGAAGAATGATATTAGTGGACTTCCTGTGATAAAATAACTTAAAATCTCCCCAGTGCGTGTATTTGTTCATATTAAAGTCACACTTTAAGACACAGAGTTCAATTTATTAGAGTTTCATTCTAATTATTACTTCTCATTATTCGTGAGTGAGATTGATGTATGACTTTCTCATGTCATTTTTTTTTTAATTTAAATTTTT
>NW_008339223.1:338101-349271 GCF_000622305.1 Nannospalax galili
GAGGGGGGGGGGGATGGAAGGGTGAATGAGGCTTAGGGAGTCCCAGCGTGGGGAGCTGCGCTGTAGACTTACCCCAAGAGGCCTGAGGATAGTAGTGCAGGCTAGGAGAGTTAGCCGGTGGTACAGGCCCAGGGAAGCAGAGCTCATGTCATTTTTATGCTAGGTTTGGTGCTGGGAACATGTTAATCTTGAAAATTTGACCACAGTGGTTTTCTTCCTTTGTTTTAGTGAAGTTTATGTAAAGTGGGAATTTTCATTAAAACTTTGAAAACACATCACTTGGAACAATAATCTGGACTCCTTGAAAAGAAGTCCTTTGGCAATACTGCATTTGTACCTTAGTTCTGGTTTGCTTAATTTCTTAAGTCAGTTTTGGTTATTTGTACTTTTCTTTTAGAATTTTTTTTGGTTTATTTATTTTTAGTTTATGTGTACGAGTGCTTTGCCTGGTATGTAAGTGTACCATATGAGTACAGTGCTTGCCATGGCTAGAAGAGGGTGTCAGATCCCCTGAAAACTGGAACAGATGGTTATTAGCCACCGCGTGGGTGCTGAAACTGAACCAGGGTCCTTTACAAGAGCAACCAGTGCTCTTTACCACTGAGCCATCTCTGTAGTCCCTGATTATTTGTAGTTTTCAAGAATCAAAGGGGTCATAGAATAAATTTACTCCAGGAATAAAATCAATTTACCCATGAAATTACTCTTGTTGAGAGAATCCAATACAATGTGAATGAGCTGGACTCCTTCTGAATGTAGATTTCATCTACGAATTCTGCTTTGGCTAGTACAACAAATAGTGTGGCTGTGCAAAAATTTTTACCATCTCTGAGCCTGTTTCAGTGTTTTTCTGGAGCACTTTGTAAATACACTGAACTGAGCAATGTGTGGCTAGCTAAGAGACAGTACATTTCTATTGACACGACAAATGAGCAAATCTGTGTGTGAACCATGAGCAAAAGAAAGCTGTCGCAGACAATAAGCACTTGCTGGTTTAGCTCAGACTGGCTTTGTCACATTTTACCTGAACCTCACCTTTCCTAGAGAGTCCCCAAAATGTAATATTAAAGGTTCTATTGAACCTCTGATAAGCACAAGCACTCCACATGGGGTATGTCTCTAGGCAACAGGGGAAAAGCAACAAAGATAAACTACACTTTCCCATATAGCTGAGAATGGCCACTGGAGTCTCAGTCAGAAATTCCTTCAAGGTCTAGACACTCACTCACTTGAGTAGCTCGCTTTGTTCAGGTATTTTTTCTGTATGGTCTGGAGCCTTATTTTTGGTTTTGAATGAGTGATTTTATTAAGTACATAACAAACCAAAAGTAAAAGAATATATAGCAAGTGATAGATAGGTACATAGTTAGGTAGATAAATAGATGGATAAACAGACAGACGGATAAAGAGCAAACGATCGTCAAACTGGGTCCTCAAAGCATCCAGAAGAAATTGAGGAAAGCAGTCTGAGTTAAGGAAGCCAGCTGACATTCCCCACCAAGAGTCCTTGGCAAGGCACAGTGTCCTCTCAGGTGAGGCTTCCAAGTCAAAGAACAAGCAGCAGGAAATATAAGATCATCAAACTGGGTGTTTGCCATGTGCAGCAGAAACTGACTGGGGACGTTGAATCGGTCATGTGGAATTTCTAAGTGAGCTTTCTCTCCATGACTGGACTCCCCGTGGCTGAGTGCTCATCTTCTCTTTCCCTCTGTGGGAGCTTTTATAGCATGGGGTAAACAGGAGTGATCTCTGCTGGAAACACTTCATCTACTAACTGTTCTCAAGGACACAATGTCTTTTCTCTTGGGCCGTTTTGCTGTTTCCTTCCACCCCTGTCAGTGTTATGTTGGGATGGGGGAGGATGACACAGCCCATCCCCAGGCAAGGGGTCTTGGAGCACACTTTGAGATAAACACGCTTGTGTGTGACAAGGGCTGAGGGTGCAGCCCAGCACCGACTTCTCAGTGAGCTCCAACAACACATGACAATTTGCACATTATACTTGTTCTCTCTCCTTACTTCACAAGCTCAGGATGTAGGAGAGCTAGGTATTCACTTGTCTGGATGAGTTGAGAAATGAAATCCTATAGTTTCTTGATGTTTCTTTGTGAAGTTCTGTGGGCAGTAGAGAGAGGCAGTGGTTCTGGTCTTAGGTCCACAGCAACCAGCGTGGGCTGTCTGCATATGTGGTTTAGACTCTAGCAGCCTAAGTTTTCACTTTTTTTTTTATTTTTTGGAGCTGAGGACCGAACCTAGGGTCTTGCGCTTGCTAGGCAAGCACTCTAGCATTGAGCTAAATCCCCACCCCCCTCACATTTTTTAAATTGAAAGTTTGTGGTTCTCAGGGGGTTGAAGTTCTCAGTTGACAATTTTTGTTTCAAGTGGTGGTGTACTGATGAACTTCTGCCAGAAGCCCCCGACCCTCATATCACTACTCTAAGAAAGGCCCCAGGGAAGCCTGTTTCTGTGTGTGATTACTGGGTCTTGACTTCCCTGAACGTTCTCTTGGGGTTAAATTGACTAGAAATATAAATGACCCTCTTGAGTTCACCAACAAGTGAAAACTTGAAAGTTTTGCACGTAAGTATTCTGACAAACTGCCTGGAAGCTTTTCTCCCTTTTTAAGTGGCTTGTTTGCCGTGAGAAGCTTCAGGGTTCATGAGAGGTGAGTGAGCGATTGACACAGCAAGCGCCTAGGCAGGCTCCTGAAGGGACAGGTGGAAGAAACAAATGTTGGGAGAGACCACAATGCCTGCTCTCACCCCTCCCTCCTCACAGTGACCTGGGGGGTAGTGCTTTTTTTTTTTTTTGCATGGAGGGGAGGCTTCTCCAAATCTCCCTGACTTACAGTCAATCCAAGAGAAAAAGGAAAGCAGGTGTGTCAGCCGCCAGGCAGCAAACAGAAAAAAGCTCACTGGAGCCAGCCTTTGCCCAGAACACCCTCCAGAACTGTGCTGTGTCACTAACCTATAATTTTGAGAAGTCAATCATCCATTTCTTCTAAAGAAAACTCAGTATGGGGGCACGTGGACTATAGTCATAGTATGTTACACACTTGAGTGAAAATGCCCTATGACAACAAAAAAGGAAAAACGTGCCAGATGTGGTGGCGCACAGCTTTGATCCCAGTACACTACTGGCAATGGGAGGCAGACCTCTGTGAGATCAAGGCCAGCCTGGTCTATATAGTGAGTTCCAGGCCAGCTGGGGTTATAGATACCCTATCTCAAAAAAGGAAAGAACACTGGGTAGGAGGAAGATTGAATGAAGCATTCCTGTATCCATTCATTCAATATTGTCCACTAGGCATTGTGAGGTGCTGGGGACACAGGGAATGCAGAGGGCAGAGAAAATTGCTGTCAGGAAGAGGCTGCATTGCACTACGGAAGTTATAGTGACCTATAGTTATAGGTCTTTCCGTTTTCTCAGAAATAAGATGAGTGGAATCAGAGGGGAGATAAATTAAGTGGAGATTCAATAGCTGCCATTTCCGAAACACTACTGTGAATCAATCACCTTTGTCATTTTGTTTCAACTTTGGCAGCTTCCTGGGGTAAAGATTAAGAAACTGAGATCCAAGGTCCACAGCTGATTCCAGGACCCAAAGCCACATGTGTCTAATGCCAAAGCCCTGTGTTCCTGACTCCCATCTTAACCTGGCCCGGGGGAGGGATCACATTGTTATGCTGTAACAAGCAGTCCTTGACCCTCTCTGTGCACTTTGGGTTCGTAGGTGCTGACAGTGGACCCAAACCCCAGCAGTACTTATTTAATTGGTTGGGAACGTAGCCTGGACATCTTGATAATTAAAGGTGGCCCAGGGGAACCTGGCTGAGAACTCATAGCAAGCTTCTGAAGAGGCTGAGCCTCCTTGATGCTGGCTGGCTCTCGAAGCTCCACCCATCACTTGTTCTAGCTCTGCTCTTCCCTCCAGAGAGCCAGTATGACCTTTAGGCAATGCAGTTCAGGTGGCCACATCCTTTTCTCAGATGCTGAATATTCTCTGTCAGCTGGTGCACATGCCTTTGAAAAACTGAGAAAACCCTAGAACAGACAGATTCAATAATAGTTGTTTTCTCCTCATTTTGCTTTATCCTCATGGGAATGCAGGACCAGGCTGTATTTTCTAATAGAAACTTGAGACATGTACTGAACGCATTTGTCCACAGACTACCCTCTCAGTGCACAGTTCATAGACATCGGATGTGACTTTCCATTTCCAACTCCTATGTGTCTGTCATGAAACTAAAGATTAAGGATGAAAATTATTTTAAGTAATGAATTGTCACTATGCTCACCTACAGCTTTGACATAATGAACACTGGCCACTCACCTTATCCCCATTGGGATGCTCATGCCCTCAAAGCTCTTTCGCCTCCACTTCCAATCCTGTGACGTGCTTTGACCTCGTGGTAGGTGGAGCTACGTCCACTTAACTCTGTTTGACAAATTTCCCTTATGTATTAGTTACTTTTCTGTTGCTGTGATAAAACACCCTAACTTATAGAAGAAAGGGTTTATTTGGCTTACAGTTCCAGAGGAATAAGAGTCCATTGTGGCAGGAAGCTGTGGTGGCAGAAGGTGGACAGAGAAGAAAGCTGAGCACTCATATCTTCAAGCAAACACAGAGGCAGAATGAAACTGGAAATCTGGCAAAGCTATGAACTCTCAAAGCCTGCCCCCACTGACGTGCTTCTTCCAGCAAGGCCACCCTCCTAAGGATTCTCAACCCTCCCCAAACAGCACCATCAAATGGGGACCAAGTGTTCAAATACTTGAAGCCTATGGGGGACATTCTCATTCAAACCACCACACTTAACCAGTGGGGTGTTGGTGAGAATGGCTCCAGGCAGAGCGTGGAGTGTGCTTGTGTTTTTGGACATGCTTGATACTGGACCAAGGCAGAGTAGATCATGTGGAACAGAACCTGACTTGTTTTCATCTTAAAGCTATACCCAGCTAAATAAAGCCAGCACAGATCAGCTCAATTCTATGTCATCCACAGATACACAGTGAAAAATAAATGTGAACTGCTAGATGTCTCTAATATGGTTATCTTGAGTGAATAGTTCTTTTACTGTTGGCTATTAATCACAGTGCTAAAAATATTTATTTAAAATAGTCTTGGCAATGATAGAGTCTGTGAACAGCCCACAGAGCTTCTAGGCCTTCCTCGGCCTCCGCACTTCCTAGAAGACAGAGATTCTCTTCCCACTGGAAGCAATGTTACACAAACTTTAGTCCTTACTGGCAACAAAATCCAGGCCTGACTGCTCCTTCAGAGAAACTGAAAATTCACCCCAGGCTAAGGGACATACCAACCCACAGCTTTTAAGAAAACCAGATGAGATTTGGGGGCAAAGAAAACTGTTTGACATGTAGCTGTGTAATGGTACTGGGCACTGATCTTCCTTCTTTGTGGTTCATTTTTAACCATGACTAAGCAAGCATTTGGTTATTCTTAAACCCCAAACATATTAATTACTTTTCTGCTGCTGTGATAAAACACCATGATCAACAGTGACTTACAGAAGAAAGAGTTTACTTGGGCTTACAGTTCCAGAGGGATAAGGTCCTTTATGGTGGAGGGGCATGTCAGCACACAGGCAGGGTGGCTAGAGCAGGAAGCAAAGAGCTCACATCTTCAACAGCAAACAGAGACAGAGAGCAAGCTACAAGTGGGGCAAGGCTACAAACTCTCAAATCCCACCCCCAGTGACTTGCTTCCTCCAGCAAAGTTGAATTTCCTAGAGAACCATGACCTCCCCAAACAGCACCACTGATTGGTGACCGCATGTTCAAATATTTGAGCCTATGAGGACATTCTCATTTAAACCACCACACCAAGTTTTACTTACTCTCTTTTAAGCAAAAATTTATTATTTTTTTTATTTTTCATGTGTGCGGATGTATTGCCTGCATGTATGTAAGTATACCCGTGTCATGCAATTTTCTCATTGCAGGTGAGGGTGTTAGATTTCTCTGGAAGGATTTGGGATGGTTGTTAGCTGTCATGTGGGTGCTGGTAATTGAACCTGGTTCCTCTGCAAGAGCAGCAAGAGCAGCAATGCTCCAGCCCTTTAAGCAAAATTATTGACATAGGAAGAAACATGCAGCTTATTTAAGTCAAGGAGACTTGACTTCCTTATTGCAAAGAGAAATCCTAGCATTTGTAGGTCCTTTGGTTTCTGTGTTTTCCGATATATTTTAGAAAGCCTCAGATGAAGATTTCTAAAGTATGTAAAACCTAAGTAGTTGGACCACTGATAGTCAATGTGTGCCTCCAACTTTAAGTTATATTTTATTTACATCTTTTAAAAAATAAGTGGGTTCATATGGATTCTACCTAGAACTCAACTAGGCTACACTGAGTTGATTAAAAAAAATTCTAGGGGCTAGAGAGATGGCTCTGCATTTAAGAACACTTGCTGCTCTTGCAGAGGCCCCAGATTCAATTCCCAGCACCCACATGGCAGCTAACAACCATCCATAACTCCAGTCCCAGGAGTCCAACACCCCCTTCGGACCTCCATGGGCATTGCATGACACAAGTGCACCTACCTACATGCAGGCAATACATTCAAACACATAAAAAAAATTTTTTTTAATCCTAGTCTAAAAATTCCACAGAGATTCAAGCAAAATGGTATATGTCCACACAGAGAGAAGTGGGTGGCTCCTGAACTTTGCCCTGCATTTCCTCATAGAGAGAAGCAGTCAAGAAGGAGTAACAGAAACACAGGCTACTACAAACCTTGAGTTTGAATTTCCTAAAAGGAGAAGAGACCCAGAAGAATTTCAAGAGCTTTCCTCTCCTGATCTCCAAAATCCTGAAAAATGTTGGAAAGCGGGTTTCTGTCCTGGAAGCCTGGAGCAACAGCTTAAATGAGGTATACAGGGGGGAATATGACAATTCAGTCTCAATTGGATTATTAAATCAATTACATAAGTATAATCATATTAAATTCTAAAATTAATTGCATTATATTGCATAGCACATTGAAAAGGCACCAAAAGGATTGTGGTATTTAGGTTACTCTTCTGTTAAATAATAAGATGAAATCCCAAAGTGTTTCTGCTTTCTGAGAAGAAATACCAGTAAGAGTGGGGTATCTGTTCTTGTATCTGGGAAATACAAACAGAAGGTTAAAACTGTACCACATTCTTGCCTTTATTTTCCTTTTTTTTTTTTGCATTTATTTATTGTGTTTTGTGTTGGGGGGCGGTCACTGGCCCATATGGAGGACAACTTGCAAAAGTGGGGTCTCTCTTTCTACTATGTGGGTTCCAGAGATTGAACTCTGGTTGTCAGGCTTAGCAGCAAACACCTTTGCCCTACTGAGCCCTACTGAGCCCTACTGCTAATCCCACTTACCTAATTATAACAGCTAACACATTCTGAGTCTTTTGTGCCAGGTACTTTGGTAGGGTCCACAGGAGGGCCACCAGTCCTTGGAATGTGTAAGGGGACTCAGAATTTCCAGCATTGGCTTTCCACAGCTGTGGGTCCAAATCTGAGCTTCAGTAAAGACAAAGGGGCCTATCCTCACCCCAGACAGTCTTCAGAAGTGGCACCATCAGGTGTATGTTTCAGAAGTGTGAAGGTGATTCTAATATATCTAGTGATGATAAAGAAAAAGAATCATCAAGGTGGTGTGAGGGAGTAGACCAGAATGCAAGGGAGGCTGGTTCTCCTGAATGAGGGTCAGCATGCTTGCTGAGTTAGAACTTACTGTCAAAGAGAAACAGGAGGTCTACAGTGGACATGAAGTTCCTCCCCTTCCAGTGCCCCAGGCATGGGCATGTTTAGCAGTTAGATGTGAGAATTAAAGCTGAAGATCTTGGCAAAGACTTCACACCAAGGTAACCTAAGAACTCCCAGGTACTAAAGGCTTGATGGGGTGTGGCAGGCAGAGGCCTGTGGCAGAAACAACTGGGGAGAAAGTTCCAGGAGGGTGTGATCTGCAGAGAGGACCAGCAGCTGACGAACTGCAGAGATGTTAGGGTTGCCATAGTGAGGCATCCATAAAGTAGCTGCATATCAAAAGCCAAGGAAGATTGAATGTCAAAGCTGGGGAGATTGCTCAGTGGTTACAGCATGTACTGATCTTACAGAGGACCTGAATTCTGTTCCCAGCACCTTCATCAGGCAACTCACAACTACCTGTAACTCCAGCTCCAAGGGGATTCTAGTTGGCTTTCTGTTGCTGTGATAAAACACTGACCAAAACCAACTTGAGGAGGAAAGGGCTCCTTGACTTATACTTCCATGTCCCTGGACTTCATTGAGGGAAGTCAGAGCAGGAGCTCAAGGCAAGAACCCAGACGCAGAAACTGAAGCAGAGACCACAGAGGAGTGCTGCTTACTGGCTTCCTTCTCCTAGGTTACTCAGCTACCCTTATTACACAGCCCAGGCCCATCTGCCTAGGTATGGCACTGCCCATAATGGGCTAGGCCCTCACACATCAACTAGCAAATAAAATACACCACAGACATGGCCACAGGTCAATCTGATCTGGAAAATTCTTTAGTTGAGATTCCCTCTTCCCAGGGTCACTAGTTTGTGTCAAATTGACAGAACTAACCAGCACAATTCACTCGTTGTCAACTTGACAAACACATCACTATAAGTCATACTCTTTTTACTTCTTATGTCTAAGATCTCATGTTCATATCACAATATGAAACACAATCCCTGGTCTTTTAAAAATTCATCAGTTAAGGGGCTAGAGAGATTGCTCAGTGGTTAAGAACACTGGTTGTTCTTGCAGAAGATCTGGATTCAAATCCCAGCACCCACATGGCAGCTAACAACTGTTCATAACTCCAGTCCCAGGGGATCCAATGGCCTCTACTGCCCTCCATGGACATTGCACGACACGGGTGCACTTACTTGCATGCAGGCATACCACTCATACATGCTCTCTTTTGGCCTCTACAGCATTTGCATGACATGGGTGCACTTACCTACATGCAGGCAATACATGCATACACATAAAATAAAAATAATAAATTTTAAAAAATTCATCAGTTAAAAGTCCAATGCCTCTTTTAAAATCCAAAGTCTCTTAACTGTAGACTCCTGTAAAATAATTTTAATTAAAAGTTGTATGCTTTCTTATTATTCCAAGAAAAATGAACCAGGGCAATCAGATCAAAGCAAAACCAACTCTAGCAGTGTACATGGCTTAGTGTCTGGCATCTGGAACTCATTCATGATCTTCTGGGCTCCAAAGAGTTACAGCTGGACTCTGCCATCTACAGCACACACAGCTTGTCCCACTGACGCAGGCAACCTTCAGCTCTACACCTGCCACTGTCCTTGGTGGTCATCTCACAGACAGAGCAGCCCCTGTGCCTGAGACTGCACCTTCACCAAAGGCCTTCTTGGCCTCTCTACAGGAACTCCAACGCTGCCATGTGGTACCAAGCCTCAGCTTCCCTCCATGACCCCTTCAATCCTGGGGTTTCCACTGCAACTGACGCTGCTCTTTCACCAGTGACCTCTCCTGGTTGCTCACAGTGCCAAGCCTCAGCTTCTCTCCATGGCCTCATCAATCAGTACCATGTGCGAGACTCTTACACATTACCAAGTTTGGTTCCAGCCTGATATGCAGCCTTGGCTCCCCTAGACCAAGCTTCTGTGTGCTGACTCTAAAGAAATACTTCCCAGAAGATTTTGCCTCAATGATGCTGGTTTCTTACTAATCACCACTAAGTTTTCTGCTTCATCTAGACAGCTTCCATTGTCCCAATTAAAAAAAAAAATCATGTGAATAGCCCTGATAGAGTCTTCGAATTTCGGGACTCACAAGCTTCCTCTGAAACTTCTCGAGCCAAGCCTCCATCATCTGCATTCTCTCAGCATCTGACCCTCCAAGCTCCTATGGAACAGCTCATTATGCTCTCAGCATTCAGCAGGCTTCCCAGGCCAAAGATGAAAAATAGTTCTACAGTCATTCCCAAAAACAACACAGTCAGGTCCATCAGAGCAACACCTCACTTCTCACATCAGAAGAAACTTGGCAAAGAAACAGTTTATTTGGCTTACAGTTTGTGGTAATTTGAATGAGAATGTCCCCCCATAGTCTTCATGTATTTGGACATTTTGTCCCCAGTTGGTGACACTGTTTTGAGAGCTCTTAGGAGATGTGGTCTTGCTGGAGAAAATGTGTCACCAAGGATGGGCTTTGAGAGTTCTTAAGCCTTGCCAGATTTCCAGTCGCTCTCTGCTTCCTGTGCCTGCGTGAAGACGTGAGTGCTCTTCATTCTGCTCTGGCCACTTTCTGCCACCATGTGTCCCCCATCATGATGGACTCTGATTCTTCTGCAACCTTAAGGTCTAATAAGCTCTTCCTTTTGAAGTTCCCTTGGTCATGGTGTTTTATCACAGCAGCTGAAGCGGACTGTGGAGTACCACCACTTACTGACTTCCTTCTCCTGGCTCACTCAGGTGCCTTTCTTTTTTTTAAATTTTATTATTATTTTTATTTATTTATTTTTAATTATTCATTTAATAAACACATACTTAGAAGAAGCATTTCATTAAAACAGTATTGACATATTCAATAACAATTTCCAGAGCTGAGATGCATCTCTATCAAAGGTGGCTGTAAATTTTTAGGCTTACAGTTGAATTGTTACAGTTATACAATATTGTACTCAGTATAAACCCTGTGAGACAAAAAATTAAATGAAGTTTTAACCTTTAAAAAAGATCTCCGTTTCCTTATTAAAAGATGCAGTTTCATACAGAAAAATTCATTTTTAGTGCAATTGACATTAAGATGTATGCACATGTGTTTCTAATCTCTATATATCTGAGTATTACTAGCCACAGTCGGTTACTTTCTGAGCTCCTTGGCACCTGAGCATGGATATAAGGTCATCAGGTAGATTTTAATGGTAATGTTTTTCACATCTACTAATTATGAAGGAGCAAATTTTTATGCTTTGAAGAATTTTTATTTTTTAATCATTATTTCTTTTCAATTTTTAATAACTACATGATTAGAAGAAGCAGTTCACTACAGCTTTGACATATTCAGTAACACACTCCAGAGCAAGAGTATATCTCTTTCACAAATGGCTGCAAGTTTCTAGGTTCACATTTGAATTAACAGTTATACAATACTGAACTCAGTATAAGCCCTGTAAGACATAAAATTG
>NW_008339223.1:349629-351685 GCF_000622305.1 Nannospalax galili
ACTATACACCCACTTCCTAGATGGCACCTTCCCATAGCATCCCACCCCCTACTAGAGCCCTTATACTCTGATATCCCTGCTACTGTCTGCTGTGTTGTTGGCCCCTAGCCTTTCCCCACTACTTGCCCTTCTGGTGAATCTACTCAGCCTATCTAGAGGTCTTTGTTTTAGGAGGGTCAGCTGTTCGTCATCTAGTGGTAATCAGTTGTCTATATTCCTTTAGATAAGATTGGGGTCTGCTGATCATTTTCCCAGTTCTATGCTGGGTTACTCTCTGGGAATCCCTTTGGCTACCCTGGCCATCAACTCAAAAGAAGGTATCTCCTATACGGCATTGTTGCTTGTTATGTAGCCTTTAGCTATACATATGGACTCTTAAAAAATTATATTGGCCCCTTTAGTCTTTGGTTATACTTTCCTTTGTGTGTTTAAGTTGGCCCAGATAAACCAATTTATTTTTACACTTAAGGTCATTTGAGGATCTGTTCCTCAGGAGTCACATGGGCTTGGGAGGAACCCCTGGCTCCTTTCTTTTACCAGTTCTGCCTATGTGAAGATAAGTCAAAGGTCCTGCTTCACACTGGTTGGCTTCGCTTGGAAGCATGGAGGAAATGATTCCTCTGTGTTGACCCTCCTCTTTGTAGAATGGACACTGGTTCAAGTCCATCTGGTGGGGTCTCCTCGGCCTCCTTGATCAAGAGGACAGGTGAACCACCATTACAGTACATTTTGAGAGATGCTTATAGTCCCCTGGAACTAGTCGACCTAGGAGGGCAAGGAGCAAAAACTGTCCTTTATGTCCCTCTGACCAAATTGTTCTAGGCCTCAAAGTATGTGTGTTAAACATCCAAGAAGGTTAGTTCCACCAGTCTGGTACTTTTAATTACTGTGTGTCATGCAGATAAATCTTGGGCAAAGACAAATTGTTCTCAGATAAACCTTACCTAGACATACATTTCTTGATCTGCTATGTATAATTTGTCAGTAGGTAGTAGGAGTAATATAGTTCCCTTGGTTTTCAAAACTAGCTAGGCATTATTTATCTCTCGCATTGACTCACCCCTCCACCATAGTTTTCGCACTTAAGGTGCCCCCATTTCCCCCCTTTCTCCCTTAACAATACACTTCTATGGTCCTACCTCTCTTGAGCTCCTTTTTTCCCTTTATCCCCTAGGTTCCTTGTATACCCTTCCCTCCATCTCCCTTAAACTAACCCAAGTTTTATCCATATATTCCTTATTAAGACCTGTTTCCCACTGTTCTTCTCTTTTGGGTTCTTTCTTTTCCTTGACCTCCCTGTTTCCTTTCCATTATCCTGGTTCCTGGAGTTATGTCTGGATCCATACCCACTTATCAGGGTTTGGCTCTCACTCATGAGCGAGAACATATATCGATTTTTTTTTCTGAGTCTGTGTTACTTCACTTAGTATAACAGTTTCTAGTTCCATCCATTTACTTGCAAATTTCGTGATTTCATCTTTCTTTACTGCTGAGTAAAACTCCATCATATAAATGAACCACATTTTCACTATCTACTTGTCAATTGAGGGACACGCAGGTTGCTTCCATCTCATAGCTATTGTGAAAAGATCAGCAACAAACATGGATGTACAAGTGTCTCTGCAATAGGATGAGTTTTGGGGTATGTCAAGGAGTGGTATAACTGGGTCAAATGGTGGGCTCATTTGTAGTTTTTTAAGAGTTCTCCACACTGCTTTCCATAGGGGTTGAACAAGTAACCCAAGTTTGCAGCCCCACCAGCAGTGGATGAGTGTTCCCCTTTCCCCACATCCTCTCCAACATCTGGTATCATTTGTTCTCTTGATCTTAGCAAGTCTGACTGGGGTAAGATGAAATCTTAAAGTAGTTTTAATTTGCATTTGCCTAATTACTAATGATGTTGAACACCTTTTAAGATGCTTCCTAGCCATCTTTATTTCTTCTTTTGAGAACTATATGTTCAGATCCTTGGCACATCTTTTAATTGGGTTATTTGCTTTCTCGATTCTTTGTTTTGTGAGTTCTTTAAATATTCTGGATTAAAATCCTCTGTCAG
>NW_008339223.1:352455-352849 GCF_000622305.1 Nannospalax galili
TGCATTTACTCATATTTGGGTCTTCAATTTTGTTCCATTGATCTATGGGTCTATTTTTGTGCCAGTACCATGTTGTTTTTATGGCTATAGTTCTGTAATACAGTTTAATACCTGGTATAGTAATCCCCCTAGCATTGCTCTTAGTGCTGAGGGTTGTTTTGGCTATCTGAGATCTTTTGTGCTTCCATATGAATGTTAGGATGGTTTTTTCCAATTCTGTGAAAAATCATGGGGATGTTTTTGGCATTGCATTGAATATATAAATGACTTTTTTCTTAGGATGGTCATTTTCACAATATTAATTCTTCCACTCCATGAGCATAGGAGGTCCTTCCATCTTCTGATGTCTTCCTCAATCTCTTTCTTTAAAGATTTAAAATTTTCATTGTAGAGG
>NW_008339223.1:353392-354757 GCF_000622305.1 Nannospalax galili
ATATCATCTGCAAAAAGGGATAATTTGATCTCTTCTTTTCCAATTATTACTCCATTCATTTCCTTTTCTTGCCTTATTGCTCTTGCAGGAGTTTCAAGCACTACATTAGAGAGAAGTGGAGATAGTGGACAGCCTTGTCTGGTTCGTGATTTCAATGGGAATGCTTCCAGTTTTTCTCCATTTAGAATGATGTTGGCTGTGGGTTTGGTATGTATGTCTTTAATTATGTTGAGGTATGTTCCCTCCAGTCCAATTCCCTCTAGGACTTTGAACATAAATGCATGTTGAATTTTGTCAAAGGCTTTCTCTGCATCTATTGAGATGACCATGTGATTCTTGTCTTTGGGCCCATTTATATGATTTATGACGTTTATTGACTTACGTATATTGAACCACCACTGCGTCTCTGGGATAAAGCCGACTTGATCATGGTGGATGATATTTTTGATGTGTGTCCATTGCAAGCATTTTGTTGAGAATTTTTGTATCTATGCTTATTAAGGATATGGGTCTATAGTTTCCTTTTTGGTTGTATCTTTACCAGGCTTTGATATGAGAGTGATGCTGGCTTCATAGAAGGAATTTGGAAGTTTTCCCTCCATTTCTATTTTTTTGAATAAATTAAGTAGTATTGGATGTAGATCTTCTTTAAATGTCTGATAGAATTCTGATAGAATTCTGCTGTAAATCCATCTGGTCCTGGGCTTTTTTTAGGCGGGAGGTGTTTTATAACTGTTTTAGGTTCTTTTTGTGCTGTGTGTCTGTTTAAGCTGTTAATCTCTTCTTGGTTTAGTTTTGGTGGTTCTCATGCCTTTAGAGTTTTTGTTTTTTTTTTTAGGTTTTCAAATTTAGCAGCATATAGATCTAAAGTATTCCCTCATAGTGTTCTGGATCTTTCTGGTGTCTGTTGTGATGTTTTCCCTTTCATTTCTGATTTTGTTGATTTAGATTTGCTCCTTCTTTCTTTTCATTAACTGGGCTAAGGGTCTGTCTGTCTTGTTTAGTTTTTCAAAGAATCAGCTCTTAGACTCATTGATTCTTTGTATTGTTTTCTTTGTTTCTATTTCATTAATTTCTGCTCTGATTTTGTTATTTGTTCTCTTCTGCTGGGTTTGGGTTTCATTTGTTTTTGCCTTTCCAGGGTCTTGAGTTTCAGTGTTAGGTCATTTATTTGGACTCTTTCTAATTTTTCAAATATAGGCACTTAGAGCTATAAACTTTCCTCTTAGGACAGTGTTTAATGTGTCCCAGAGGTTGTGTTGTGTTGTATTGTCCTTTTCGTTGAATTCCAGGAATTTTTTTATTTCTTAATTTCTCCTTTGACCCACTCATTGTTTAGGAGTGTGTTGTTCAATCGCCATGAGT
>NW_008339223.1:355107-355386 GCF_000622305.1 Nannospalax galili
AGGAATTACTGTCTTAAAGTTTACTTTTTATATCCTACTATTTATGTGTTACAGTACATTTCCCACCTATCTACGTCATGGAAGGTTTTTCTTTCCCCTTCAACTATAATAAACATTTTTGCTGGGTATAGTAATCTGGGTTGGCATCTGTTGTAATTTAGAAATGGAAATACCTTGGTCCAGGCTCTTCTGGCTTTCGTAGTTTGCATTGATAAATCAGCTGTAATTCTGATGGGCTTTCCTTTGTGTGTGACTTTCTGTTTTTCTTTTGTTGCATTC
>NW_008339223.1:355909-378092 GCF_000622305.1 Nannospalax galili
TTTTTTTGCTGTGACTTTGGCATGTAGATTTCTTTTGTAGTTTCTGATTCTTGTGTGAGACTCAAGCCTTCCTTTGTTGTGTTTAGATCTGCTTGTGTTTGTAAACTATATGTGCCTTTATGGTTTATTTGTTGAATATAAAGAGCTAGTTGGTCTAGGCTTCAGGGTCTATCTTTTGATTTTATATTGGAGTGGCCAGATTGCTTTTGTCTTCAGGAGTTCCCATGGAGGCCCAAGTCAGATGAAGATCAGATGCTCTTAAGCTTTCTCCTAAGGTCTGGATCCCTCCAGGAACGATTTTGGCCTCAGGAATTTGGGGGTTGGACTGGCCTGGGAGCCTGGCCCAGGAAAGATGCTGGTCTAGGGCAGCTGTTGGCTGTGTCGCCCAGAGATGCCAAGGAAGATGGGGGCAGGAAGCGGCCCCAAGGGCTCCTGGAGACTGCACTGAGGAGCTGGGTTGTTCTGGATACAAAGGGTCAGGAAGAGGAAAGGTCAGCCCTGGTGTCCAAGAGAGAGGCTGGTGGGTCATGCAGGCCCAGGGAAGCCAAGGGAGGGGAGGGCAGGGCCAGGCCCAGAGTGCTCCTGGGGATGCAAGGAGGAACTGAGTTGGTCTGGATGCAAAGGATCAGTAAGCAGTAGTGGTTCCCTGGGTGTCTGGGGCACCAAGACAAGGAATGGGACAGGACCCAGGCTAGGAGGAGAGATGGTGGGGGGGGTATGGGAGGGTGAATGAGGCTGTGGGAGTCAAGGCCCGGAGGGCATGATAGACTTACCCCAGAGAGAGGCCTGCTGGTCAGAGAGAGGTTTTATTTTTGTTTTTAAATTATGTGTATAGGTGTGAGTCCATGCATGTGTTTGTGCATGTGAATGCAATGCTGAGTTACAAGCTGCTGTGAGTCAAGCTGACTGACATGCGTGCTGGGAAGTGAACTCAGGTCCTCTGGAAAAGCAACATGTTCTCTTAACCTCTGAGCCATCTGTCTAGCCTCACTGGCTACCTTTCTTCTACAGACCAGGTCTACCTGCCTAGGGATGGCACCACTCACAGTAAGCTGGGTCCTCCCACATCAATTAGCAATTACGAAAGTGCTCCACAGATATGGTCACGGGCCAGTCTGATCTGGGGAATTCTTTAGTTGAGGTTCCATCTTCTCAGATATCTCTTGTTTGTGTCAAATTGACAAAAACTGACCAGTACACAGGGAATTTGATGTCTTTGGCTTCAGAGGGAGCTGCATCATGTGCACATGCCCACATACAGACAGATATATGCACACATAATTAAAAATAATAATCTTTTTTTAAACTGTTTTTTGTCTTTTTTGAGACAGTGTCTCCCTGTAGCCCAGGTGACCCGACACTCATTATGTGTTTTAACTATTTATGAGTATATTGCTTGAATGAATGTAAGTGCACCATGTGCATGCAATGCCTGTGGAAGCCAGAAGGGGTCATTGGATCCCTTAGAACTGGAGTCACAGATGATTGTTAGCCACCATGTGGGTGCTGGGAAGCAAACCCAGGTCCTCCGGAAGAGTAGGTAAGTCCTCTGGAAGAGTATCCAGTGCTCTAAACCAGTGAGTCAACTCTCCAGCCCCATAAATCCCTTTTTTAAAAAAAACAGTGCGGTCAAGTGTAGTGGCCAATACCTGTAATCCAGCACTTGGAAGGCAACAATATAGTGACTGCTAGGCCAGCCAGGGTTACACGCAAGACCCTGCCTCAAAAAACTAAAACCATGAAAAACAACAAAAGAAGCTGATTACACATGAAAAGAGGGAGGAGAAAGCCTTTTGCCTTCTTGTCTCAAATGCAGGCTTGAAGTCACTTGTTTGAGAAGTGTTGGAGAAGGGACTAGAGAGGTGGCTCCACATTTAAGAGCACTGGCTACTCTTACAGAGGACCCTGGTTCAATTCCCAGCACTCCCATGTTGGTTAACAGCCATCCATACCCAGTTCTAGGGGCTCTGATGCCCTTTTCTGACCTCCTTGGGTATTGCACAACATGGGTGCATCTACATACATGGAGGCAATATATTCATACACATAAAATAAAAATAATAAAATCTTTTTTTAAAAAAAAAAGAAATGTTGAGAAACAAGAAGGATGCATATAAGGTGAGAATACTCTAGCACTGGGCTTTGACAGAGGGCTGATGAATCAAAGCATACTTTCATGAAGATGTCTCTCAAAGCTGATTCCCCCAGAGGGCTAGGAAGCAAAGGTAAACCACAGTGAGACCTCAGGAAAGGTGAGTGACGGGCAGGGCCCCAGAGACTGGTATGACAAGTCTCCAAATTTTAATTTATTTCTTTTAATATCCATCATATTAACCACTGACTCGGTTAAGGAACACATGTCAGAACCCAGCACTCCCAGGAAATAGGAAGACATGCAAACCCAACATAACAGTGTCAGTGAACCATCCTAGATGTCTGTTTCTTACGGGTGTCATCTTTGAATGCTCTCCCATGTTTCCCAGTAAATGTAAGAAGCTCATGTGTCTGCAACAGATTCACTGCTTCTGTGTATAGTGTTTGCAAATGACAAAAGGAGGTGAGACAGGGGCCCACTGAGTCACAAAGGCATGTGCACACTTTGTCAACTAAAAAAAGTATGGCATTTTGGGGTAAATTTCATGGAAAATGAATGCACTATGTTCTGATGAATCAGGCACTGAGAATATTTCCTTAGAAACCACAGGCATATTTTCGTTAGCAGAGTGTGTATGTGCACATTCAAGTAAGAGAGAAAATGAGAGAGAGATACTGTGGGATTGAAGTGCACCAGTGAGTTCACATCTTGTGGTAAAAATTCTGCCTGAGAAATTAAAATGATATTTGAAACATAAATCCTGAGTTCTAACAACTCTCCGTATAAGCACCCGCCAGAGTCAACAGGCAGTTTGTTTGCTCTGAGCTTGTTTCTGGAGGTCAATTCTAGAATTCTCAAAAAAACATCTGTGCAAGTGCAGGGGTAAAAACCCGCAGCAGTAGGAGTCATGGGTGGTGAGGTGTGTTATAGATACCCTATTACTTCATTGTAATGGCGCACAGGCCTGGCGACACTGCAGAGGGACTTCACAGTGGCCAGTCCTTGAGCTGCTTTCTTGGAACCCGCATTCAGGACAGAGCAGCCACTCCGGGCAGTGCAGTGTAAACAGAGGCAATCCCGACAGGCGGGGATTCATCAGCATCCAGCAAAAGAGCAGGGCGCTCGGGCCAAAACCAGACAGACCCGGGGAGTCTTCGCCACACAAAACACCTTTCAGGCCAGTCCTGAGGTCATTTTGTACGAACCCTTCAAGCCATTCTATCTCTGGGCTTTCTCTTGCTGTCTTCTCCTTCAGAAAGGAGGAGGTCTTGGGGCCCCAAAGAAGCAGGCCTCCTTTCAAACTCTGATCCTCTTAGTAGGAATACAGGCTGAGGCTGGACGGCAAGGGCCGAAAGCAGCTGGGCCATTGGCACAGGTTCCCGTGCAGAGAGAACTTTATTTCAGGGCTAGGCTTGCCTCTGCAAGCGCAGAAAAAACGCTTTGAAGATAAGAAGACTGCCCGCAACCAAATGGAAAATGATGGGTGGCCGGCAAGTGTCAGGAGCTGTGGAAAGGAGGAGCACCTGGGGGCAGGCTGTCCTCACTTAGCTCAGGTTTCCACAGGCCTGGGGCTGGCCTGCCCGTGGCTGCAGCAGTTTAGATTGTGGCCGGAGCCAGCTTATGATGTGTGTATACACAGGCCTGGGAGCCAGGACCTCTGATGTGGGTTTGGGTCCTTCCACAACAGTTTCTGGAGGACCCTCCTCCTTCGTGTCCCTGGAGGCTTCTTTTTAGCACAGACTAGTTTCTAATAAACCAAGACTCCCATCAAGAGCAGCAGGACAGCCTATCGTCTCCTTTCTGCATGTTCCCTAAAACTGAGACGGGAAAATTCTAGAAGCATTCCCAAAGAGGAGAAGGGAGAGGAGGGGGAGGAAAAAGGAAGAGAGGAGGGAAAAGAGGAAGAGGAGGAGGAAGACAGTGGGGAAGAGGAGGAGGAGGAGGAGGAGGAGGGGGAGAAGGAGGAGGAGGAGGAGGAGGAGAGGTGGTATGAGTGTGGGAGGGAGACATCAACACAGAATTTTTTTTAATTTTTTTTTTGGTCTTTTTGAGAAGAAGCTTCATGATTTTTTGTCTCAAACAGGTATACATGCAGCTCTGTAAACAGAAATGTAGACATTTTGCCACCACTGTACCCAAGATTTGGAAGCAAAAATCTGACTCTAAGTCCTCTGAGGGCCGAACACTTGAGGTCTGGGTCATCTTTGTCTCCATAGTGGCTAATAGAAGTCTCAGCACATGCCAATGCTCAGGGACTATGGGATGGATGGATGGATGGATGGGTAGGTGGGTGAGCGAATGGATAGATGGATGGATGGATGATGGATGGATGGATGGATGGGAGTGGGGGTGGATGGATGGGTGGATGTATGAATGTGGGTGGGGGTGGATGGGTAGGTAGATGGATGGGTGGATGGGTGGGTGGATGGATGGATGGATGGATGGATGGATGGATGGATGAATGGGGGTAGAGGCAGGGAATGGATGGATGGGTGGGTGGGCAGATGAATGGATGGGTGGATTGGTGGATGGGTAGATGAGTGGATGGATGGATGGGTGGGGGTGAGGTGGGTGAGTGGGTGGATGAATGGATGGGAGTAGGAGTGGACAGGTGGGTACATGGGTGGGTGAATGGATAGATGGATGAATGGATGGATGGATGGATGGATGGGAGTCAGGGGAGTGGGAGTGGATGGATGGATGGATGGAGTAGGTAGATGGCTGGATGGAGGTGGGGAGTCAGGGGGCTGTGGATGGATAGGTGAGTGGATGGATGATATAACATATCACATCTAGTTTAAGGTACACATTTCTCTAGTACAGCCTCCAACAGTGGTTCCTGTTGTTTGGCCTGTCTATAAAACCTTATTACAAATAAAAGCATAGTGTCGCCAGGATGAATGTGTTTGCATTGTAACTATCTGGGGAAAAACAAGCTTTCCATTCAATGAAAGCTTCACCTCTATGATTTGGAAAATATATGGTAAAAGATTTCAATTCAACAATTAATGTTTTCATTTATTTATACATCCAGCCATATAAGAAGTATTTTGTGTTTCATGAAAGATTAGAAAAAACAGAAATGCCTTGATTTTATGGATCTTGTATTTCAGTAGAAGAGATGAATAACAAAGAAATAAGAAACACAAATCTTTATATATATATATATATATATAGTATATATATTATAAATAATCCTATAGAGTCTATGAAAGAAAGTCAGGCAAGTTAGAGAAGAGTGATAGAGTTGGTTACTTTACCTTGGTCACCCAAGAACTCTTCTATGAGGAAGCGCCACTTGGCCTAAGACTTGAAAGAAATGAGATGTTAAGTCCTGAAGACATCTTAGGGAAGAAAATTCCAAAGGCTCTGGGATCACCAGGGCCCAGAGAGTACTGCTTATACCAGCGCCTACACATGTCTCCATATTCTCCTCCCCAGTCCAGGTTCCCAGGCAAGATGGGCACAGCCACACAGTAGCTCCATCTCTCCCCTTTCCCTGTAACAGTGCAGTATATACACCCACCACCACCACCACCACCTTTCTTATTAAGACAAAAAAAAGGCCTAATCATCATCTCATACAATACCTGCGCTTGGGTATGAAGGAAATAAAGCCTTGTGCTCCCAGCTCTAGCCCATTACAGACGCTCATTTCTAGATGTTTGCCCCTTTTCTTCTCTTCCTCTCATTAGAACTCCAGAACTGTTGTTAATGCTGAGCCCCTACATATATTGCTATAGTCTGGATCTTACCTATCCCCTTCAAAGGTCCCTGTGTTGAAGGCTTGACCCCTAGGGTAGCACTGTTGGAGGTGGCAGCACCTTTAGGAGACTGGGCCTAGTGGAAGGAAGTGAGGTCACCACTCGTGCCCTTGAAGGAGATGTTGGGAGCTCAGCATCTCTGCCTCTTTTTCCTTCCTGGCCTTCATCAGGTGAGCAGACCCCAAACACACACTCACCACCACGATGTCTTGTGCCACCACCGGACCAAAGCAACAGGGTTAAGAGACTGTTCTGAGGCCTCTGAAATTGCAGGGCAAATAAATCTTTCTTCCTTATAAAATGTTTATCTCAGTTGTTTTTCCACAGCAACAAAAGCTTAGCGTATCTAGTAAAGCCTCTTGTTGAGTATGGTCTTTACAAACATCCTGCTTGCATAGATTTTCATTCCCACTTTACAGAAAGTGAAAAATGAGGCAGACAAGTTGTCTTACAGCACCTTAGTGGCCAGCAGGGGAATTCCTACTCCAAGCCCCAGACTCTTTCTTGGGTACAACTGTTGAATTTTTCCCAGAGCTGTTTCAGGTGATGTATTGCTGGGGACATGGTGATGAATTACAATACTCTATCTGAAATGTTTCTCTGAATTCAAGGCAGTGTGTAGAAGCACTGCCATTGTGATTATGATTTTGAGTTTAAATAAGGAAGTAGTTGTTATATATCCAAGACATCTGTCATTTTTATTAGCAGAACTCCTGGCAAATGTTTAATGCTAAGTACTGTTAACTACGGCAGGTCTGGGTCGATGGACTTCAATACAGCACCAGGTGGGCACAGGCAGCTGCTATTCCTCTTGGCCAGCGCACTTGAACACAGAGTCCAAGTCTTTCTAGCACCACACAGTAGGGGAAGTGCAAGAAACCGTGGGATCTGGCACAGACACGGACACGGGAAAGAGCGGCAGGCTTTAAGCTGTCAGATATGTGGCATTATGGTGCACAACAGTCAAGACGCCACTCCAGCACAGGACTTGCTGAACACTGTGCTGCTATTGTTGTTAATCTGGGATTTCCAGCGCAGCCTTACTTACATGATATAGACACTGAAAGAAAGCCCGTTGAACAAAGAAAGCGACTGTCCTAGCCACTTTCCTCATCACTGCGGCAGATACCTGACAGAAGCCACTTAATGAAGGAGGTGTTTGTTCTGGTTCATGGTGTCAGGGATTATCAGGCCATCATGGCAGGCAGAGAAGGCATGATAACAGGAGAGGGTCGGTCTGTGGCAGCAGAAGCATGTGGCAGCTTGTTCACATCCTGGAAGATCAAGAAGCAGATAGCTTAGGCTGGAGCCAGAAGTAGATGTCACCTTTAAGACCTAACAACGGGACTATTTCCACCCAGTAAGTTACAGACCCAAATGTCTACCTCACAAAACAGCACCACCACCTGGAGAATAAGTGCTCAAGCACGTGAGCCTGTGCAGGTGTTTCATATTCAAACATAAGGGTGATCATATATTGATGGCTACTGATACCTTTGAAGTCCTCTGAAGACCTTTGTAGACAATGAAGGGGCTATCCTACTTAAAATCACAACCGATTTTAAGGCCTGTCCTGTGACAGGCTTAACAGGGCATAGAGAATGAAGGTGAATTTCTTAGACCTTCAGCTACTGTCAAGGATTTGCTTAATCTAATACTTATGAAATACTATCCATTTCTCAAAATACGTATCTATTGTTAAATCTGAACTCAGAAAAATTAATGGAGATGGTGGAGAAGATTTTCTTATCTCCATTTTATGGCTGAGTTAACCAGGAAAGCTGACTGGAGAGCTGGGACTGCAAACAGGGCCTCTGACATCTCACTCTGTTAAGACAGTCCTCTGTGGCCCTAGGCAAAGCACGCTTGGGCACACTCAAAATTCCCCTTGCTAAAAGTCTAGTGCTGCACTATCCAAATCAGTCCCCATGGGCCACATGCAGCTACCAAGCACTTGAAATGTGGTTTCTCCAAATTGAGATGCATCAAAAGTGTAAATTGCACACAAGCCTTTAAGATTTGGCACAGAAAAAAATATGTAAAATATCTCATCAATAACTTTATGTTGGGACTTGTAGTTTAGCTCAGTGGCAGACCATTTGCTTAGCATGAGCAAAAGGCCTTGAGTTTAGTCTTCCGCACCACAAAACAAAGCAAACCCGATTATACTGATTATGTGTTGAAATGATACCTTAACTATATGAAACTAAATGAAACATATCAAAGTTAAACTCACCTGTATCTCTTTACTTTGTTGAAGGTAGCTGTTAGGAAACGAAGGCACATGTGGTTTGTTATGTTTTTCAGGGATGGCACTTACCTAGACAGAGAACCTGACCCTTCTTTGTTTGGGACTTAACCGTGCATCATTTCTATTGCAATGAAACTTTCCTGACAGACTTCTTTGTGTCCAGAATTCTTTCTGTTCTGACACAAAGGAAAGCAGGAATGAGGTGATAACAAAGGCTTTTCACATTCCCTATGATCCTTCTATTGAAAATCATAGCAGGCAGGAAACTACATTTTATTTTAACAAATTTGGTAAACATTATAAGCAACAACTCTAGGTTTTGGTTTCAGCCCATTGCTAGATTCTCTTCTAGAATATTCTCCCATTAAATTACATTTCTCCTCAAACAAGAACATGATTTCTTCTTGCCTGTCTCTTGGCCATCTGTGGCCCTCTTAAGGTAATATCTTGGAAGGGGCTCATCCTGGGACACAGAGTGCTGGATTTTCAGATGTTAACATCTGACGCCAAGCTCTCACTTGCAATGGGCAATGGTCTAACATGGTATTTACAGCTCAAAAAAAAAAGTTGTTTTTTTTTTTTTAAGCAGATTGCTTCCAGAAACTGCATCTGCCGCCCAGTAAGCCTGCTGGTTTGACACGCTCAGCAAAATGCATGAAGAACTCTTGAGCGTCACAGTGATTTGGTTAATTGGGTAAAGATAAGGGTTTCTGAATAGCAGAGTCAGTTTGCCATATTGGCCTGGTACCCAGGGACGTGTGATGGAAAAAAGCTCGGCTGTCTGGATGCATCTGAACGCTTGGTTATTTCATAAAGGCTGCACTGTGTATTTGGAATGCACATTTGCTCTTATGAATAACAGTAATTGTTTGGCTTGGCCTGCCTTTGTGTGACCGCCAGCTGGCAATGACTGGAACGGTGACACATGACACTCCAGCTGTGTCCACATGTTTCTGCCTTGCAGTATCTACTTCTATAATTTGCTTTTTTGATCAACAGTTGAGCCATTTGAGGGAACTCGTCGTATTACACATGCTAGCTACTTCTCTGCAAACACTTCTACCGCCATTTCAAAAAAGAGATTTTCATTATTCCTTGCTTATTATGGTGATGTTGAGACTTCATTAAACATAGTGCAGTAAAAGATACATTCCTAATTGAACTTGAGTATTTTTCCCTTGAATACACATAATTACAAGACAATAGCTTAGCATTTAATCAAGTGAACCATTAAAATAGTAACTAATGATGGTCTTACTATGACTGACAGACCTGACCCAGCTATCTTTAACTTTCCTTCTATTTTATTAGGCTTGCTATATTAGCCGTTGTAATTAGGTTTTTATTGGGAGGTGGTAACTACCTGGGTTTGAGTACAGAATCTTATCTGCTTGGGTGTTAAAGACTCTGTTGTGTTCCAATTTATTTTCTTCATAGGGACTTGGGAGAGGCAAGCAGAAATTGAACTTGACCCAAAATATACTTGTGTTTTTATTACCTTTTCCTGTGAAACTGAAAACATTCACTTAATCCCTCTTTCCTGATGTGGAAGCCTAGGGAACACACACAGGGCTTTCAGTTCTCGGGAAAATTCTAAGTTATGCAATCTTGGTAACTTATGGCCGTCCAGTAAAATTAGGCCATTGTCACTGTGTGAAGTGCCTCATCCATTTCTGCCCTCCCTATGGCTTGGGCTTTATCACGTCATTGAAGTAGTTAAATGTGAGGAAATACCCAAGTAGCTGAAGGAAACCCACATGTGAACGGTCCTTCTGGCCCAGAGAGAACAATACCCTGCAAAAGCATTCATGCTGGCTACGAGGAACTTTTCACCTGGAGGAGGAGGATCTACTTTACCCACTCCTTTAGGAGCCGGACTTTCCTGATTCATGTGAGCAGGCAGAGCTTTGACAACATTGAAGGAGTTAAATAGTAGCTGTAAAATGTTCAGTATGAGGAGGGGATCAGGGACAAGTCCAAGCCTGAAGTTCTACCTCAGGATCCACCATAAATTACCACACTTCCTCTAAAAAGGATCTCTTACTGTTTTAAGACATTTATTTTTACTTATTTCTAATTGACAAATAATTGTGTATGTTTATGTGGCACCATGATAGAGCGTCCAAGCAAGTTCACATGCCCATCATCTCTCCCATTTAATCATATTTTGTGGTGAAAAGGATGAAATCTATTGTAGCAGTTCTGAAATAAATAATACATTATTATTATTATCATCATCATCATCATCATTATCAGTAGTAATTGTGGTTACTTTGCAGTCCAATGAGTTGCTGAAACACATTACTCCAATCTAATTGAAATTTGGTATCCTTTGATCAACATCTTTCTTTTCCTCCTATCCCTCTTATTTCCCTTACCCACTGGAAAACCACTATTGTACTCTGTTTTTAGAAAATTAACTTTTTAGATGCACATACAAGTACTGTTGCATAGAACTGTTCTTTCTATGACTGGTTACTTTCATTAGCATAATGCCCTCCAGTTATATGCAAGCGGTTGGAAATGACAGAATTTCATTCCTTTTTGAGGTTATGTAGTATTCTGTAATTTTTTATTGATTTATTTATTTTAATGTGTATGAGTGCATTGCTTGCATGTATATAAGTACACCTGTATTGTGCAATGCCTGCAGAGGACAGAGGAGGTCATTGGATCATTGGAAACTGGAGTTACAAACAGTTGTTAGCTACCATGTGGTGCTGGGATTCAAACCTGGGTCCTCTGCAAGAGCAGCCAGCGCTCTTAACTGCTGAGCCATCTGTCTAGCCCCTATTCTATAATGTTTCTACATCTTTCTTTATCCATCCCTTCATTAATATACATTAAACTTGTTCCATGTATGGGCTATGTGAATTATGCTACAGTGATCACTCAAGTTCAGATACTGTTTCAACACACCATTTTCAAGACCTTTAGACATACAGGAAAAGTAAGACTGAATTATGTGATAATTCTGTTTTTTGTTTGTTTAGGAACCTCTATTATTTTCCACAAGGGCTGTGCTGATTTACATCCCAGCCAATAGCATGCAAATATTCCATTCTTCCACATCTTCACCAACACTTGTTATCTTTCATCTCTTTAATAGCCATCCTAACAGGCATGAAGTGGTATTTCATTGGGGTTTCAATTTGCATGTACCTGATTATCTGAGATGTTGTATACTTTTTCATTTTTCTGCTGATCATTTATGTCTCTTCTGTTATGGTTTAGATATAAAATTTCCTTCAAAAGGCTCATATATTTGAGCCCTGGCCCTAGCTGGTAAGACTGTTTTGGGAAGTTCTGAAAATTTCAGGACATAGAATTTAGTTGGAGAAGGTCACCCCCCCGGGGAGTACATTCTTGGGGTACTGAGTCCCTGGCTCCTTCCTGGCTCCCTTTGCTTTCTGCATTAAACGAGGTGAAGAAGCTTTCTACCACATGTTCTTACTGCTGTGATGTTCTACCCAAGCATGTGGGGCCAAGCAACTGTGGACTGAGTCTGAACCCGTGAGCCAAAATAAGCCTTTCCTCCACCTAACTGTTTCTGTCAGGTATTTTGGCCACAGCAATGAAAAGCTAACGAATACGCTCTTTTAAGTCCATCCAGACCCTACCTGAGCATTTACATATCATGCTTCTTTTGGTATCTAATGTCTGTTTCTTTTAGAAGAGGAGGAGGGGAGAAGAAGAAGTGGGGAGGAAGAAAAGGAAGTAAGAAAGCAGATAAAGGGTATATATGGGGAGTCTTGTCCTTTCTCCTACAAAGGACCTTGATGCAGCCCTGGTAGGACAATAAACAAAGAAGGACTAGACAAATGTAAAACACTCTGCAAACTCACAAAGAATTTTTAATGTTTAAATATAATGGAACCAGGCCAGAGATCATATCTGTTTGCTATCATATGCCAGGCATCCATTAAACATTAAATTATCAGTATTCAAAATATATACATGCCTGTAATCACAGGCTAAAGCAAGAGGATTCCAGGTTCAAGGCTATCCTTGGCTAAATGCTGTCTTAACAAACAAAAAATAAACAAAATGGATTTGGATGCCAAAATTAAGAGATGAATAAATCTGACTTAGAGACCCATTTTACCTGAAGCTAGAGACAGTTGAAACACATTAGCTGACTGATACTGTTTTCTGCTGGGCATTG
Organism: Nannospalax galili; assembly: GCF_000622305.1. Classification (NCBI taxonomy): domain Eukaryota; kingdom Metazoa; phylum Chordata; class Mammalia; order Rodentia; family Spalacidae; genus Nannospalax; species Nannospalax galili. The sequence continues at coordinate 368,185 of NW_008339223.1, forward strand.
AGATAGATGATAGAGTTTCAGGCTTCTTGAAAAAATTATTCTCAGCCAATTTAAGTCAACAAATTTGTGAACTAGAAGGAACCAGAAACCTTACAGCTGAGCCCTTCATCTTGCTGAGGAGGAAACTGGGTCGTACGAAAAGAAGTTGCTTGCCCAAGGACACACAGCCAGATCAGAGGAGTGAAGAGGCCCAGGCTCATGTCAAATGGCTTCTCTCTTCATTTACCCTGGGGGAAGACATTCTGGCAAAAAGCACACAATAAGAATTAAGAGCTGTCCTAGAAAATCCTGTTGCTGTGGGAAAGGAGGAAGGGGCATCAGACATGTTGCATGAGATCACAGGACAGTGAAAACCAGGATTAATAACCAGGAACAAAAGGTTGTCACATTTCTGGAGGGCTTTGAAGGGAGGCATGGTGGACTTGGCATGGTGGCCATAGAAAAGGGAAGAGCTGGTGCTGGAATAATCACCCAGTCTCGGGCAGTAGTCCCATGGGAGCAGTGGCCACCACATAAATAGTACAGAAAGTCCAGTCTACCATCAGCACTTGTGAACGTTGGAAGGGATTTGGAGCTAGAGGACATGGCACAGCAACAACAGCCAGACAGTGGTGATGCCTGGAATCAGAAAGCCAATACTGTCATGGTTCTGGGTGGTCCATCTGTTTTGGAATAAGACCCCAGCCAGCAGCTGGGGTTACCAGAAACAGGGACCAGCTCTTAGGGGAAGAAGCTTGCACTAGAACTGTCACTGTCATACACTGAGAACAATAATGAGGAACAAGCTGAAAGTGTCCATCGCTCAGTGCAGAGAGCTGAGACACAGCAGATTCTGATCTCAGTAGAATGGCTGGCATGCAGATCATGGGAACTGGACTATACCATCTCAGAAGGCACAGGCATGGCAGACTGGGATTGTCCCAAGCCCACTAGGAATTCTAGATTCATGATTGTAGATATTTCCACTTTTATTATTTCTATCTCCCAAAACCCTATCATCCTTCCTTATTCAGACTGGTTAGCTGAAAGACTGTAGGCTGAAAGTCCATGATTCCTACTAACTCCTTCTAATGTGAGAATTCCAGGCCTAACATAACTGAAGCCATTTGTTTCAAATATTCAAGGACCTAACCTAGGAGTATTCTTTAGGCTTTAAGCACTATGAGGGTAGAGATTGGGTCTATTTGCCTGGAATAAGAGGTCAAGGACATAATAGCCATTCAAAAAATATAGGTGGAAAATGAATACATGTCTAAACCATGCTCTTCTACTGACTGGCTATTCCAACACTGCTTCTCTGAGCATTAAGATCCTGCACTACCTACTAACAGAAATGTCCACATCTGGCTGGTAACTATAGCAGACACAAAATTGTGGATATAAAAGAAAATCTTAGGTTGGGGATACAGCTCAATGGTAGAACACTTGGATAGCATGTGCAAGACCCTGGATTCAATCCTGATGTGTGTGTGTGTGTGTGTGTGTGTGTGTGTGTGTGTGTGTGTGTGTGTATCATAACAATTACCCATCATCATCATCATCCCATCCACACCACCTGCACTGTCACTGTATCGCCTGTTGGAGAACAGGCAAGTCTGTGGAGCAGTCACCTCTTTATGACCGATGAGCACAGAGCTGAGCAAAGAGGCATTCAACAGTGACCTAACTAAAATAATGAATTCACCTATCAAGCTCTCTTGAAACGTTTGCATAAACAAAACAACAGGAATGTGTGGCAGTTTGGAAGGACGTTCTAAATAAATGGAAATCTGAAGAAGAAAAGAAACAAAACAGGCCTGGTTTACAGAAGACATCCTAGATTCTGCTGAACTAGCACAGAGCTTGGAAGTATGGTTAGTGCTCAAGTAAGGAGTGGTCAGAAGGTCAGGATAAGATGGTGGGATTTTTGTCGTGAATCAAGGGGCAAAGTTCTTCCTACATCAGATTCACAAAAACATTTAACAGGTGATGGCCCAAACTTACTTAAGAAAGAGTTTTACATAAAAGCTGCAAATGGAGTGAGTTTCAGCCACTAATTTCGGTCTGTGACAGATAATTTAAGATGTACTGCTGGTCTTGTTAGTTTTATGCATTAAAAGAATAGTATGTGAACACCTTGGAAGTTTATAATAAAATAGAAGTTTCCAGTGGTTTCTTGGGATGTAAAATGCTGGAAAGATCATTGGTCCTGTTGTAAGGGAAGGGTGGAAATCTACAGAATCATTCGTTTTCTTGACTCTATGGCCTGAAGTGGCAGAAAAAAGAAACTAAAGAAACACAGATAAATCCAGAGACAGCGACAAATGGCTTTGCTGCAGCAGAGCACAGGACAAAGACCAAGCAGAAAGTGGGCACGGAGTTCTACCTAACGCTTCTAATGAGCTGAGAAGGCTACCTGGCTTAAGTGGGACTATAGGACTACTGAGTTACAGGCATAAAGATGTCTGAACTTGGTCACAGCATCACCTCCACCAGTGTTGCCCAGGGATCACCCAGGTGCTCATGAGAAAGAATGAGGACAGGCAGGAACCAGTGAGCTGACAGAGAACTCCAAGCAGAACTGACTATGAGTGGACACTATTCTGTCCAAGTATCTCTTCTCTTTGGAGCAAAAACCTTCAAATTCCCTGCAATGTAAGAAAGAAACCTTGGTCTATTAAAAAAAAAAAAAGCATAAAATGAGCGAGTGAAATTAATCACAAATTTCATTTTTTTCTATTCTTTAAAATGCTCTAAAATTAATTGAATTTCTAAAGCAAAAATAGCAGCAATGTATAAAAGTGTCAAATAATCGCAGTATAATCAAGACAGTGTTGTATTGCTCGGGATGCATGCAATCCTCAATGGAACAGAATAAAGGGCCCCAAATCAGGTGCCCAAGTGATCAATTGATTTTTTAACATAGTGGCAAGGCAATTCAGTGGTAACACAAGTCCACCACAAAAAATCTCCCCTAGAGTATTTGTGATGACCTGTACCTCTACTTAATTTGGCACAACTGCTAAAAACCAAAGACAAGAGAGAGAAATCTTAAAAGTAGCCAAAGGGAAACAAAGACTATTTGTAATGGCAATAGTAAGACTTCTGGTTTACTCTGAAACAAAAGATATGGGAAATATAGGGTATTGGAATACCATCTTGAAATCACTCAAGGGAAGCAATAGGGAATCTAGAATTCTATACAAATATGAAATAATTTTGAAATAAAATATACACAAGGTACACTTTATTTGGTGTAAGTTCTTGAAAGATGAAAAATGTCACTCCCATGATAACTGGCAGAGATGAAGGAAAAAATTCTCATTGTTCTACCCAATGGGCAAGGAATCCTTATAAACAGATTACAAGAGAAAACAGCTCCTTTGTGAGAGTGACCAAATTGTGATGGCATCTTCCATACCTAAAGACTGACTTACCTGGGTTCCAACCTAAGGAAGCAGCCATCTCCCACAATCAGAAATCCTCTGCACCATGAGGAGCCATCAAATAAGCGGGTACTCCAGTTTGAACCTGAAATGTCCTCACATGCCTTGAGTGCTGACTCCCTGGCTGGGACCTTCTTTGGGAGGCAATGGAATCATTAGGCAGTGAAGCCTGGCTGGTCAATGTGGTCACAAGAAACAGAGCCTTTAAGGTCACACACACTTCTGCGTCCACCCTGGGTTGTCTCCTTCCTGTTCACCATGATGTGGAAGCCTCTGACACATGTTGATGCCACAGGGAAGCTAGCCCTTCTTGCTGGAATGAAGGCCCATTCAAATGGACCACAATAAGTCTTTCCTCCTTTAAGTTGGTCCTGTTAGGTTTTGGGTTTTTTGCTTTTTTTTTTTTTCTTTCTTAGTGACAAGAAAATAGCTAACACTGAGAATAGCATTTGAACTGCCAGGGCAGAGTCTGCACAAGTACCAAATGCAAAGTAAACCTGACAGATCTTGAAGCACTGTTCCCTTTCGTACATCTTTGAATTTTTTTCCCAAAAGGCAGCAATGGTCTAGAACTCTGTTATTGTTTGTTTTCACAATACTTGGGTTCTCTAGTCCTCTGGAATTGAAGTCAAAGGTAAGCCACATATCTTGAACCACAGCACAATCCCCATCTCAGCTGAAACACTAGAAAACATCGAAAGATAGCTTTAAGCTGGGTGTAGTAGTTTACACCTGTAATTCCAGTGAAGGAGGCTGAGGCAGGAGGATTGATGCATGTTTGAGGCCAGCCTGGGCTACAGCAAGTTTTTAGGCCATCATGGACTGCAGGAAAAGACTCTGCCTCAAAAAGATAGCTTTAATTTAAGGACTGGGCTGATCAAAATGAACTCAATGTAATTATAGCTGCAGTTCAACTTGATTCTAAGAGGAAGCTAAATGACCAGGGCTTAACCTTAACAACCAAAGGAAAGAGATTTTAATATCTGGTAGATAAATAAAACTAAACACTAAAATAACTTAGTCTTCATTATTCTTTTATTAAAATGTCAAGCACAAAAATGTTTAGTATAAAACTTGTAAAATAGAATGAAAGTTATATATAATTAAAACAAAACATAGTCAATAAAAACGGAACTGCAGTTGATATAATTGCTGAATGGAATAAAGAAGAAACTGAAAGACAGGTAAATATGCTTGAAATTTTATAGGAAAAGATGACAAAGAAATAAATTTTATGAAATTGATAGGAAATAAAAAGTGTAAGTTTTCAACAACTATAAATATAATTTCTGGAATAAAAAAATCCATTGAATAGGTTTAGTAGCAGTTTGAATACTGAAAAATATAGTTTGAGTATACAGCTCAAAAGAAATTATCTGAACTAAAAGTAGAATGAGAAAAATTATGAGTAAGAAAGAAAGGGGCTGGAGAGATAGTTCAGCTGTTAAGAGCACTGGCTGCTCTTGCAAAGGACCCAGGTTCAATTCCCAGCACCCACATGGCAGCTAACAATTGTTCACAACTCCAGTTCCAGGGGAATTCGATGCCCTCTTCTGATCTCCATGGGCATTGGTGCATGTACATACATGAAGACAATACATTCATGCACATAAAATAAAAAATAATAAATAAAACATTGTTTAAAAAGGAAGAAATTAATGATTTTTGAGAGATAATACCAAGCAGCCGTGGGGGGCCGGCTCAGAGGAAGAGAAGTAAAAGAATAGAAGAGAAAACCGCATTTAAAAACTAAGTGCTAACATTTTCCCACATTTAATGAAAGAACAATTGCCATATCCAAGAATTTCGATGATCTCTCAAGTAAAACTAATAAAAACATATCATTAAGCCTAGGCAAATCATTATCAATTATCTGAAAACAGACAAAAGAACACTTTTAAAGTCAGCCACAAGAAAAGGATGTACATTGCATACTGGAAAACAATGTGGATTTTTTTGTAGATTTTTTTATTGAATTTTTGTGTATTTCATATAGAACATCTTAATCATCTTTATACCCCCTTCCCCATCGGCACCTCCCACAGCCCCCCACTGAATTTCATGCATTCTGTCATTTGTGTTAAGGCCTATTGGAGTTGTTAGTGTCCCCAGACATCCCTCAGTGCAAATTCATTCACTGAGGTCTAATCAGCCTATCTAGAGTCCCTCCCTTTAAGATCAGCTGTTCCTTACCTAGCAGTAATCAGTGCTCAATAGTTCTTTGGCTAAGATTGTGACCTGCTGCCCATTTCCACAGTTCTATGCTGGGTTTTTGTCTGCTTGAGTTTGCTTGGGTCCTGTGCATGCTGGCATCATTGCTATAAGTTCATATGAGCAAGGTCCCAGGAGCCTGCAGCACTCTATTTCCACATGGTCCTGCTCCTCCTCCCTGACTCTTACAATCTTTCCACTCCCTCTTCTTCAGTGGGTGGGTGGAATTTGATATAGCAGTCCTGTCCAAAGACCCACACACTACATTCTCTTCTTCTCTGTGCTTTAGTCATTTATGTCCTTTTGTGTTCATGACCCTCTGTCGCATGAGGAAGCTTCATTGATGAAAGTTGAGAGATGCATTAGTATTCTCTCTACCCATGTTCCACTATGTTCTGTCAGCCTTAGGTATAGAGGTTGCGTTGTAGATGTGTCACTTAGGGTTGGGCAATTCATAGACGATCTCTGTAGGTGACCAGTTGTGGAACTCTGTAATTTCTGTTTGTTGCAAAAGAAGCTTCTCTGGTGAGTGGTGACTGGCCTACTTGTCTATAAATATAAGGATCCATATTTTGCACATAGTGAAAAATTACATTTATCTAGGGATATGACAGCCTTTGGGTTTTCTCTAAGATCTATGATCTCTCCAGCCATGTGTATTTGGCTATATTTACAGGGCGCACATGTTTCTTCCCATTGAGTTGGCTTTAAATCCAACTAGATAGCTCTTGCTTACCCCCCAAGATAAAAATGCCACTACTGCCCCAATATAGTTTGCTGTGCCAGTCATTGTTGTGGTTATTAGGCCTTAAAGCTGGGTTGGACAACCAGTTGATATTCTCCTTTACCAGCTTGCATAGTGCTCTCCAAAGCTATGAGAGCTAGCCTTCAGGGGAGGTGAATTCCAGGTCAGTTCCAGCTCCATTGCTCCAACTCTTGTGTCCAAAATATATCCTGTCTTCACCAATAGGGTCTCACCTTCAAGTTCTGAGAGGCAATAAGGGCTGTGACTACAGCCTGTGTAATTTTGAGAGTCTCTTGGACCACCCTGGCCAACAACTCAAAGGGAGGTTTCTCCTTTCTGGCACTGAGAACTATGGGGGTATATGGGAAGAAGGAGCTCAAGAGAGGGAGGACCACAGGAGACAGGTATCATCAAGGGAGAAATGGGGAAAATAGGGAGGGTATGGAAAGAGGCTTAGACAGGGAGAGAGAGAGAGAGAGAGAGAGAGAGAGAGAGAGAGGAGAGATAAATAATACCTAGCTAATGTAAAGAATCAGAGGGAATTGTATTAGTTCAACAACCTAATGACAAATTACACATAAAATACCTGTACATGAGTCCATGTGTCATGCACCTCCTATCTGGCTAGATTAAGGCTACAAAACAAGAAACAGTGCCAGACAGGAGAAACAATGTCTTTTCAAAAAAAGACATTGAGTCTGGGAGGATGACATTGTTGGTAAAACACTTGCTTTATAAGCACAAGGACCCAAGTTCAACACCCAAAGCCCAAAACCAAAAAATGCCAGGCATGGTAGTGTAAACTTGTAAAGAGACAGAGACAGAAGGATCCCTGGGTCCCACTGGCCAGCCAGGCTAGTCTAATTGGTGAGCTCCAAGGAAGCCTCAAAGAAGGTGGATGGTGTTCCTGAGGATGACACTGGAAGATGTCCTATGGTCTCCACATGCACATGCACACACATGCACACACATACACACAAACACACACACACACAGACATATATATATATATATATATACATTTTTTAAAATGCTAAACAGAAGACAACTTCAAAGTGCTATGAAACAAAAACATATCAAACTGTACCTCTACATCCAGGGAAATTATCCTTTAAAAACAGAAGTAGAATAAGTCATTGTCAGATACACAGAAGCAGAAGAATTTGTAAGCAGAAATCCACACTACAAAAAATGTGAAAGAATGTTATGAGGCTGAATTAAACACAAACCACAGGGTAGAGGAATAAAATCTGTAGAAAGGCTTGCCTAACACCAGGGTGATAACTATGAACAAATAAATGTTTAAAGTCTAGATGATCATAATATAAGGTGAGAAATGTGTATATAAACAAAAATGCTAAGCTAAAAGTGTGAGGGAGGTAAATGGACATAGGTAGATAAAAAGTTATTATAAAACTTGAAGTACCATAACATTAATTCAAGAAACTAAACTAAAGATACACATTTAGGGGCTAGAAGATAGCTTAGTGTACTGGCTTGCACATTTAGGGGCTGGAGAGATAGTTAAGAGCACTGGCTGCTCTTGCAGAGGACCCAGGTTCAAATCTCAACACCCACATGGCAACTAACAACTTTCTGTAACTCCAGAGGATCTGATACCCTCTTCTGACCTCTGTGGGCATTGCAAGACCGGGGTGCACTTACATACATGCAGGCAATATACTCAATACACATAAAAGAAAAATAATAAGTAAAATATTTTTTAAAAACCTGTGTCATGACCATATGTAATTAACTTAAATATTGCTTAGATATGACATCTACAATATTCCCAGATACCTGGAAATCAATAAATTTACTTTAAAAAATTGTGAGTAAAGAATTCACAAGAAAAATGATATATTTTAACCTGAATAATAGAAAACTAAACATAGCTGTAAATGTTTATATGCAAAAAGAAAAATAGTTTTCTATCAATTTTATTAATGACCTAAGTGTCCCATGTAAGAATAGTGGGACCAAATATAAAATACATGGAAAAATCTATAGATAAGAGGAGAAATCAGTAACACAGAAAAAAAGTAGCAAAATTCAAACAAAGGAGAACTAAGTTATTTAAAAGATCGATACATGTGTCTAGACAGACCACAGGCCATAGGGGAAAGCCTAATACCATTATTTATTAATGACCTAAGTGTCCCATGTAAGAATAGTGGGACCAAATATAAAATACATGGAAAAATCTATAGATAAGAGGAGAAATCAGTAACACAGAAAAAAAGTAGCAAAATTCAAACAAAGGAGAACTAAGTTATTTAAAAGATCGATACATGTGTCTAGACAGACCACAGGCCATAGGGGAAAGCCTAATACCATTATCCATTATTCTACATAGATTAAGCATCTCCCAACTCTCACCAGAGATGCTTCCTTATGTAGCAGATGGTGATTAACACAGAAACAGCTGACCAACGTGCAGCAAATAAGAGACTGCAGAGTGATTGTCCTTGAACACGACACCTATATCAAACTTCTGCCTCCAAAGGCTCAGGGGTTATTGAAAAAGAGGGTAGGTAGATTATAAGAGCCAGGGGAAGTGAATGACCACAAGGAAACAGAGTTTTCCAGAGAGATTTTCAGTTCCTCATATGAACTCACAGCAATGATGACAGCATGCACAAGTCCCCACAGAAGCTCAAGTCCGACAAAATCCCACCATAGATGTGGGGAAGTGGGTAAGAAACCTCAACCCTACTTAGGGAACTACAGACAACTAATGATTGCTGGGAAGGAGATAGTCAGTTTCTTTTAAGGGTATAATTCTTGGTAGGTTAACCAGGCTCCAGTACATGGATCCTCACTGAAGGACATATGACATATATATGACATATACATACATATATACATATACATACATACATATGTATATATATAATTGGGTGTAGGGTAGTAAGGAGGTGCAGATGGGGAAGGAATCTCAATATGGTCAAAATATATTACATGAATTCAGAAAAATTCAATGAAAAAATCAATAAAGTTCATATATCTCTAGCCAAAATAGATTAAAATTTTTAAACAGAGGAAATATAAATGAACAATTCCCAAGGACAGGAAGGCTTCCACAGACCCCGTGGATATTAAAATGTGATGTGGAAATATTGTGAAGATGTCTGCTAGAAAATAGTGCCAGCTTAGATGACATGGCCACATTTTTTAAAAGACAGTTAATGAAAAGTCAGCTCAAGAATGAGCAGCCTTGATCTGTCCCATTTCTATTAAGGAAATTGCCTTTTAAATAAAAGGTCTCCCCACAAAGAAACCATCAGACCCAGATTGTTTGAATATTAAGTTCTATCAAACATATAAATATGAAACAATAACAATTTTATGCAAATGTCTTTTAAAAAATGGTTGAAAGAATGATTCATAATTCATCTTATGAAGTCAGCACAATCCTGATACTAAAGTCAGGAATGTTTTAAGAAAAAAATTACTGGATAACATTTCTCAGCATCATAGATACAAAAAAATATTAATTAATTATTAACGAAATTAATTCTTAATTC
>NW_008339223.1:378121-436149 GCF_000622305.1 Nannospalax galili
ATTTCTTTTAAAATATTTTATTTATTATTTTTATTTTATGTGTATGCATGTATTACCTGCATGTAGGTCAGTGCACCCGTGATGTGCAGTGCCTGCAGAGGACAGAAGAAGAGACTGTCGGATCCCCTGGAACTGGAGTTGCAGATAGTTGTTAGCTGCCATTTTGGTGCTGGGATTTGAACCCAGGTCTTCTGCAAGAACAGTCAGAGTTCTTAACTGCTGAGCCACCTCTCCAGCTCCAAAAGAATATTTCTTGAAATGAGTTTTATTATACCAATACAAGGTTAGTCTATCCTTAAAAAGTTAGTCACTGTAATTCATTATTTAACAATCTAAAGAAGAAACACAGAACTTCAACTTCAGTAGATGAGGAAAAGGTGATTGCCTGAGAGCAGACACTTAGAACATAAAATTTAAAGCGAAAGATCACATCAATTGAATTTTCAACTATGTAAAATTATTTAGAAATAAGTTTAATGAAAAGTACAAGATGTTTATTTTGGAAGCTATTCGTACTGCAGAAAGGGGATTTAAAAAGAAACTCATGACCTAAAAAAGTGGTCTACAATAAAAAAACATAAAAATGGACAAATAAGTTATATTTACATTTAATGGACAAATAAGTTATATTTACATTTAATGTAAAACAATTTCACTGTTTTACAGCAATGAAAAAGAATTAACTTCTACTACATGTCATAGTAATAGACATAATTTTAAACAAAGAAGCTAGAGACAAAAGACCACATGTGCAAAAATCCTTAAATAGAAAGTTCAAAACTGGAAAAATGAAATTCTGGTAGCAGACATTATCAGAACTACCTTGGGAGCTACTGATTAGAGGGGAGGCATGGAAGGGACTTCTGTTTGTTAGTAATGTTCTCTACTTTAATCTCAAAGATTACTGCATTGCTGTGCTCTCATTATAAAACTTTGCATGATTGTCCACTTGGAATTTGTGCACTTAATGTTTGCACACTGTATCTGCACTGAAACATTTTGAAGTCTGTGAAAGATGCAGAGTAGGCACAGGGACCTGGTAAGGTCCTAACTGACAGGCTTGTGAACCAACATGCCCCCAGATGGTTCCAAACTCAAGCTTACATAGAGCAAAGACAAGCCCAAACTCCTGACCCACAGAAACCACAAGACATAATGCAGTAATTGTTGCAGGGTGATTTGTTTTAAAAAAGGACCATCAATTTGCAGTCCCACTGTCAATGTGTAAACCCACGAATGTTTCACGGTACCAAATCTGACCCTAGGTCACCATATTCGATACTTCTTGCTAATTTAATGGTTGAAAAACATTCTCTACTGTGCTTTAGTTTCTTAATGTTATTAGGGTGGAATGTGGTGATAGTGGGCATACTATGCTGATCATTGCCCTGTGTACACTTGTATCAGATTAGTGCATTCTTCACCTTAAATATGACCAATGTTGAGTATGGAGTTGGAGACACATTCCTGCAGTTAAGAGAAAGGTCCCTGTAGAAGACAAAAACCAGGAACATGGAAGAAGGTATGGGAAAGGACCAACAGCATGTGGCAGTTCAACATTAAAGGTTAAAGTTAGCAGGAGAAATAATGCAAAGCGAGAGAAGAAATCCAGTGAGGCAGGGAAGTGGTATGCTGGAAGCTGAGTGAGGATTTCAGTTCATTTTATTAATTATATTATCTAAAGAAAAGGAGTAATAATATCTGTGGAGAGGGCACATTACTGACTTTTAAAAGCTGTGTTTCTCTGTGTGTGTGTCTCTCTCTTTATCTATCTATCTATCTATCTATCTATCTATCTATCTATCATCTATCTAGCATCTATCTTCTATCATCTATCATCTCTCTATCTATCTATCTCTATCTATCATCTATCTCTCTCTCTCTCTCTCTCTCATCTATCTTTTGAAGCAGGGTATTCTGGTAGTCTCAGCTGGCTTGGAACTTGCTATGTAGACCAGGCTGGCCTCTGCCTCCTGAATGATGGGATTAAAGGCCTGTATTCTCTTAAGACTGTCTCTTCTGAATAGTGTAAAGAAGAACATTGGTGCTACAAGGTCTTTCTGGAGATATGAAAATCACAAGACCAAGTGGAAAATGCTTCTCTGCCAAGCAAACGTTCTTCCCTGGAGTCCTGTTCACACAGGCCTCTATCTGCTGTAGTCTTAAGGACTAGTATAAAGCAAAACATTTTCTACTGTGTTAGTAGAAAACTTCTACACATCTTTGGTGAGTAGGGACTTATATTAGTTGGGTGTGAACCTCACCTTGTCAGTGTTTCCCTCTGGAGCTAAAACCCAAAGTCTTGAGTCTTACAGATAACTATCAATTCCAGATGCCTTGCTCAGGCGATGTGGGTTTGGTGAGCTTCTAAAAGCAGTCTGCAGAACAACAAAGGGGGCATCCTGGTTTGGAGTCCCTTCACATCCAGTGGACTGTAGTGGCATCGTGGAGCAGGATGCTCAGTTCCAGAGTCACCTAACGTGGGGGAGATAGACAAACTAGGACAGTTCCTGAGTGACATGACCAAGAGAGTAACGAGTCAAAACCCCCGTTATTGAAGAATGACTGGAGGGAGGAATAGCCATGGGTTCTTAACTAGAATGCACAGTCCTGAAACAAGATGTGGGGAGCATATGTGCACACTTTTCTCATTATCTCTCACCCCGAAGACCTCAAACAAAGGGATATTAAACCTGAGATATTAGCAGGATTTCCAAATAATTCAAATATTGGAAATCAGCATCATATAAAAAGATTTGACTTGGGCAATGTGTTCTTGTAGAACAAGACCACTCCAGTTTAAATCTTAGGTTTTTTTGTTTGTTTCTTTTTACTAATTATCATCTTCAACTCTGGTCATCCATTCTTTCTTTTTGAAAACTGGAAAACAGTGCTTATCCTCAAGGGAAATTATAAATATTAAAGATAATATATTCAATACTTGGCATGGTAGACACTTCATATATGGTAGCTAGTGTTATTACTGTGTGTGATACCTACCTGAGTTAGGACTAGTGAGTAAAAGCCACAAAGTTCAGATATAAAGAGATATTGTAGAGCGCTGCTACTGCTGGAAGTTAGGAAGGGTTACAAAAATAACGCACTCGGTCTTTTCCCAAATAAATATCTCATTCTTTTTGGCTTTTCCCTCTGATGGGTCTCTTGTGTCTCTGAGAAATGTCTCTTGCTTTATTATATGACACTTATAGCCCTAGAAATATCCTCCAACTATTCTGAGGACTGAGTAGATCATGCATGAAAAAATGTTTTCTAAATCACAAACCATAATCTACATAAAAGGGTTGCTCTGAATTTCAACCAGCAATCCACATAATTTTTCAAATAACATTTTTATTAATTTTTTGAGAATACCATACAGTTTATTTTTATCATATTCAGACTCTCTCCCCCATTTTCTCTAAGATCTCCCCCACCTCCCTACACCCCAGCTTCATGTCCCTATTTATTTACTAATTGATCTTTTTGAAACAGGTTCTCCCTGCAGCCCCAGCTGTCCCGAACTCACTATGTAGACCAGGCTGGCCTTGAACTCACAGGAATTCACCTGCCTCTGCCTCCCAAGTGCTGGGTTTAAAGGCATGTGCCACCAGGCCTGGCTTTATTTTTATTTTTGAGTGTAATATTTTTATTGATTCTTTGAGAACGTTACACATGGATACAATGTATATCTAATATATTCACCCTTAGCCCCCAACTTCCCCAACTCTTGTCTAGTGTTCTTTTTTTTAATCTCTAGAAGTTCAGTTATGTGTCTTATATTCTCTGTAGGGCACAGGTGCACTGGGGCCGTAGAAGAGTCATGGGAAATGATGGAAAACCTCTTGGTACTTGGGAATTTCCCAACTGAAAAGTCAAGGCCTGGGTGCCCAAGACCACCTGTGAAGTCAAGACCCTAGCTGGTCATCAAGGGAGGTGGGAAGTCTGTTCCTGAGAATCAGTCCTCCCAAGACTAGAACCTGCAAATGACAGAAACTTCCTCAGTCCCTTTCATAAGTCTAACACAGAGGCAAAGCCGTTGAGACGTACAACTTGGGACCTCGGAGGAAGGGATTATGGGGGATGCAGACACTCAAGAGAAAGCTGAAACTGCTACCTCCATCCTCCAATCCGCTCTGCCATCAGCTCACCACCAAAATAATGTGGAACCATGGCTCACGGTTGGGCACCACAGCTCCAGGCTCATGAGAAGGGCCCACGGCTCCAGCTCACAGGAGGGAACCACAGCTCTGACTCATGGGAAGGGACCTCAGCTCCAGTTCACCGGAGGGGACCACATGTCTGGCCTGCCTGAGCGGACCAAATCTTCAGACCACAGCTCCAGATTTACAAGAATGATTCACGGCTCCAGCTCATTGAGGGGCGGGGGACCAGAGCTCTAGCTCACGAGGGGGTTTGGATGGAGATCACAAGTCTTTCTTCACAGGAGGGGACTGGGGGCCACAGCTCCAGCTCTGGCTCACAGGATCTGGCTCACAGGAGGGCACCACAGCTCTGGCTCATAGGAGACCACAGCTCCAGCTCACAGGAGGGCACCACAGCTCCAGGTTTATGGGAAGTCCACATAATCTTTTACAGGGGGTCTGTGTTTCCTCCCTGGATACATATCTCTTCTCATGTGGCCAGCCCCCAGGAAGCCTTCATCTCCTTGCTTGTGCATCAAACAGGAAATCAGAATCTTTTTGACGTTTGTCATCAGTACCTGGCCTCAGAACTCCCAGTGTCCTGTGCTTTCAGCCTCATGCAGAGATTTAAGGTCAGATGCTATCCTGAGTCTCCCTCCACCCAGGGTCATTGATTTTCTGAGGGAGCTGGGGGTTAAGTGCTCCATTGTTGCCCTGAGAATGGAACTCTCCAGAATCCCCAGCCATCTCCCATTGCCTCTGGCTGTCTTTGGGCCACTGGGGGACAGAAGGATGACAGGGCAGAGCTCCCATGGTGTCCCTGCTGATGAAGAGAGCACCCAGATCATAAGGCCTACTGTTCACACCGACAAGGAGGAGTCACAGAAGCAGATGCCCCTAGCTCCCGGGATGTGAGTCTGAAGGAGACCAGGTGCCAGCATATACAATTCACCCTTCACTTTCCTGAGAAAGCTGACAGCCTCAAAACTTAATGGAGGCTGACAAGAGTAGAGATCTCCACATCACAAAAGATCCCTTAAAAAGAGAAGGACCTCAGCGGAGAGGAAGAGAGGAGGGCAAGAGATGAAAGCTAGCACATCGCTGACTTTATCCCAGCAAGCTGGTTTCTATTTAAAACAGAAAAGAGGAGAAACATGGGCATGACAACAATGTCTGTTGTGATTGTTTTAATTAGAGAAAAATCGATAATACATGTTATAGATGAAAGATGGTTTGGCCTTGTTTACCCCCACTGTCTGTTGCTTGTAAACATGCGTGCACAGTGCTCAGTTCATCTTGTACAGGCTCTGTGTCATTTATCAATAGGCCAACCAGGGATGGGGAGGAGGGGTGTGAGCTCTCAGGAAGATGGGAGGGGATCAGCCCAGAAGAAGCCAAATGCCTTTCCCGCCACCCACTGGGAATGCTCCTGGCCTTCTGCTCCCACTTTACAGGGGTCCTGTAAAGAGAAGAATGGCTGGGAGGAAGGGGTAGCAAGTGCAGAGAGAAAAAGAAACCAAGGACGGAAAATAACAGCAAAAAGAAAAGAACAAACCCAACACAGGCTCATAGACACCACGATGATGCCATGCACATAACAGCTTGCTTCTGTTTCGACATTTTGAAGTTCAAGCAAGTAACTTTGGTCAAAAAAGTCTATTTGTTCTTCACGAAAAGTGATATCATAGTTATTTTTAGGTTTTTAATGTTTTTTTTTTAAATTTCATACATGAGTGCTCTATTTGCTTCATCTCCCCCCAACTCATTCCATGTCTCTCAACTCCTCCCATTCCCCAGCTCCTCCTGTGCCCCCCAGCTCCTCCCATGCCCCCAACTCCTCCCACATCCTCCAACTCCTCCCCTGCCCCCAACTCCTCCCATGCCCCCAATACACTATTTCTTATCTTCTTTTTGGTTAGTATTATTATATGTGCATTTATAAATATACATAGGTAGAGCTGTAATCCCATCTATACAAGAGGCTGAAGCAGAAGGATTGAAAAATTCAAGGCTAGCATGGACCACAGAGTGAGTTCAAGGCTAGTTTGGAAAAATGTAGTAAGCTTGTGTCAAAATAACAGATAAAAAGAGAAAGGAGCTGGGAAGTGGGTTGGTGATTACAAGTGCTGACTCCTCTTGCAGAGAAGTCCAGAGGAATTTGTTTCCCAGCACCCACATGGCAGCTAACAACCCTCTGTTACTCCAGTTCCAGGGGATTCAACACCCTCTTCTGTTCTCTGAAAGCATTGCACATACATGGGACATTTTCAGGCAAAACACTCCCATGCATAAAATAAAAATAAATAATTAAATAAAATAAAAAGAGGGCTAAGGATTTAGCTCAACAGTAGAGTGCTTGCCTAGTATCCATAAGGACTTAGGATCAACTCCCAGTATCGCCAAAAACAGGGTCAGAGGTGATGGGGGAAGCAAAATGTTGTAGATAATGTGCTTGAAGACATTCATATTTTTGGTCTAAAGACTTAGTAGGTAGGAGAAGAGAGTGAAAAATCTGGGTCTGAATTATAGACAGTTCATCAAGAAGCTGGTGGAAAAATTGGAATATTCACCCTGATTTCAAAATGTATTACAAAGCTAAAAACGTGTGGTACTGACCTAAGAACAGACACACAGAGTTTTAAGAGTTCATGTATCTACAACCCATTGATTTTCAATAAGGGTACCATTCAATGGGGGAAATCCTGGATTGTTTACCAGAGGGTACTGAGAGAGCTAGATAGCCAAGTGCAGCAGAATGAAACTGGGGTCCTACCTTACAGCAAACACAATCTTTTTGTCAGTGTGGCTCAAAGAGCCAAGAGCTAAATGTAAGCATCTTGGAGGAAAATATAATCTTCATGAATTTAGATTCAGCAATTTATTCTTTGACATATTCTAAAAGTAGCAGCAAAAATAGCCACATAAAGTAGATTAAATAAAAACCAAAAAATTTTAGATATCACAGGACAGTATCAAAAAGGTGAAAAGACAAACTACAGATTTTTAAAATAATTAAAAATCACATATCTGATAGAAGTCTCAGTTGTAGAGTGCATAAGGAACTCTTACAACTCAACATCAAAAAGATAAACAAAATTCAAAAACAGGACTTGAAAAGGTTTTCCTCCAAAGGTATACAGTGTTCAAAAAGCTCATGATCATTTGTCATTAGAGAAATGAAAATCAAAACCTCAGTGAGATACAATTTCACATCTACTAACAGACTAGAATGACAATAATAATTTTTTGTGGAAAATAACAAATGTGACTAAGGAGATAAAGATATGGGAACTTCTATGCATTGTTTGTGGGGATATAAAATAGCTCAGCCACCAACCATGGAAAACAGTTTGGCAGCCCCTCAAAACGTGAACAGAGTCACCACATGACCTGGCAGTTCTGCTCTTAGAACTGAAAACAGGTGCTCAAACAAATACTTGTTCGTGAATATAGATGGCAGTGGGTCCACAATGGCCTGCCCAAGTGGGTGAATGGATGCATCAGACCCGGCTCATGGGGACAATGGAGGGCGGTAAGTCATTCAAAGGAGTGCTGGGCTGCTGATTTGTGCTACAATTATGAACCTCAAATGAATGATAGTAAACGAAAGACATAAAAAAGTATGACTTCATTTATATGGACTATGAAAATAAGTAACCAAACAGGTAAATCCATAGTGAGAGTGGGTTAGTCTCCACCATGGACTGTGGAAAAGCAGAAATCAGAGTGAGCTGCTTGGTTTTCTTCTGGAGCGGTAAGACTGGGATTAGGTAGAGTTGTGGCTGTTCAAACTTGAGGATATGATAATTGTCTTTTAATCATTCACTTTAAAATTAAGAATTCTAGTCAGCAATGGGGGCACACATGTGCAATCCCTAAGGCAGAAGGGTCCACAAGCATACAAACAACAAACAAGCAAACAAACAAAACAAACAAAAATAGCTGCCAGGCCTGCCTCTAGCTCAGTGGTAGAGTGCTCGCTTAGCGCTTGTGAAGGCTTCGGTTCAATTCCCAGCACCACACTCACAAAAATTAATTCTGTTATACAGTTAAAAAAAATCATTTAGAATCAAATTGAAAAGTAATTCGAGGGCAACAGACACACAAACAAATGGGTGGGTGCCAGGGAGACAGTGGGCACTGGCAGAATGAGGAGAAGGCGCCCCAGCTCAGTTCCCACAGAGGAACGCTATTTCTTTATATTCTCTTTAGCACCTCCATGTCAGGGACAGTCCCTACGGAACCGCCCTCCTCAGGACAGCCTCCTCCCCTCAGGTCAGCCTCCTCCCCTCAGGACAGCCTCCTCCCCTCAGGCCAGCCCCCTCCCCTCAGGACAGCCTCCTCCCCTCAGGTCAGCCTCCGCCCCTCAGGACAGCCTCCTCCCCTCAGGACAGCCTCCTCCCCTCAGGCCAGCCCCCTCCCCTCAGGACAGCCTCCTCCCCTCAGGTCAGCCTCCGCCCCTCAGGACAGCCTCCTCCCCTCAGGACAGCCTCCTCCCCTCAGGCCAGCCCCCTCCCCTCAGGACAGCCTCCTCCCCTCAGGTCAGCCTCCGCCCCTCAGGACAGCCTCCTCCCCTCAGGACAGCCTCCTCCCCTCAGGCCAGCCCCCTCCCCTCAGGACAGCCTCCTCCCCTCAGGTCAGCCTCCGCCCCTCAGGACAGCCTCCTCCCCTCAGGACAGCCTCCTCCCCTCAGGCCAGCCCCCTCCCCTCAGGACAGCCTCCTCCCCTCAGGTCAGCCTCCGCCCCTCAGGACAGCCTCCTCCCCTCAGGACAGCCTCCTCCCCTCAGGCCAGCCCCCTCCCCTCAGGACAGCCTCCTCCCCTCAGGTCAGCCTCCGCCCCTCAGGACAGCCTCCTCCCCTCAGGACAGCCTCCTCCCCTCAGGCCAGCCCCCTCCCCTCAGGACAGCCTCCTCCCCTCAGGTCAGCCTCCGCCCCTCAGGACAGCCTCCTCCCCTCAGGACAGCCTCCTCCCCTCAGGCCAGCCCCCTCCCCTCAGGACAGCCTCCTCCCCTCAGGTCAGCCTCCGCCCCTCAGGACAGCCTCCTCCCCTCAGGACAGCCTCCTCCCCTCAGGCCAGCCCCCTCCCCTCAGGACAGCCTCCTCCCCTCAGGTCAGCCTCCGCCCCTCAGGACAGCCTCCTCCCCTCAGGACAGCCTCCTCCCCTCAGGCCAGCCCCCTCCCCTCAGGACAGCCTCCTCCCCTCAGGTCAGCCTCCGCCCCTCAGGACAGCCTCCTCCCCTCAGGACAGCCTCCTCCCCTCAGGCCAGCCCCCTCCCCTCAGGACAGCCTCCTCCCCTCAGGTCAGCCTCCGCCCCTCAGGACAGCCTCCTCCCCTCAGGACAGCCTCCTCCCCTCAGGCCAGCCCCCTCCCCTCAGGACAGCCTCCTCCCCTCAGGTCAGCCTCCGCCCCTCAGGACAGCCTCCTCCCCTCAGGACAGCCTCCTCCCCTCAGGCCAGCCCCCTCCCCTCAGGACAGCCTCCTCCCCTCAGGTCAGCCTCCGCCCCTCAGGACAGCCTCCTCCCCTCAGGACAGCCTCCTCCCCTCAGGCCAGCCCCCTCCCCTCAGGACAGCCTCCTCCCCTCAGGTCAGCCTCCGCCCCTCAGGACAGCCTCCTCCCCTCAGGACAGCCTCCTCCCCTCAGGCCAGCCCCCTCCCCTCAGGACAGCCTCCTCCCCTCAGGTCAGCCTCCGCCCCTCAGGACAGCCTCCTCCCCTCAGGACAGCCTCCTCCCCTCAGGCCAGCCCCCTCCCCTCAGGACAGCCTCCTCCCCTCAGGTCAGCCTCCGCCCCTCAGGACAGCCTCCTCC
Organism: Nannospalax galili; assembly: GCF_000622305.1. NCBI lineage: Eukaryota > Metazoa > Chordata > Mammalia > Rodentia > Spalacidae > Nannospalax > Nannospalax galili. Next base: position 388,072 of record NW_008339223.1, read on the forward strand.
CCTCAGGACAGCCTCCTCCCCTCAGGCCAGCCCCCTCCCCTCAGGACAGCCTCCTCCCCTCAGGTCAGCCTCCTCCCCTCAGGTCAGCCTCCCCTCAGGTCAGCCTCCTCCCCTCAGGACAGCCTCCCCTCAGGTCAGTCTCACCTCAGGACAGCCTCCTCCCCTCAGGTCAGTCTCCCCTCAGGTCAGTCTCCTCCTCCCCTCACGACAGCCTCCTCCCCTCAGGACAGCCTCCTCCCCTCACGACAGCCTCCTCCCCTCAGGACAGCCTCCTCCCCTCACGACAGCCTCCTCCCCTCAGGACAGCCTCCTCCCCTCACGACAGCCTCCTCCCCTCAGGACAGCCTCCTCCCCTCACGACAGCCTCCTCCCCTCAGGACAGCCTCCTCCCCTCACGACAGCCTCCTCCCCTCAGGACAGCCTCCTCCCCTCACGACAGCCTCCTCCCCTCAGGACAGCCTCCTCCCCTCACGACAGCCTCCTCCCCTCAGGACAGCCTCCTCCCCTCACGACAGCCTCCTCCCCTCAGGACAGCCTCCTCCCCTCAAGACAGTCTCCTCCCCTCAGGACAGCCTCCTCCCCTCACGACAGCCTCCTCCCCTCAGGACAGCCTCCTCCCCTCAAGACAGTCTCCTCCCCTCAGGACAGCCTCCTCCCCTCACGACAGCCTCCTCCCCTCAGGACAGCCTCCCCTCAGGTCAGTCTCCCCTCGGGACAGCCTACCCTCCACCTCATCCCGCCTTGGGCTATGAAGGCGCAAACTGCAGTCTTGTAAAGGGGCGCAGTGATAGTTTTCTCATAGTAGCGCCACCAGAGCCAGGAAACTGAAACAGTACCAAGGCTGCAGGTTAAGGATCTGAGCCAGGATTTCATAACTGTAGGGTTCTGTACTGGAATTTAAAAACAGCTGCTGAATTTTTAAAAGACGCAAACACACCCACCTAGCACTCACTTTCAATCTCTACAAACCTTCCCTCCCTCTCCTGGCTGCTTCTGGAAAATTCTATGGAAATAGCTCTGCCTGATAAGGTGCCTCAAGTAACTCACAGGCATCGCCAGCTCCAGGCCTTGAGATTCAGGAAGGGTTCATGCTAAAGATGTCTGGTAGGCAGTCTTCCTACGGTTCAGAAAATTTCACTCCTGCGGCTTCCTGGCTGCTTTATGAGGTTAGCAAACTCCCTTCGGTGTGTTGGTGTTCAGACTGCAGTCAGACGGTTGAAAAAACTGAAAGGGGGAGGTAGTTCACGGAGTCCTGAGCAAACTCTCTTTTCCTTGTCTTCCCTGGTAGGAAGTAACAGAACTGTTACTATCCACAATAAAAATGGAGGTGCTGAAGATTATTTTTAAGGGTCTTGTCTTAGGGAAAACAGCACACATTAAATGAAAAGATGCTTAAGACAATGTGGGGTTTTGTTCCAGAAAAGCATTTGGGTCCTTTCTCTGAGAAAGGGGTTAAAAGGTTGTCAGAGCCTTCTCCAGGGCTCGGGCTGACAGTGAACATGTGTTTCCTCCCTTTAATCGACTCGCCAGTAGCCAGAAAGCTGCTTGTTTTCTGCAGAGCTTGTCAAAAATGATTTCAGTCTAGAGACGATGAATGATAAAAGAGGTTTTCAAACACAGTTTCTCACTGTAGCATTTGCAGCCCCAGAGAGGAAAGATTGTATTACAATCTCGGTGCAAAGGGCCATGTTCCCCTGGCAAGAACAGAGCCTCCCTCCACAACCTGCTTCTACATCCTGGTGTCACAGGGCCCTGGAAAACATGGGGCTAGACTCAGTTAAGTGAATGTTCCAGAAAGCAGGGCGGGTAGGCACACCATAGGGAGGGGAACATCCAAAGGCACTCCAGGAGCTCTGCCACCCCCCACCAACGTCCATGTCTGTTTCTGTTTTAGAGTCACTTTCAGGGCCAAGAGCTGGACAGATTTGAGAGCTGGCCCCAGTAGCAGGAGCGGAAGCCACAGCACCAGAGGCCACCTTGCTACCAGTGCTGCCTTTTCCTGAGAAGAAAGGGTGACAGGATGGCAGCTGTATTTCTGTCCTGCCTGTATGGGCAGCCTCAGACGTTCCTGGAGTAGATGCTTAGAAAATTCAGGAGGCAAATCTGCCATGGTGGCACACACCTGTAATCCCAGCAGTTGGGAGGCAGAGACAGGAGATCAGAAGTTCAGGTCATCCTTTGCTACAAGAAATTCTTCAAGATCAGCCTGGGGTATATGAGACCCTATCAAAAAGAAAGGGAGGGAGGGAGGGAGGGAGAGAGGAAGGGAGGGGAGGGAGGAAGGAATGGGGCAGGGAGAAGAGAGATAGAGGGAGAAAAGAGAAAAGTAGGAAGGGAGGGAAGGAGGGAGGGAGAGAAGGAGGAAAAGAAAATTCAAGGGGTTTCACGCTGCCTTTCCAAATCATGACATCACTTAAGCATGCAAAGAAAATGAGGCTAGCTTTTCTCTGACAGTCCCATTTTCTCAGGGGGCGGGGGTGGGGGGGTGAAAAGCTGCAATCCTTTCAGCTCAGCAGCTCTCCCCAGGTGCTCCCCAACTTCCTATTTCATTATTCTAGTAGACTTACTTTTGGAAGGCCTAATAAGATAAACTTGGAACATATCAGAGGGATAATAAACTCGGGAGTTATTTGCAATTTTAGCATAAAATTATATCCTTCACTTCACATGTACTCAGGAGGATTTGTTACAGAGTGACCCTGACCAGAAGTCCCGGGAGCAAGTATTCAATTCAGTACAGAAAAGCAAGATTCGTTTTATCTGCAACTTTTCAGAAACATATCTACAATGTAAACCAAAATGCTGGGTGCAACTTCCCTTAAGAACTCTCCATTATACCCCAAACTGAAAAAGAAAAGTCTAGACAAAAGTTTCCTGGAGCCTAAGGTTGAAAACATGTTCCCACAGAAGGTTTCTATTATTATCTTCTTAATGATATACACGGATGTGATTTAAATCTCTTCCCTCTGCTTGCACAGCCAGATTCCATAACATCTCCTCAGCAGTGACTTGTATTCCTTTCTTCATGATTTCTGACAATATTTAACATATTTTTAGCTCACAGTGGCAACTGTTTTCTGCCTCTGCAGGAAGATTGCGCTGATAGGTAACGGCTGTATCCAGTAGCCCCAAAACCAAAGAGAAGAGACTTGAGCAACCTGAGTGCTTTGATCTGATTCTAGTTTTTTCTCTAGCTATGCAATGTTATCACCACACAACTAATACTCTGGCCATAATCAGAAGAGTGTGGCTGGCGAAGGTGGGGCACAGCCCAACAGGTGCATGGGGTGAGCAGGACACGCTTCAAATGTGAGCCCTGACACAGTCCCTAGCTACACTGCAGTCTCCAGCTTTCAGTGTCTGAAACAGTGGTGTGCATGTCGTGGGCTGGGAATATGACAGCCACAGGGAAGGACAAACTTTTAACGTCTAACATCCTCTTTAAAGTCTGAGCTGCTGGACTTCTGTGCCAGCATATTTGGCCAGTGTCGGAGCATTTTGGCTAAGTGGGCTCAGTCAACTGTTTTCCATCTATTCTAGTTCATAATCCCTATTCAGGATAGAGTGCTGCAGCCTAATGAATGTGGTAATGCAATCCTTGTGTCGGCTTTTCCACAGCAGGGTGCAGATTAGCGTAAGTGTCACATTCTGTGTGCTTGCCCCCTTGCTTCTCAGGCCTTGCATATGCTGCGGATTTCTCAACTGGATAATAGTAAAATGAATATGGCCTACACATGCAGAGCCAGCGTGCTATTTTTAGAAAGCACTGTGTGATAGATTAACTTTGCACCTTTGCTTTAATATGCAATGTTTTATACCAAGGATCCTATAATCGAAGAAAAGAATTAGCTAGAATTTCGTGCAGTCTTTAAAAACACCCTCAATTATGAACATGGAGTCGAGGCTACTTTGCCATTCTCCCAGTTTCCACACTCAAGGTGAGCTCGAGGCTCTAATGGCCAACCAAGATGACTCAGGGCCCCGGCTGTGTTCTCTGAGGTGCACATGGGGAAGTTACCTTCCCATTGCCCTCTAAGAAGCCTTGCACAGAAGCCAAAGGCCAGAGCAAGCTATGTGGTGTAGACTCAAAATGAAATGTGTCTTTTACATTTTGGCTTCTCCTTTCTGCTGTATTGAAGAACTTATAACTGTGACCGAAATAACATTTAGAAATGAAATTATCAAACGTACACAACAATCAAAGTGGTGGTTTAGACTTGAGGACTGAATGTGAATTTTGTGGACCTTTATTATCTGTACACTTCTCAGTAATAATCAGTCCAACTACCTGAACTTCACTGAAAACGGACCCGACAATGGGGTGCCACGGGCTTGTTTGAACTGGTTGCAATCTGGGCTGAGAAGTCACAGGCAAGCCTCGCTCCTTTGCTGCATCCTCACGGCCCTGCTTCTGAGCTTCATGCATAGCTGAATTCCAGGTGTCCTCTGTCTCCCAAGCCCCTCAGCCTTGTAATACAGCTACAACAGAACAAGACTTCGCATAAGAAAAATATGCCACCCCTGCTTTCATACTGACCTGTTTTTAGAAGTCGTTTCCAGTGACAAGTGCCACTGAGCTAGTGAACTGATAGTCCACCTGCAGTGGAGGACATGCTGGAAACTCCCTGAGGCCCAGCTCTTGCCCCACCCCGTCTTCTGCTCCCTTTAAATCTCATCCTTCATGCCTTCCTGCATTGTAGAGGAAAACTGGGTGGCAAATGTATTTAAGACTCTGAGTAAAAGGGCTGTTAAGTCGACCTTGGTAACTTAACTGAAACAGTATATGTGTAAATCCATCGAAAATCCCTGGCCTTTTACAACTCCTGTCCCCATGGAAATCAGATCATAGGTCTGTTTACAAGAGACCACGATTCATTTGGATAAAGACTCATGACAGCATGGCCCAGGATTATTTGAAATTTTAGTAACCCAAGCTTTAAAAATATTCTAAAAGCGAAATAACAAGGGGAGGTAATTGCCGTGAGCTAATTACTTACGGTATTTCATATGTATAATCGGGGAACAATCTCCACAAATGTCAGCTCATGGCACTTTGGCAATCACTTGTAATTTTTATTGTTTAAAGAAATGTCAACATTTCCATTTTCCCCAACTTCACTTAACCTGGGCCCTGCACACAGCTAAGTGGCCACCACTGAGCACTTTGTGTTGTTGCGGAATGCTCCACAGCTGTGGATGAGCAAATCTACAGCCCAATTCGGCTACAAATACCGCTGCTTTTAAAAGTAAAGAACAGAAAGTGTATAAAATGTTAACATGAAAGGTGATCCCTAAGCTGAAGACTCAACCAGTAGATTTTCATTCAGATTTTAGCTAATCCTTTAATATGCTCTGGTGAAAAATTCAAGAAATTTATAAATTCGTTTTGTTGATTGGTTTCTTTTTCTTTTCCTCCCAGCCACTTGCAAGTAATGACTGTGAGCAAGTGAGTTCCACTAGAGACATTTTAAGTAACAGCACAGGAAGAAAAGAAAGCAGTTTGGCATAGGCCGGAGTTGGAAGCGGGGGCCTTCCACCTTCCCACCATCTCCAGGTTCCTTTTCCTCTTCTGGGCTGTCTGTACTTCAGAGAGAAGCATTTACTGGCCCTCCTAAATCCTAGGTGTGGTTTCACTAGAGAGAGCTTCTAAGCAGGGTGTGTTCCCCATCACAGAGGTTGAGAAAGGTGGACTCCCAGGGGCAGGTCGCTCTTCCCTGCTCTGAGCAGAGGCTGAGCAAGGCTTAGGGAGGTGAGGGGAGACTTGGAAAACAAGAGAAGGGCTGTGAGGAGGGAGCCAGTAGGTAGAGGAGAATAGAGGAGCCTGGACACAGCACTTCTGCACCCGAGCACCCGGGTGTGGGAGCATGGCTGCCACCAAAGACAGGGCAGTCAGGAGCTTTGGGGAAACAGAGCCAGGCTGTCTCAGCAAGGCTGTTTCTAGTAAGGCAGCTCACTTATTGACCTACCCTACATCCTTGAGTGTTCCAGCAGGCTCATCTCCTCCACTCGTCTTCTTAGTTCATGGGTTACTAAAATCCTATGACCAGAGTAACAATCATCCTTAAACTCAGTAACATTTTTTGTATGATGTGTCAAAGGAGGGAAAGGGGAAAGTGTGAAAGCAAAAATGCAGAAAGGCTGTGGGACAGTGGGACCTTTGTACTAGCAAATTTTTACCTCCTGGCAGTCTACACACAAAAAATAGATAGGAAATACAACTTCAGCCTGACTGAATCAGACCAAAAATAGAACTACATTGAAGGTTAACAGGGCATTAAATTGAAATACGCAGAATGTAAGATTAATTCACAACTTCTGAATATGAAGTAATATTCTATAAAAACTTTACAGTTCTACGCTGGGCATGATGGTGTGTGCCTTTAGTCCCAGCTTCAGGAGGCAAAGGCAAACTGATCTCTGTGAGATTGACGTCAGCCTGGTCCATAGAGTAACTTCCAGGTGGCTGGGACTAGAGAGACCCTGTCAAAAAGTAAAATTAAATTAAAAATTCAGAAAAAAACAACTTTACCGTTCTTTGAACAAGTTTAGGTTCTGAAGGGAATCATGTAGTTCTCTGGAAAGTTGAAAATAAATTCCTTACTGTTGTGCTATCTTTAAAAATAGATTCCCCGCCCCCCCTTTAAGATACCTGATTTAGTGCAACTCAAACTTGGGGACAGTTTTACTCAGGTGTGAAAGACCAAAGGCTCTGTAGAAAACTCAAACTTTTGTATGCTCTGGTCTGGAATGAACACAGGTGACATGACATCCTTAAGCCCCTGCATAATATTCTTCCTCCACAACCTCTGATGGTAGGATGACAGAGGAAAAGGACAGCATCCAGATTGAGGGTAGTATCACTGACATCTTCTCCATTCTTGGGTGTGAGGTCCTGTATTCAAAACAGCCTTCATCCTTAGACTCAGAACATGTTTGAGTGGAGCAGCAAGCAGAAAAAGGACAGTCAAGAGTGTGACAGGAAAAAAAAGTGCCAGTAAAAAGCCAGGAGTGGTGGTGCATGCCTTTATTCCCAGCACTCAGGAAGCAGAGGCAGGCAGATCTCTGTAAGATAGAGCCAGCCTGATTACATAATGAGTTCCAGGCCAGCTTGAGCTACAGGGAGACCCTGTCTCAAAAAGACAAAAATCAAATAATCTACACACAAACAATAGTGCCCATAAAGAAAGGCTCAGTGATCAAGGAATGAATGAACTCATGGCAGCCCTAAGACACAAGCCAGTGTGGTCCCCAGGACGTTCTTTAATTCCTGCTTGTTTGGACCACGGTTCAGAACCTTCCCCTTTACAAAGCATGCCTACGTCTGCTTTGGTAATATATTTTATCTTTTTATATCAACATTTTGGGTTTTTAACCTAATTTTCTTTGGACTATAACTGAAGCATCAGTACTAATGTTCCCCAAATCTGTGAAGTTCAAGAATCAGGAAAGGTGTTTGCTGAGAGCATTACAAATGCTTCAGATCCATCTATGATTTTCTTGAAAAATTTCTCCAGATTTTTAGTTCATCAAGCATGGGCCATACATGGCAAGTCAACAAATTTGCACCTTGATTTAAAAACTTTATTCCACCCAGGTATGATATTCTTAAACTCTTTTAAAAACACAGATGTGCTGTATCATTTTCCTTCTCTCAAACCCTAGAAGGTTAGTCTGACTTTGCTACCTCCTTATATGGTATGAGGAAGTGTCAGGACCCTAGATAGGGTCTTTGGGGCAAGCTATGCCCTGGGGCTTTTAGCTTATTTGTGTTCTTTTGGAATTCATTGAGAAGTTTGTCCTCTGATTTCTTTGAACATCGATGTGATCATTAATTACATTGAATTCTTTGTCTGGGATTTACTCCAATTCACTCTCACTGAAGAATATTATTGCACAGACTAGTAATTTTTGGAGGAGTTTCTGTTGCCTTGGTTTTTCATGTTTCTTGTATTTCTTGTTTCTGGGGGATTGAATATCTGGGGTTACGTCATTGGTTAGTTTTCTTTTTTAAGCACCTTTATTATTTCAGTGGAAATATTTGTAATGTTCAAGAAGGACTAAGTTATAGTAGTTAAGTGTCATGTTTTTCTTTGCTAAACAGATATTAGCAACACCAGGCTCAGTCCCCCGTACTCCTCTGAAAATAAAATACTGTCTGCAACAGCAATCACTATGTAAGGGAAGGATCCCTCTGGACATACAATAATGATCAGATAATTATTCTTTAAGCTTCAATCATTTTAGAAAGTAAAGGAGCACTGAAACATACTGCAGCACGATTCCTGGAGCTTGGGTTGTGGACTGTATACAAAGGGGGAAGAACTGGGTATAAACATTCGCTGCTCTCTGCCTCCTGACAAGCCACTTTAAGGTGATGCCTCCATGACATCCCCCTCTATGGTGTGAGCCAAACAAACCCTTTCTCCCTTAAATTGCTTTTGTCAATGCATTTTATCACTGCAACAGGAAAACTAAGACAGACAGGACTTAATATGTATCTTTCAGTAATAACTCAGAGTATTAATGGTCTACATTTTCCAGTTGAAAGATACAAATTTGTAGATTGCATTAAAAAATAAAACCCATCTATGTGCTGCCTCCAAGAAACAGCTTGCCACCAAATCCAGCTGCAACCTTAAGGTGAAAGGATGGGTAAAGGTATTTCTAAGCAAATGGAACTAGGAAACAAGCAAGTGTCACTGTGTAACATTTGACAAAAAAAAATTTTAAACTAAAATTATTCTGAAGATATAAAGAAGGCCACTTTACAGTGATTAAGATAACAGTCCATCAAAGGACATGATGATTTTAAGCATATACACCAAACATGGGTTCGCCTGATTTCATTAAACAAGTACTCCTAGATGCAAAGACAAGATTAAGCCAGCACAATAGTAGTAGGTGATTCCAACACTGTCCAACAACTGTCCATAACTCCAGTTCCAGAGGATCCAACACCCTCTTCTGACCTCTACAGGCATTGCAGGACATGGGTGCACTTACTTATATCCAGGTATTACACTCATACACATAAAATAAAAGTAATAAAATATTTTTGAAAGTCACAGAGATCTCAAATAAATAACAATATACCTTAGCATATTGGAAAACCAAGAAAAAGTCAAACTCAAAATCAATAGAGAAAAAGAAATTATTAATACTGGGCAGAAATGAATGAAATTGAAAGAAACAAGAACAAATACAAAGAATTCATGACTAGTTCTTTGAAAAGATAAACAAGTGTTGTTTGAGAAAAGAGCCCCTATAGGCTGGCTCGTGCATTTGAATAATTAGTCCCCAGCTTGTATACTGTTTGAAGAGGACATGGAGCCTTGCTGAAGGAAGTGCATCACTGGGGGGCGGGGTGTCTGTGAGGGTTTGTAGCCTCTCCGGTTTCCAGTTATCCTGCTCTTGGGCAGCTGAGGTGTGGTCTCTCTGCTTCCTGGTCCTGCCACCATGCCGTCACTGCCCTGATGGACATCTAGCTCACTGGACCCCTAAGCCAAATAAACACTTCCTTGTTATTTTTTATCATAATATTTTATCACAACAATAAAAAAGTAACTAACACATCCTGGTTCACTAACTACAGGCCCAGCTCTTCAACAATTGATCAAACTATGATTGTGAAAGATACATTCTTTGCCATGCAAACCCAGTCACCAGGAGTTGTCCTCAATATAGCATCTCCTTTTATCTAGTCTTACCAAAGACTCCTTTTATCTAATTTGCATGACACTGGCAAGTTATTGACAAAAATATTTGCTTTAAGAATATTTTGGTTCATATTCAATTAAAACTAGATTCTCAGGTTTGGCACTAGCCTCAATCCTCCAAGTGGCTGTCGTGCTTCTTGGCTTTACATCAGGAGAAGAAACAGTTGGCAGGAGGAGAGAAGGTGCCATGAGCCAACCTCTGGATGGCTGTGTTTTGAAGCCAGCCCCTTCAGCCACTTCCCCAGATACACCTTCAAGTCTGAAAGAAAAGCAACCCTTCCTTTTCAATGTATTTGTGAGAACGTACAATGTTTTGATGAAAGGAAAGAGGAGAGAGAAGAAAAGACTGGTTACACTTCCTGCTACCTGGTTGTGCTCAGTTATTCAGGCTTCATCATTTGGAGGTGGAGCAATTTGAAGGGAAAAAACAAAGACAAAGGATGCATGCTGCCATCTGTTTTAGCAAGAAATTCCTTTAGTCCTTTGCAACCAATTATACTTGGACTGTACTTTTTTAAAATCAAGGGTACAGTAAGCACTCTGACAATGGTTTTGAACTTCATCTGACATTCTATTTTTATACATTCAAGGAAATTGAATCATAACTGACCTAAAGGGTCAAAGCTATCTACAGCATATGTCCTCCAGGGAGGTTGTCACTCCAGGCACCAGAAAGGGCTTCCTGTCACATCTCCTCCATGAAGCCTGCCAGACCCAGAACAGCATGTGAGTTCACAGTCCTCCCAGTTCTTCCCTGCTCATCTACCTTTCCCCCCAGCATACGGCTTCTTGTGGAAAAAGACAGCACAGCTTTGAAAACTGTGGGCTCACTATTGGCTGGTAGGAGAACCTCATGTCCTGCTGCTTCCTGCATTCAGGTAAGAGCAGCAATTGGTTTCTCTGTTGGAATTTTTAAGGCCAGTCACTCAACTCTCTTGTTGAACCAATCCCTGGATAAGATCATTTTAATTGGAACTACAGGAGCTGAGACCATCCCAACACACAGTTCAGATTTTAAAACATATTCCACCAAACTCAACAAATACCTGCTGACTGGAATACACACATACAACTTGAAATTGTAGTGAAAGTCCCTCTGCCTCTCTGTTCACTGTCATGTACCAAAATTACCACAAAGAAACCCCAAATAACCCAATTCTCTTTGAAGTTCATACTGATGATCTTATTTCCTTCCTCCTTACTTTTTCTTTAAGCTCCAAGTGACTACATATCTTGCGTTGATTCATTGTAATTACTCTCTAGTCATTTCATGGCATTAACTAGGATGACCTATATTAAAATGCTTTCTAAAGGTATATTGCTTTTGAGCCTTGAATTGAAGTATGTGTCTTCTGTTCCCTGTTTCCTGTTTCTCCATGAGCATTAGAGTGGGGTTACAATAAACACTTCCATACTAACTAAGCACATCACAGATCGTAGGGCCAAGCCAGCCTGCCAATGGCCCAAAGACTTGGGCAGCCCCAACTGGGGGCAACTGTAGTCAAACAGCCTGAGTCAAAATTCTGGGCCCGCCTTTTCCTACTTGTGAAGTTAGATCAATTTTTTAACATTGCTAAGTCTCAGTTTTCCCAGCTATAAATGGGAATCACAATGTCTACTTCATGGACTATTATAAGGACCTAATGCAAAGGTAAACATCAACATAGGAATTTTTTTTGAGGAACAAATGAGCTAGCCTGTATAATCAATGAAAGAGCTGGTAAACAGTAGGCACTTGAGTGAGATCATGATGATTCTTATTATTAAAGACAGTCATCATAGTTGTCAGCTGTGCCAGTGCCTGTTTGGGTATTTTCGTTTCAACAGTCACCTTTTCCAGCAGCTAAGGACAATTATAATAGCATGTGTACCTCTGAGAAGAGAGAGAAGCAAGCTCCTTTGGGAGCACTTACTGCAGGTCAATGTCTCCTACTACTCTTTCTGCCTGTGTCAGGAACTCTGTCCTGACCATGACAAACACTCTATGATAACAAAAAAGGCCAGAATTCTGTATGTTACAATATTAGTAGTAGGTATCTCCGAGTGGCCCTGAGTGAAAGTATTGCAGGAGAGCCTGCCAGGGTTCTAAGCTATAAGCAATAGAAGCCTTCTCTACCTCATTTAAGCAGAAAAAGGATTCATTGAGTGACTTTGGAAGGGTACACAGCAGCACTGAATGGGGAACCTGTAGGACAAAGCAGGGACAGGCAGCCACAAGGCACGCTACTTGGTGGCCAGGACCTCAGCCAGATTCACAGCACCAGGCCCACAAGGTGAGACTTGTTGCCTCTGCCTCACACTGGATGGCCCAGCTGACACATGGCACTGCCAGCCCTAAACCAGGCACTACATGACTTCATCACAGGCACTAGAAAACAAGCATGGCTCATCCCACCACCAAGATGAAGTCCTCACTATGCAGTTCTTGCATCCTTCAATCCATGTTAAAAACTTGACCAGTATTGTATGTGCTGGTGGCAAGGATACAAGCCACACCCCCTGCTGATTCTTGGAAACACTCACACTGTGGAAAACACCCTCAAGTGTGGGAGCTTCAAAACTCAAGAGACAAGAGAATGGCAAATGTTTCCACAATCCATGTGATTCTTTTCAGGCTCTTGTCTGATGTTTCTTTTTTTTTTCTGTAATGAGTTTATATACATATACACACATATGCATATTATTTTGTAATCATAAAATTTTTAATTTTTTGTTTTAAAGTTACTACCTCTCCAGCCACACCTCCCCTCTTGCCCCCCACCCAATTTAATGTAGTCTATTATATATAATAAAGCCTATAGCATCTATAGTTTCCCCAAATGTCCTTCTGTATAGGTCCATCCATCGAAGACTGGTTAATCTATCAATCTGCCAAGAGTTCCACCCTTGAAAGAGACAGACTCTGCCCTTCCCAGCAGCCATCAGTTGCCAGAAGTTTCTTAGGTGGAGTTGGGGTTTCTTACCCACTTCCTCATGTCTATGTAGTAAGTTTTTCTGGTTGGGCTTGTGCATGCTGTCACCATTACTATGAGTTCATATGAATAATGAACCAGCTGCCTAGAAAACTTTTTCTTTGTGGTCATACACCACCTCTGGCTCTTACAATATTCCCCCACTTCTTCTGTAATGATCCCTGAACTTTGGGAGGCAGAAGCTTGATACAAGTGTCCTATTCAGAGATAAGCAGTCTGCAGCCTCTTGTTCTCTGCACAGTGGCCAGTTGTGGGTTTCTGTGTTAATCACCATCTGCTGCATAAGGAAACTTCTCTGGTGAGAGTCGAGAGATACATTAATCTATGGGTATAACAGTAAGTCATTAGGACTCAGTTTAATACAATAACTATTTAGTAGAAAACTACTAAATATAAATTTATTGTACGTAGATTGCAAAAATTCAATAAAAATAAATTAAATTTAAAAAGAACACACATACCCAAAATTTAAAAAGAACACACACACCCAAAATTTAAATAAAATATAAGAAGAAAATGAAAAAAAGTAAAGTTACAACCTCTATTTAAGGTATTTTTAAGTCTTTCCATACATCATTCAAAATCCATGGAGTTTTTGAAGAATAAAAGAGAAATAGCCAAAGGAGCCTCTGAGACCAGTGGGCGCGGGGACTATGTATATTCGGAGTTTAAGATGTAGTGAGAACAAAATGATCAAGAGCCCAAATTGAAAAGCTGTGTTTGACACCTTTTTTCCTTCCCCTGTGCTGAAAGCAGAGGCTATATAATTGCTTCTGTTTCCTCCAATAATAATCCCACAAATAACAAAAAGGCCTAGTATGGCAGTCTTCCCTCAGTATCAGATAACTATCTTGACTGTTTATGCAGTCCATGCATTAATTTTAGTGCCAGGCTGGCTTTTGAGTCCTTTGAAAGGAGCCTCGGACAAATCCTCTTTGAGCTTCACAGTGAGCTTGGCTTTGCAGCCAAAATAAATGAGCAAAGGTCTAGAACTTTGTTTTCAGAGTTTGTCAAGTTCTTTCCAGTGAAATCTTTCCTCCTGTGCCAGATGTTGTGGTTTTCATGACTTTAGCTTCTATTCTCCTGCCATGTGAAGGTGCAGCATCTCATTTAGGAGATGGGGGGGGGTTGGCAACAACTCATCTCCTGCAGATGGCCTCAAGGAATGATGCTGATAAAGGCCTGCTCTGACACTTCCAGATGAATTCTTAAATAGATACATTAACATCTTGATTTTTATTTTCTGTTTGGTAATGGCATTTATGTAAATTTGGTTTATTTTATGTTCTGTGTGGACAGAGTAAGGTGAAAAGTGGGGCAAACTGGAAATTATTCTGTTTCAATCAAAATATTCAGATTATTGGCAAATGTTAATTTGAAACCTGAGCTATTCAGGGAATCATTTTAATTTTCTACGTCTCTCTGTGCTAGTAAACAGAAAAAAGCATGAGCAAGCCAGTAAGAACAGAGCCAATCACCCCAGAGTGATGTGCCTTAAGCCTAGGAGGGGTTGTGATGGGTAATAAGGGGTAGAGGGTTACCATATCCAGATATGGCCACTGTATTCTTTTTAATATTTTAAAAAATATTTTAATGCTAATACAGCCAGTTGATAAAGTTTGCAAGCAAACTTCAGTTCCTCTAGGCTCCCTTTAAAATTTCATATTATCTTCCTTCTCAACACATACAGTGTAACTGGAGAAGAAAATGATTGAAAGAAGATTGGTGAATGGGTCCAAGGAGCAAGTTTCTTTGAATTCTGACCTTTTCTAGTTTAGTATTTCCTAGTTTTTAAATGTAGTTTACTGTACATGTATTTTATAAATGTGTATTTGGAGCTAGGGAGATAACTCATTGGGTAAAGGCACTTGCAGCCAAGCCTGATGACCTGAGTTCAATTCTGGGGACCCACATGGTGGATGGAGAGAACTGACCCTCTCAAGTTGTCCTTGCACTCAGGTACACATAAGTAAATAAGTAAATGTAAACAAAATAGAAGTATGTTTCTGTGCACGCCTGCTTTTGGTTTCTATGGATTTTCATAATGAATGTGCCCTGAGGGAACTTCTACCTCTGGTTACTTTTATCAATAAGCCACAGTATAGAACTCTTACCCTCTTTAGGGGTAGTTGTTGGAAGACCACCACCTGCGAGTCTTTGAGACGAGGCCTTCGCTGCTCATTCTGACATTTGATAAATAGGGAAATGAATGCTAGCCACCACATTGTCTCAGGTCAACACTTAGCTCACCTACAGTGAGGCCATTGCCAATTACCAAGGTTTTTGTCAGTGCCCATGCATTCAGCTTCTTCTTCTTGCTAGGCTTTAGTCTCAGGACTCCCCGGCTTCACCTTCGCTGGACTTAGTTTCCTTTCTGTTATTTGAGGAGAGTGGACAGTGGGCTAGATCACTGAGAAACACTTGAGGTAGCTCATGGAGGAATTCTCAGTTGCTGAGAGGTGAGAAGCCCAGGCCAGTCAGTGGGCAAAGGCATACCTTGTAGCAGTGTGGGGCTTTCCATAGTAAAAAGGAGAAGTTTGGAGCTTTATGAAAGGTCCAAATAACCAGGGTAACCAAAAGGAGCTTTTGCCCTAAATGCATTTCTGCAAATGCCAGTCAACACTCAATTATCCACATGAGGATTACTCATGTCAGAATTGTCTTCTGCTCATTTTTAATCCCCAATGAATTTCCCCTGATGCCCAGGGTGGCCTTTCCTGCCAGCCATTGGTGGCTCTTCAGGGAGTCAAGCTAATATTGACAATAATATGCAGAGAATCTAATTAGAGGAACCTGCTGCCAATGGAGGAAAAGGAAAGAAAGGAGCATGGGACACCTCCCGAGGCCAAACAGCAATGACTTGGGGATTATCTGTTGCTTGGGGCTTCAGCTCTGCCACTCCCTCCTATTGGCACGTAGGACTGAGAGCTGGCTGCCCAACATGTTTTCAATGACTGTTCCAGGAGTGACGCTGCTAATTAGCAGAGGTCTGCTGTCCTAGCAAATGTCTAACTTGGTAATTATAGTATTTTCTTACAACATGTTCTACAGCTGCTATTCTATGGTTCATTTGTCTCTAAAGCATAAGAAATAATTGCTTTCGGTGAGGGGTTTACAACAGCAAAACTAACTATTTGAGTCCAAGCTATTAGATACTGTACATTTTCCAAATGATAATCAAATCATGACCCAAAGGGAATCTTAGATTTTCTAAAATTCTACCCAGCTACCCTTTTATGAACACATTACTTAACTAATGGAACCAGAACCTTCCACACCAAATTATCCCAACCCTTAATAAAATGGCATTTTGGTGAATACTCAGAAATTGGAGTACCATACAAGATGAAGGTCCTTGGACTTGGGTCCTTGCATTTTCTGGGTGCTGAAACTGTGAGCTTTACCCCCTAATGGAGGGAATTTCTGGTACTGAAAGGTGAGGAGTCCAGTAGATTCTCCAGCAAAGATGGTTTGCACTTGCAGCAGTGCCAGGCCTCCCTGACTAAACAGGAGAGTTTGGGTCCTTGTAAAAGGAACAAGTGGCCAAGAGCAGCCAGGATATGTCAAGTTTCATTTACATCTTCTGTACAATTTTTAGAACCCGTGCAAAGTTCATAGTCTATTCTGTAGTGCTTATGCTGACTTAAAATTGCTTTCTAGCTCTTAAAATTTTGAGTTGAGTTGATGCCCTGAAGTGATGCACAACATTTCTACTGTGGTTTCCCATACCATCTGGTGCACAACCTCATGGGCATTCTGAAGGTCTGAGGACAAGAAATCGTAAAGCAGAAAACTCAGAAGACCCTTTTACAATGACACAGTTCCAGGTACCAATTTGGGCAGCTAGGGAGACAGCACCAGGCCTCAAGATGTACAAGGGCACAATGCCAGTCTCATGGTTTCCTGGCTCTAGCTGTTGCTCCTTTTCTGAAGACTGCCTAGGGAGCACGGGAGTCCTGATTGCATCTATACCTGGTTTGAAGCTTGTCCAGAATCCTTGAGATCTTCTTATCTATCTGCTTCTGAGGTCAAGCCTGATCAGAACCCACATGCTCCTTCCTCCTTTTGTCTATCTGACAAGCAGTTTCACTCTCATGGGTAAGATTTAAAACACTCAAATGATGGACAGGTAATTCCCTATTGTAGCCCAAGAACTTCCTCCATTTCTCTAAGTCCTCACAACAGAAGTTGTTTTAAAATTTAGAATGCTTTTAGGCAACCTCATAAATCTGTCTTGAGTTCTTCCCACCTTTTACTTGTCCTGTAAGACCATTGTTACTAAGCCCTTTCTTCTAATCATGTCCTTTTAACAACTATGACCAGACTTATGGACCAAGCTCCCATATCCTGGCTAATATCTCCTAGAGACACAGGCCAGTCAAAATTCCCACTGCTCTTGCAGAATCACTGTTCTGGTTGCCAGGTGGTACCTCCCTCACATCTCAAACACAGGCGCTCTACATTTGGCTCTTCTGCCTAGTCAGCAACTCCTGCTGACTTGCTCTTTCTACACTCATTCCCTCAGCTTCCTGCAGTAAAGGACACCAAGATTCAGTAACATCTTGAGAACCAGAACAACTCTAACATACAGCAGGGCTCAGAGAATACTTATTGACAGAATGAATACATACATTTTTATGAACTTGTGTGCAGGTGAATGTTAATAATGATAAAATGCAAAGGCATAAAGGGTCGTGGTGGCACGCCCCTTTAATTTTAGCACTCAGGAAGCAAGAGGCAGGGAGATATCTATGAGTTCAAGCCCAGCCTGGTCTACCTGGAGCGTTCTAGGCCAGCCACAGCTACACAGTGAGACCCTGTCTCAAAAACAAAAACAAAAACAAACAAACAAAAAACATAGATTGATAGCTAAAAAGTTGGGGGGGGTAAGAACATAAGCATTGAAAACATTTAAATTTTTTAACTAGCAGCCAATCCATCAGTGTGATTGAACACTTACAATTCTCTGTGGAGCACTTCCTGAGCTTCAGGACTTGCTGAGGAAACAGGAATTGTGTAAGATGTAACTTGGGCCTTTAATGATTTAGTTGCCAGCCAGATGTGTTGATGCATACCTTTCATTTCAGCACTTGGGAGGCAGAGGCAGGCTTCTGTGAGATCCAGGCCAGTCTGGAATACATGGCGAGCTCCAAGCCAACTGGGGTTATGGGGAGACCTTGTCTCAGAAAGCAAACAACCAACAGCAATAGAAATCTGAAGACTAGAGTTGGAGGGAGGGGGAGCAGTTAACAGTTAACAGCTGTTAACAGTACCCACCGCTTGTGCAGAGGACCTAAGTTGGGTTCCCAGCACCCATATGGGCAGCTAACAATGCCTTCAACTTCAACTCCAGGGTGATCTGACACCTCTGGCCTCTGTGGGCGCATGCACTCACAGGCACATACCTACACAATGACACACATATACATAATAAAAATAAATCTTAAAACAAAACTATAGATTTGAAGCAGCTGTGATCAGTGTATGCCATCATAGGACAAAAGGTTAAGTCTAAGCTCAGCAAGTTATAAGCTTCAGAAACCAAACCAGGGCTCACAATGCATCATGGTTGTTGTGAGAATTTGAAGAATAGAAAAAGACAAAACCAAGGGGAAGGGAGGAGGTCAGTGTTCCTAAAGAAAAACTGTGGAGACAAGCAGGACTCAAAGTGCAGACACAGACATGGGTGTGGGCACCCTGCATGGGAGAGGCTGGCAGGACTGAAGAGACCAGCTTAGCAAGTCCATCTCTGCTCTCAGTCACCCTTTGCTGTACTACAGGATGAACCTCTCCGGAAAAGATGACCAGCCTGTTCGGAGGATGTTTGCAGAAATCTCTTTACCAGTAGATATATAATGACTGTTTCATTGAAGGGGAAAAAAGAGCTTAGCTGAACTCATATCATATCCTTATCCAGGGAGGTAAAGGGAAAGAAGGAACCCAAGAGAGACAGGGATTACTGTAGGAGAAATGTGTAAAAAGGGGGTAAAGGGGAGGATGAGAAGAAGGGCTATATGAAGAACTATGGGAATAAAGGGGAAGGCGCTCAAAAGAGGTGGGACCACAGCAGACAGAAATTATCAAGGGAGAAATGGGGAAAATGGGGACACTTTAAATGGGAAGGGCAGGAAGGGAGGATAAAGAGGGAGAGAGAGGAGACATAAATAGTGCCTCGCTAGTATAAAAAAAAGGGAATGGTATTAGTCCACAGACCTACTGAAAACTTACACATGCAGTATCCCTACATGAGTCTGAGTACAGCTGAGGACTACATAACAAGAAACAGCGCTAGACAGGAGAAACCTTCCTCTGAGTTGCTGGCCAGGGTAGTAAAAGAGACCCCCCCAAATTACATAGGCTATTGCCACAGTCCTTGATTGCCTCCCAGAATTTGATGGTAAAACCCTATTGCTAAAGACAAAACATACTTTGGACACAGGATTTGGAGCAATGGAGCTGGAGCTGATCTGGAAGCCACTTCCCCTGAAAGATAGAGCTCATAGTTTTGGAGAACACTACATAAGCTGGTAAGGGAGAACATAAATCGATTGCCCAACCCCAGCTTTAGGGTCTAAAAACCTCATCAGTGACCAGCACAGCAAACAACATTGGTGCAGTAGTGGTACTTTTATCTTGGGGGTAATCAACAGCTACCTAATTGGACTTAAAGCCCACTCAATGGGAGGAAACTCATGTCTGGTACTGTAAACCTAGGTAAATACACATAGCTGGAGAGGTCATAGATCTTAGTGAAAACCCCAAGGCTCTCATATCCCTAGACAAATGTAATTTCTTACTATGTGCAAAATATGGATCCTTAAATTTATAGACAAATACCTCAATCACCACCCATCAAAGTAGCTTCGTTTTCAACAGACAAATTATTACAGAGTTACATCACTGGTCACACACAGAGATTCTCTGTGAATTACCCAAGCATATCTAGGAAGCAACCTTTACACCAAAGACTCACAGAACTTAGAACAAGGGATGAAGAGAGCACTAATGCATCTTTCAATTCTTATCAATGAAGCTCCCTCATACAACAGAGGGCCAGGAACACAAAAGGCCACAAATGGTCAAATCGCATTGAATAAGAGTTTACAGAGAGTGGGTCCTTGAATAGGTCTCTTACATTGAGGTCCACCCAACCAGGGCTCAGGGACCATTGTGGAAGAGGAGGCAGAAAGATTGTAAGAGCCAGGGAGGAGGTGCATGACCATACAGG
Organism: Nannospalax galili; assembly: GCF_000622305.1. NCBI lineage: Eukaryota > Metazoa > Chordata > Mammalia > Rodentia > Spalacidae > Nannospalax > Nannospalax galili. Next base: position 407,988 of record NW_008339223.1, read on the forward strand.
AATGGTCCTACAGGTGCCTGGGACCCTTCTCATACAAACCTACAGCAATGGTGTCCGCATGCAGAAGACCCTTGCAAACTTAGTCAGACAAAACCCCAGCACAGAACTGTGGAGATGAACAGCAAGCTCCAATCTAGTGGAAGAATTTTTGGTACCTGATTACTGCTGGGTGAGGACAAGCTGATCTTCTTGAAGGCTCTAAATAGCTTGATTAAACCCTGGTGGATGAACTTGCACTAAGAGACCTCTGGGCACACTAACTTTACATAATAGGCCTTAGCACAAATGACAGAATATATGAACTCCAGTGGGGGTACTATGGGAGGGTGCCAAAGGGGAAGGGGACATAAAGATGATTTTCTGTATGAAATACATGAAAATTCAATAAAAATACATACATAAATAAAATAAAATATACCTGTAAAGAGAAAACATTGACTGCGGATGTCCCCATTCTCTGGTTAAGAGCAGGAATTATTCAGAGACTTTAGGGTATACAACATGTCTCTAGTAGGCCTGAAAATATTTCCCAAATGGGTCAAATGACTTCATGATGATCTGCATGTTAAGCAAAAAGTGATTTTCCTCTAAAAATTAATCCATTATCATTTCAAAAATGAAAACTAAGTCACAGAAAGTAGATGTTGTTCTACCTCCAAATCAAATAGAATAAACCAAACTATGGTACTCTTGGTAAGCTTACAACGGGAGTCTGCCTTCCCTTGGAAGTATACAAAACAGCATAACTGGGAATAACTTGCATCAGTGGGAAGGGTTATGGTACTGTAAGTTCAAGTGTGTATTCCTCTTGGATGTGTTTTTCAAATCACGTTTGACTGAACTAGAATTTGATAATAAAAGCAATTACTCTTCTAATTTTTCATTTGTGATTTTGAAGTGTTTCATATATCTCCCAACCACTTCCCCTTTCCACCATCATGATATTTACTTCTGATCAAAGCTCACCTCCTTCCACAAGCATCATAGCTGAATTATAACCCATATCTGAGTTCTGAGGTAGACCTCAGAGACTTTTCTCAATTTCATGTCCCAGCACAAGCAACCTGGTGCCGATTGTCATGAGCACAGTGTTGAACTCTCGGCACCCTCAATGGAAACACTGTCATCCTCTCCTTCATTAGGACTTGGAGCCCTAGTCTGAGTTAATGTGGTCAGGGAGGAGGAAGCATGAGCTGATGCTGATGGTACATGTTTAAGGACCATTTTCAAGTATGGGCCTTAGGCTATTTTCATGCATCTATCCAAGATCCACTTAGAGCTGTAGACATAGGTATATAGGGAGAAGCTAAGGTGTGCCTCTTCCTTCTACTGTGACAGAGAAGTGGTACAGATCAGTTCTGCTCCTATCCCATTTTTCAGGATGTCATCTAGCTGCAAGAGAGTCTGGAAATGTAGGTTTTATCTGGATTGTCATTTTTCCCTTAAACATCTTACCATCATAAAAGTAGATATCAGAGAGAATAGTTTTCACAGAAGCCATGGAGAAGTTCATAAGATACAATGAGGACAATAAATGAGTGAAAGTTCTAAAATAGTATTAAAAATATGAGCAATATGCTCAGTCTGCCATAGTCTTTTTTTCTGGAGTAAACATGAGGTTGACACTCAGGGAGTTCCAGGGAAGCCAGACTTCAAAGAGGAGGTATTCTGGGTCACATGAATGAGGATGACCAGAATAATAACTGTGAAGGGTATGGCTAATGAGTTTATGGATCTGATTTCTAGACTATTTTTTCTGGAACTTGGATTATTCACAAGTCTGGCATTCATGGCACTTATTCTTTCTTGTTTTATAATCCCTTTGAGTCATCTTCAACCTGTCCTCAAATACTTAAGCAATGAAAGGTGGTAGAGGGTCATGTTCCTTAAATGACAAAGAGAAAGAGAAATAGTTATCAGAAGGGCAGATAAGAACAGGGCAGAAGCCGGAGGCATTGGCTCTGTGACAGTAGCAATGGTAAGAGAATGGAGCATTCTTTGGAAAAGTCTAGAAATATTAAGAGAAACCTTATTTCAAGTTATGTAGGAGAAAAGATCATAATTTTATTGCTCATTAAAAATTGTCAGAAGGGGCTGGAGAGATGGTGCAGGAGACCCAGGTTGGGTTTCCAACACTTGTATTGGGCAGCTCACAACCACCTGCAACTCCAGCTTCAGGGGATCCAACACCCTCTTTTGGTCTCTGTGGTCACCTGCTCACATGTGCACATAACTACAAACACACATACATACAAAAACACAAAAAATTAAATATGTTAGGTATAGTGCTGCACACCTTTAATCCTGGCACTTAAGAGGCAGAAGCAGACAGATCACTGTGAGTTCATGATCAACCTGATCTACCTAGCAGTTCTCTTCGTGGGTGTCCTTCATAAGAGGCACCCCCAGGAATCAAGTCCATGCTGCCTCACTGGGAGGTTGCCCTCTCAGCCAGGAACCACTTGCAAGGTTAGCATGCAGGCACAAAGCACGTGGCACAGTTGCAGAGTTGCTGGTGGGACCAGGGCAAAGCTGCCCTAGCAGAAACCCAGCGATTGCTTTTCCTTCCTTCTCTGGCTTTCCAGCTTCTAGCTCATTCCTCCTCCTTAGGGAACTTCCCCACTATCATCACCTGCCCAAGGATCCCCATTAAAAAACCATGTAACACAGGGTACAACAGGGACAGGGCACGATACACAGGGCCCATTCCAGATAGGTCAGTAAAAAACAGGAGAGGAAAACCCAGAGGTCAGATAGAAGCAACCAGAATTGGGCAGGGCTGCCAGGCAGAGGCTGCAGAATGGAGGTGGGGACCTGTGACGTCAGCAGTCCCAGAAGCACCATGTCAGCAAAGCTGTGTCCTCCATGACCGGCCTCCATGGAACACACCCTGCCCCATACCTGGCAGCGCTGTGCTCTGAGTTTCCAGCCAAACCGGACCTTTTGGGGACTATTCCTGCTTCAACTTGTCTTCTCTCACAGCAAGAGAAGGTCTCCAGTTGATCCATTTGTTAATCCCCTGGATTAAACTCAGAAAAGAGTGACAGCCCCACTGGGGGAGAATTCCTATAGCTTCCTGCTTCGCAAACAGGATTTGCCTGCAGCTAGTGGGCATGCCTAGCTAAGAATGAGTAGGGGTAGAGAAAAAAAGAAAAAGGAAGAGAGAAGGGAAGACTCCTGAGGGAGTGGAGGGAGGGAGAGGTGGGGGAGGAGGGCAGAGTCCCTCTGCCCTAGCACAGTTCCAGGACAGCTTTCCTCGCACTAGCATAGAGTATGTTTTAGTCTTTAACGTTTAGCACTGTTGATGATAAGATATTTTTAGCAGAAATGATTTAAGAAACAGTAAAGAGCTTTCTTGCCATTTAAAAAAGAAAAATTAATACTTTTTTATTCTATATGTATGAGTATATTGCCTGCATGTATGTAAGTGCACTCATGTCATGCAATGCCAGGGAGGTCAGAAGAGGGCATTGAATTCCCCTGGAACTAAAGTTATGGATGGTTGTTAGGTGTCATATGGGTGCTGGGAATTGAATGTGGGTCCTCTGCAAGAGCAGCCAGTGATCTTAACCACTTAACCACTGACCTATCTCTCTAGCCTCTTGCCTTTTTTTTTTTTGTTGTTGTTGTTGTTTTGTTTTGTTTTTGGGTCTTTTGGAGACAGGGTCTCCCTATAGCCCCAGGTGGCCTAGAACTCACTATGTAAACCAGGCTGGCCTAGAACTCACAGAGATCTGCCTGCCTCTGCCTCCTGAGTGCTGGGATTAAAGGCATGTGCCACCATGTTAAAAGAAGCATAAGAGTAATTATGCTTATGAAAATATAATGAAATTCTTTATTTAATTCAATTAAAAATAATGGCTTCAAATTTTAAAACAAAATGGGAAGACATCTTTTGACTTGAGTTAAATTCTGTTATCCTTGATTTTGCTCTGCATTAATGCATCTATGAACTTTTGAAAAGGGACAAAATATTAAACCCTCAGGCTAGAAGTGTCAAAGCTGGTCTATAGGAAGCTCCTTACTCTTAGGTGGGGGGTGGTTGCTGAATTTTGGAGGCCACTGGGGACAGTAGACTAAAAAAAAATGCAAACCAGTTGAAATACTTACATGGTTGATATTGGTTCCTTACTTACCAACCATTTATTGATCATCTCCTAAGAATGAAGGGTACAGCTCCCATTTTCCAAGAAATCACAGTAGAGAGATAAAGGCAAGGGGTCTTCTCAAACCTCCATAACATTGTCAAAATCAAATCTGTCCATACAAACACCTTTCCAGTAACCTGGCTAGAACAATCTGGAGGCACAAGAAGAGGGCACACTCTACAGGTGTCTACTAGCACACCTGGAATGGCCTGAGGGAAATGTGGCTCTCAACTGTTCTGATGGCCTGATTCATCTCACCCTGAGTTTCTGTTCCTCAGGAAAGTATCACTGCAGTAAGACTCAAGGAAGTGAGACGACACAGGACTAGAGAGCCTGGTTCCTCCACCTCTTTCTTTAAATTTTCTAATGCATTCTTTATTACTTCAGGAAAATCTGTGTCTGATAAGTTCATCATCTGAGTCATTCTGTCTTCTCTTCCTGTTGCCTTTTACCTCTAGATCGTGGATCTGACTTTCTCCTTAACAGGTCTATGAGCTTGTCCTCCTTACATATGACTATTGTAAAAGGTACTCTGAAAGATATTTGAATTATATCATTTTCCTTTTTGAGGGTATTGACTTTGTCCTATCAGACAATTAATTACTGATACAGTCTTTTGACCCTCTTATAATTTGGTTTTATTCTTTTTAAAAAATATTTTATTTATTATTTTTATTTTATATGTATGAATGTATTGTCTGCAGGCATATAAGTGCACCTGTCTTGTGCAATGCCTATGGAGGTCAGAAGAGGGTATAGGATCCTCTGCAACTGGAGTTACAGATGGTTATTAGCCACCATGTGGTGCTGGGACTTGAACCTGAGTCCTCTGCAAGAGCAGCCAGTGCTCTTAACTGCTGAGCCATCTCTCCAGCCCTTGGTTTTATTCTTAATGCAGACTACTGTCTTGGGTTTTTATTTTACTCAGTCTTAAAGCAAAACATCTATTCTAGGCCCTGGTTCTTTTATTCAGTTGGCCTTTCTAGGATCTCACCTGAATACTCAATGTCTGTCTTTCTCTTATGAGGAATTTCCAGTGGCCTAAACTGTGTGGCTTGTGTTCATAATGCACCCAGAAGTGACATCAACCGGAATATAACTCAGAAAGAGTTAGGCCTCCTTCTTTGGGCTCAGCCCTGATGCTAGTTGGCACTCCCACTCTGGATGAGTCATCATTTATGTGGAAAACTGGAAGTTTGGTCTATATGTGTGCTGTCTCATTATTAGGGAAGGAGTCCTAAGAACCATTCAAAAAGGAAATTCACAACAGGCATGGTGGCAGTCCCAGCACTCAGGAGGTAGAGGCAGGTGGATCTCTGTGAGTTCCAGGCCAGCTGGGATTAGGAAGAAAAGAAAAAAATCGAAAAGGAAACTCCACAGCAGTCTCTCCAGGCAATGTCCTATGGAGCCTTAGCCTTCATCTTTACAGCCCATCCCACAGCCAGGAAATTTTCCTAAATTCACATTCAGATTTCTGGGGCCCCCAACAACTCCTTCTTAAGTAATGCTGGTCCGGGAAGTTCTAACTATCTGCTCTCTGCTCTCTGCTTCCTCAACCCAACAATACCATGTTTCTGCTTGTACTGCAACAATAAAGGGCACTCGTGGGGCTGGAGATTGCTCAGTGGTTAGGAACACATGCTGCTCTTGCAGAGGACCCTAGCTTGGTCCCAGCATCCACGTCAGGTGGCTGACAGTTGCCTCTAACTGCAGCCTCAGGGGATCCGAAGTCTCCTTCTGGCCTCCATGGGCATTGCATTTAAACACACAAACGGCACGCACGCATGCACGCACGAGCGCGCGCGCGCGCACACACACACACACACACACACACACACAATTAAAATAAGTAAATAAATAAGAATAAAATCATTTTTCAAAAGTGCCCTCACATTGGAGAAAAATGTGAAGGTGCCTAGCATGCTTCTCATCTTTCGAGGACCGCAGGGTCCCATGTCTATTACCCAAAGCCTGAAAATGCTGGCCCGGTGTGTCTGTTCAGGCACACAGTTGTTCTCTGGAAAATTTGATACCAGTGACTTTGTATTGGGCAAAAGCAGGAATCTCCTTGCTTTCTTTAAAACATCACTGATGTTATTTCTTGCACAACTTGCTGAGAACTATGTCACCTTAAAACTGAGGAGCTAAAGGCAAACATCCTACAGAGCAGAAATAGTAATGGAATCCAGGTCTGTGATTAACTTTTCCACTCCAAGCTTCCTCTGGCATGAGACTGTAAATGGTCTTCCTTGTGGACATCACTGTCAATTGGCTTTTCAGTTATCTGTGGCAATTGAAACTTGTGGTAGCTGCTAAGAGTCAGTACTGAGTTCCTTTCTCAAACATGAACAGCTCTTTTAATCATTTGTGTGTGATCCTGTGCACTCTTGAATTTTTTATCTCAGTGATGATGGTATGCTATAAGCTAAGGAACAAAGAGGGGTAGGGGTAGAGATATGAAAGAGAAAACGTGGTGATTACTTAAACCAAATTCACCCCGGTTGTAGAATCGTTCCAAATTTTACTAAGAAGGCACCAAATTGAGAAATTATGTAATTCAAAGTCTCATTTTAGAATCTGAACGACATCTTGACATCTCAGGGTGGGCTTAGGGTGAAACTGGTTGTAACATATACATGAGTACATTTTAAGGAGACCCAAAGCTTTGAGAAGTTTTCTTTTGAATGGTTCTATGATGCCCCAGTAATTAGAAACCACACATTTAGACCAAGCTTCTAATTTTCTAGACATAAACCATGCCTTACCCAGAAATTGTAGTGCCAGTACGTGCCAGAGCCGAGACTAAGGAAAGAAGCCTACCTACCTCTTTCTGAGAGTTATATTCAATGGTGTCCCTTATGGGTATTGTCTTTTGCTCTTTTTTGTGTGAAGGGTAGAAGACAATCAGTGTTTTCATGTCAGTACAGCTCTTATATTCTTTACTTGGTCTTTCACAGCATATCTGTTTCTTTAAAGACTAATTTTTTTTTTCAAATCTATTAAGCAAAACTACAAGTGACATCTCTACCTGCAAGTTTCATTTTTGTTTGTTTTGGGTTTTTTTTTTGTTTTTTGTTTTTTTTCTTGAGACAGTGTTCCCCTGTAGTCCCAGCTGACCTTGAACTTACTAGGTAGACCGGGCTGGCCTTCATATCACACAGATTCACCTGCCTCTGCCTGCTAAATTCTTGGATTAATGTGCACCACCTTGCCTGGCATCCTGCAAGGTTGTAAATGATAAGAACTGACTCTAGTTGGTGAGACAGCAGGGGGGTTATTATTAGGATCTGAGGAAGCTCAAGGACAAAGATGTTTGTCCCAGCTCTGGAATTACTATACTTTATGGTTCTAAAAGCCTCCAAAAGGCTAGAGAATCAACTTAGAAATTGCAGAAAGAAGGGGTCTTGGTAACAGCCAATTCCACTACAGAGCTGCAGCCAGCTTCTGGCCAAAGATGGGTGGGTGGACCCTATCATTGCACCGCTGCCTCTGAAGAGTGGGATTTACCCACCACTGCTACTGGTCTTCCACATTTGATGCCACACCCAATATTGAGGCCCCTTCAGAGTCTTTCCAGGGTAGAAACAGGCATGGAGCCACCTCTACCAGGATTGCCTAAGAAATAAATCCTGACATGCCTGGTTTCTTTGTCTCTTGCTATGAATTCAAAATATAGGCAGGTACCACTACTTGGCTGAATACAGATCATATGTCCACAACCTAACTGCAAAGGGTTCTAGGACAAGTATCTGAATAATTTTGGGTCCTACACTGGGAAATTTCATCAAAATTCATATTATAATGCATTTCTCAAACATTAAAAATGAGTTCAAAGGGCGAACAACTTTCCAAAGAAAACAGGCATGGAGACTCACAGACCTGCACACACACTGAGCTGGTGAGAGGGTTAAATAATACATGGAGAATGTCCAATAAACAATGGGAATAAAAGTTTATTTTTGTTTTCAAAACAATAATATTATTAAAAGACTCAAACCATCTCTTCACAGGAAGTCAGTTGTGCCTGTGATACCTGTAAGTGAGAATAAAAATGTAATGAAGCATTCTTATTTCAACGAATGAGGAATTATGCTTGACATGTAGCTAGGTGGTAGAGTGCTTGTCCAGGATATACAAAGCCCTGGGTTTAACCCCTAATGGCAGAAAAGGAGGCAAGAAGAGGAGAGGAGGAGAAGGAAGAGGAGGAGGAGGAGGAGGAGGAGGAGGAGGAAGAGAGGAGGAGGAGGAGAGGAGAAGGAGGAGGAGAATGACGTGAAGGAGGAGGAGGAGGAGAGGAGGAAGAGGAGGAGGAGAAGGATGTGAAGGGGGAGGAGGAAGAGGGGAAGGAGGAGGGGGGAGGAGAGGAGGAGGAGAGGAGGAGGAGAGGAGAAGGAGGAGGGGCAGGAGAGGAGGAGGAAGAGGAGGAGGAAGAGGAGGAGGAGAATGACGTGGAGGAGGAGGAAGAGGAGGAGGAAGAGGAGGAGGAGAAGTATGTGAAGGAGGAGGAAGAGGGGAATGAGGAGGGGGAGGAAAGGAGGAGGAGAGGAGGAGGAGGAGAATGACGTGGAGGAGGAGGAGGAGGAGGAGGAGGAAGAAGAGGGGAAGGGGGAGGAGAGGAAGAGGAGGAGGAGAATGACGTGGAGGAGGAGGAGGAGAGGAGGAAGAAGAGGAGGAGGAGAAGGATGTGAAGGAGGAAAAGGAAGGAGAGGAGGAGGAAGAGGAGGAGGGGGACGAGGAGGACAGGGAGTATAGGAATGATGTATAAAGTGGACATAATCTGGACTAGTGATTTTTAATTAATCTTGGGAGGAAGAGGGGAATGAGGAGGGGGAGGAAAGGAGGAGGAGAGGAGGAGGAGGAGAATGACGTGGAGGAGGAGGAGGAGGAGGAGGAGGAAGAAGAGGGGAAGGGGGAGGAGAGGAAGAGGAGGAGGAGAATGATGAGGAGGAGGAGGAGAGGAGGAAGAAGAGGAGGAGGAGAAGGATGTGGAGGAGGAGGAAGAGGGGAAGGAGGAGGGGGAGGAGAGGAGGAGGAGAGGAGGAGGAGGAGAATGACGTGGAGGAGGAGGAGGAGGAGGAAGAGGGGAAGGAGGAGGGGGAGGGGGACGTATAGGAAAATTAAGGATCAATAGCAGAAAAAAATGAAGGTGAAAAGATTTGAGGTGGGGCCTAAAGAACAGAAATTGATGCCATGTGTTTGGAGTTCCCGCACTTGGGAAGTTGAGGCAGAATCACCAATTCAAGATCAGACTGGACTACAGGGTAAGACTCTGACAAAGAAAAAGACCAGAAGCAGACACTGATTACAGGATCACCGATTCCTGCCAGGGAACGGCCTCTTGGGAGGAAGAACCAAAATGGAGACCCAGCCAAGTCCAGTTGCTGCTGTGGATGCTCCTTATCCGAGATGCCTGAGAGAGACAATGCAATAATTAAAGACAGAGGAACCCGGAAGAGCTCCCAAGCACTGGGGATTAAGCCCTTATGGCTTGTGCCTGTTTGGTGGTGCTCTCTGTGTGTTTATGAGTGTGTTTTGTTTTGTTTCAGATGTACAAAGAAAAACTGAGGTTTGGATTTAAGTTTTCATTCTGGCAGATCCTCTTCTGACATTCATTCTTTTCAAACATGCACAGACAGAAAAACCACAGTTGGGACTGACTGCAAAATAGTGCCTGTCTTGCAGACTGCTCATCCCTGAATAGGACATCTCTATCAAATTTCTGTCCCCCAAGGCTCAGGGATCATTGCAGAAGATGGGGAGGAAAGATTGTAAGAGCCAGAGAGGGTGGATGACCACAAGGAAACAGTTTTCCAGACAGCTGGTCAATTACTCATATGAACTCATAGCAATGGTGACAGCATGTGCAAGTCCTAGGCAAGCTCAAACCAGACCAAATCCCATCACAGACACCGGGAAGTGGGTGAGAAACCCCAGCTGTACCTGAGGAAGTATTGGCAACCCATGAATTCTGGGAGGAAGAGCATCAGTCTCATTTAAGGGTGAGACTCTTGATTGACTGATCAGGCTGCAGTGTATGAATCCACAGTGAAGGACATTTGGGGACACTGATTTGACTCTGTAGGTCCATATATATATTAGAATACATGAAATTAAATGGAGAGTAGTAGGGAGAGGGGAGGGGACTAAACACAATCAAAATGCACTATATGAAATTTCCAAAAATATAATTTAAAAAGTAAAAGAAAACATAGTGCCTCTTAGATACTCTTGATGATTTTATTTGGGCTTAGCTGACTTGACTACCTAGTAAAGAATCCTAGTTACAGCATGGAAAAAAATGACACTAATACTTCCACAACAGTGTCTTTAGGACTTCTAAATATGACATAATGTAAGAATTCTCTTCTGGGGCTGGAGAGATGGCTCAGCGGTTTGAGAGCACTGGCTGATCTTGCAGAGGACCTAGGTTCAATTTCCAGCACCCACATAGCAGAAGCTAACAAATGTCCATAACTCCAGTTCCAGGGAATCTGATGCCTTCTTTTGGCCTCTGCAGGCATTGCATGCATGTGGCACACTTACATACATATGTACATACATACATACATACATACATATATACACATAAAATAATTTTTAAAAAAAAAGAGCCCCTCTCCTCATGGGAAGGCATTGCTGGTCTGTTCATCCCTTTCTTGTTTGGGAGATATTCCATTCTCCTTCTGTGAGACTGTGGTAAAACTGTAACCTGGGCCTCCTCCTATCCTCCCATCACAGGCTTGAATACAGAACTTATACTGACCAGTCAGGTGATGTTCTCTGATGTGAGGCCTGTGGCGAGTCCAGCCTGAAGGGGGGTTAAGACATACCCAACTCTGTGATGGAGTTTGCTATGGGCAGGTCCTTCAGAAGGACCTTCTGGCCACCACAGACAAAGCCTGCCTAACAAGGAAGTCATGCAAAAGGAAATAGTGTGATATAACTGTCAGAGCCAATAATTTCCTTCTCTTAAAAAAAAAAAACTTTTTAACTAGTTTGAATTTTTTTTTTTTTTACAACTTCACAATTGATAAGTCCTGTACAATGTTCTCTATCCTCCAGAGATAAAAGGTGAACTTTTAACATGGAATGAACAAACATATAATGACCAAACAACAATCAATGCGAGTTTTTAAAATGTAATTAACTAGGATTCTGGAGAATGCTGACACAGGTTATTAATAGACACCCGGCAACACCTTTCTGGTCCCCCCATCCAGGAATGGACATTTGTGTTTTCAAACTCACAGACTTCCAATACAATACTAAGAAAAACATACTTCCAAATCTTGCCATATTTTGAAGGACAACAAACCCTTTATCTTCCTGAGAAAAAGACAGCATCACGTGAGCCTTCTGGTAAGCATTTGTATCCAAAGAAGCAGCATTTGCACAGGATCCACTGAGGAGCCTGGCCAGTTGGGAACCTGCCTGGGAACCACAGGGTCCCACTACCCCAGTGACTGACATCTCTGGAGGTGTCCAGCAGTGCAATGGCTTGTGGGACACAGTAAGGTGGAAACTCTTCCTGGGCCATCACTGTGGGGTTGGAGACGTTACTTATATATTTGACATTCTACAAGGAAATTCCACTAAAGTCCTTTTTTCTATAAAGAGCAACTTGGAAAATTCCAACCACTCAGAGATGGTGTTCTAGTCTCTTTCTCCATTGCCGTGATAAAACACTCTGACCAATACCAACTTAGGGAGGAAAGGATTTATTTGTCTTGTATCTCCCGGGTCACAGTTCATCACTGAGGGAGTCCAAGGTAGAAACTCTGGGCAGGAACCTGGAGGCAGGAGCTGGAGCACAGGCCATGGAGGAACGCTGCTTACTGGCTTGCTTCCCTGGCTCCCACTCAACCTGCTTTCTTATACAACACAGGCCCACCTGCCCAGGGGTGGCACCACCCACAGTGGGCTGGGCCCTCCCACGTCACTCAATAATGTAGAAGATGCCCTCAGACATGGCCACAGGCCCGTCCAATGGAGGAAATTCCCCAGGTATGGCTTCCTCTACCTAGGTGTGTCAAGTTGACACTAAAACTATCCAGCACAGATGGGGAGATGGCTCAGTAGGGGAAGTGCTTACCATGCACGAAGACCTGAGTTTGGATGCCCTGCACCCATGTAAAAGCCAGGTACCCATGCCGTACATCTGTAACCCCAACCCTGGAAGTGCAGGGACAGGTGGAGACCCTGTCTCAAAAAAATAATATGGTAGAGAGTGATAGAGGAAGACACCCACCATCAACCTCAGGTCTCCACACAAGCATGCAAATGTGATCACCCTTGCACACATACACACAAGTGGCCATTTATGAAGAAGACAAATTGTGGCACCTCAGAAAGCAGGCTGGTTGGTGTGGAACTCACTAGCTGTTCAATTTCCTTTTTGACCTGTTCTTAAAGTTGGGACAATTTTCAAAGTTATATAAAGGTGAAAATTTTTCTAACAGTTTCTACACATTTCAATTTAACACAGCACAGACTGCTAGGCCGCAGAGGAGTCAAGGGTTGCTGCTAGAGAGGTGAGGGAAGAGCATCAAGCCATGCTTTGATTTAGCTTCGAGAAAAGGCAGTTCTACTGCACTGGAGAGACAGCGATCCTACAAGCAAAAATGTTAGCAAAAGAGGCAGAGGGCAGTAAAAGCAGCTCCTCACCCTGGAGCAACTTGATCAAATGTAAGCTGGGTCTTTGGCATGTGAGTGGCTCAGCAGAGCTCAGATGATTAGAAATAGCTCCTGGCAGGCCATTGCTCCTTGGCTCTGCCCCTCTGTCTAACTCAGACAGAGCACAGCCCACCATCTCTGACTGCACAGCCCGCCGTCTCTGACTGACTGCACAGCCCGCCATCTCTGACTGCACAGCCCGCCATCTCTGACTGCACAGCCCACCATCTCTGACTGCACAGCCCGCCGTCTCTGACTGACTGCACAGCCCGCCATCTCTGACTGCACAGCCCACCATCTCTGACTGACTGCACAGCCCGCCATCTCTGACTGCACAGCCCACCATCTCTGACTGCACAGCCCGCCATCTCTGACTTGCAGCCCTCTTCCTGTTGTAGTATCAGATATTAGGATTTGAAAACTATGGTTTGATGGGGATGAGCAACTGCCTGTAAGACACATTACAGTCATTCCCTGTAAGGTATTTGATTTCACACTGACTGCTGGTATTGCCTGAATGGATTACGGCATGGGCTGCCTTTGTCCTACTAAACCACATGGGTTAAACAATACCTTGGTGTCTAGAACTGCTTCAGGACCATTTTGTATGGCTAATACATGAAACGAATACTCAGCTTTTCTGCAAGTAATTTACTTTGGTTAAAAATAAGGCCACGCTGAGCTGTTTCAAGTTGAGTTTATTTGCAGCCTATTTGGACTGTAGGCTATGGCAGTAACGTGCACCTGCACTTCACCCGCTGCAGCAGAGGGTGGTACGGCAGGCTGGGTTCCCCTGCTTCTGGTGCTCAGAGTCTATTTACTTAACAGCCCCAGGAATAATACTCCACCCCGGGGTCAGCCACTTACATTTGGTTTGTGTTTAGCTAATGATACTGTATTCTTGTCCAAGCAGGGGGAATTCTATAGATAAACTCGACACTGCTCCCAAGTTGACTTGACTCCTTTTCAAGAGCACTTTCAAACCTGAAGCGCCTTTCTCGAGTTCTCCCTCCCATAGTCAGGATAATGGTCTCTTTCGTGAAGCACTCTCGGCTGGAATCTGTGAGCTGAGCCAGATGGAGCCAGGCTGAAGCTTAGATGGAGCGGGCCTCTCTCTGTCCTTCCAGGTGCACCTGTCACATAAACAGCCGGGAGGAGGAAAGCACCTCCACTGTCACTTAGATAAGCCACCACAGCATTTTGCCTCTGTGTCCACATCTGGTTGTGACTTGTCCCACTGTTGGGAAGCAGAGAAGAGTCTGCACAGGCCCACCAGGCAAGCTCACCTTGGCTAATCATACATCTGCATGGGCTTATTTTTAAAAGAGGTTTCAAGGGCAAGGAAGGGAAGACAGTTCTTTTATTTCCTCTGTATTTTTGTTGAAAAGAAATGTTAGGAAAGCATTACAGCTTTACTCCTTTTTCCCCTTGGCTTTTGAGTCTGAAAAGAGGGCTGGAAGCCGTCAGAGGCCTGGTTGGAACAGAGAGTGTTAATTCTTCCATATCTAAGCCTCTTTGTGGAAATTCCCTTTGTCTCCTGCCCCAAGTCATTAAACACTAATCCCATCACTCTTCCTAATCCGCCCACTGGAGCTGGAGTTCAGTTTCTGCAACAGTCTTTGTGGCACTTCTAATAGACAGGTCCTCTGGATCGCAGTCAGTTCAGGCACATTTAGAGGCTCCCATTTCAGACCCTTAATGAAGTGCCCTTAATGAATCTCTTCCTCCTTTAGGCAGCAAGCACAGGCACCAATTGCTTTAGCGTTAAGTAGGGGAAGATGCCCAGCTATCTCTGGGCCTTTGCAAAATATGGCTGTCAAAGGCAAAACCTAGGAAACAGACCATTGAAGGAACAGCCACTGAAGTGCTCATTTAATTACTAAGGATTTACAAAGGAAAATCTGCTCTTTGTAGCTAACAAAGGACAGGGAACTAAGAAAAGATAGTAAAAGGTTTTGCCAATAAATGATAAAAGAGGACACCAGGCCAAGTAAAGCACAGGGTGGGGTTCTCTTGCTCTGTTCGGGGATCCTTCTTCACATTAGATGTGCCCAGAGCTAACTAAAGAGGCTTTCCTCTCCTGCCAAGGATGGAGGCAGGGAGGTGATAAATTCCTCACTGGTAGAAAGCCACCACCATGAAATTAATTCCACTAAGTTTAAAACAATGTGTTGTTCATGATGTCTTGGTAATCTGGGAATTAGCAGAGGGGGGGAAAGCCACCCATGAGGGCGGGGCAAAACAATGGGAAGGGTTTCCAGGCTCTTTCTGTTTACCCTCCCTTTTCCCATTCTGTTTACTTAAAATGCAGCATGGCATTTTTACTAATTCTCAGCAGTTAACCTCAGCTTGTTTTTAGTTTTTGTGGTTTTTTGCATTGGGTGTTGTTTGGTTGTTTTGTTTTGTTGAGGCAGGGTCTCACTATATAGCTTGGCTGACCTGGAACTCAGCCTCTTGGTAGACGAGGCTGGCCTCCAACTCACAGAGCTCTGCCTGACTCTGCCTCCCAAGTGCTGGGACTAAAGGCATGTGTCACACCTGGCTCAGCATACCAGATGTGAATGAAAACTCTGACTAGAATGTGTTCACTGTATTTTCAAAATGTGTTGAGCTACTTCATAGATAGCTCACTCCTGGGTTTTTGTTGTTGTTTAGTGAAAATAGTTATCATATGCTAAAATGCATATTGTATAGATATAGCTGTTTATCATACAACGAAATTATATTTCTATGACAAAATAAGTCAATCAGTAGGTGGTTGGGCTTGCAAATATATACACCATCACACATTATTGTTTTAAATTAAAGAATAAGAAGAAAATACTTTAACTGAGGAAATGCCATTATAGTGGTCATAATTTATTTAGTACTAAAGAGAGAGAAAAACAATTGAGCATAATTAATATAACTGTGGATGGAGACTTCTTCCCAGTGTCTATACGTAGTCAATGTCATTGCATTAACTGACCTGGTAAAGCACCTACTGACAGTAGATATTCAGTAAACATATCAAATTAATAGATTAACTGATTATTTGAGCCAGCAATCCATCACTGGGGGGAGATCTGGAGAAAGTTCAAGTTAGTTAGTAAATGATTAAGTATCAACTACACATCATAATGAAACCACTCAAAACACTGGTCAAAATTAATAGTACACAGTACAAAAGGGTCGAGCATTTCTAATTTGTCAACCTAGGACAGCCTTATAAAGGTACTGTCCGACACCGCAGCACAGCTTTGGGCTTCTAAAGCTCTGAGCGTCTTTCTTATCACCTAGATCCCAGTCCCTTGTCATTGTACTGGGAGGTGACATGTTGGCATTATCTTTACTGAGTTCCTCAATAAACCTTCATTTTGCCTCATCCATTCTAGACCCAAAACTCTTCTTCCCTAGGGAGAACACACACACACACACACACACACACACACACACACACATACACACACACCAAATGGAAACAAATTTTCAACTCCCTAATGAAAACATGGTTTACTAACTGAATAAACGGGAACAAAGTAATTCATTTCAGAAGGAAGCCTCAGTGTTCTGCTCATAGATAAAAACAACTGCAGTTAGCATATGGGCTCTGTTTCAAATTCCAGTGCAGATCTACTGTTGGCAATAAAAGTTACACTTGGACATTGTTTAAATGTGCTCATGTGTTCAGGTCTCTACTTTCCTCATAAATGACTTGCCAAGTTCTTTTTCTTTGGGGAATCAAACAGCTCTTACATGCACTGAGGAAAAATTTCCTGTGCCACAAATTTTTAAAAGTCTAAATAGCACTGGTTGAGTTAATGAGAGACTTGGAGGCAGTGTGCAGCCAGTAACAGAGTCAGCTAAGGGGTAGCTGTGCCCTGGAAACCCAGCACTTCTGAACTTGAATACCCATGGTGCATTAGCTAGGGATGGCTACATCCTAGCAGAATGCTGTGTTTAATCCTTCTCTTCCTTTCCAGATGATACAATTTTTTTCATTCTCTTTTCACACGAGCAAGTTGCATGAATGTAGTTACAAATGAAAAGTATAAATAAAAATGGAACCAGAGCAGTGCATTGGCAAGATTTCTAGTAGGTTCTGCACTGAGAGTTTTCACATCCTCTGAACTTCGCTTTCTCAACTACAAAAATAAAGATGGTAGGCGTCTGATTAGTCTGATTATAGCTGTTTCCATTCCCTTGTGAAACTGAATACTGGGGAAACTTTGGTAGAGTTTTCCTTTTAAGAAATGTTGCTGCGGGGTTGGAGAGATGGCTCAGTGGTTAAGGGCACTGACTGCTCTTTCAAAAGACCCAGGTTTGATCCCCAGAACCCACTTGGTGACTAATAACCATCTGTAACTCCACTTCCAGGGAAATCCAACGCCCTCTTCTGATCTCTGCAGGCATTGCATGATGTGGGTGCACTTATGTATGTGCAGGCAATACACTCACACACAAAAAGTAAAGATAATTTTTTTTAATGTTACTGCAATGCATTTTGAGCTAATGAGTCCTAGAAACAGCAAATGTTTCCTTTCCTTAGCTGGTACCAACCATCTACCCTTCACACTTACTAGGGACACTGCACATTTAACTAAGAAAAGGAAGTAGAGAGGAATCATCATTTACCAAGGGATGGGTAGCTACCTTGTGCCTGAACTTTTTTTTTTTAAATGTATCTATTTTATGTGTATGAGTGTTATGCCTGTGTATATATGTAAGTGCACCTGTATCATGCAATGCCCACAGTAGCCAGAAGAAGGTGTCAAAATCCCTGGAACTGCAGTTACTAACAGTTATTAGCCTCCATGTATGTGCTGGAAACTGAACCAGGTCCTCTGCAAGAGCAGTTAGTGCTCTTAACCTTAACCACTGAGTCATCCAGACCCTGTGCTTGGCTGTTTGCTTCTCCGGGAAATGTGATGGCAAAATGTTGTCCCATCCTTCCATCATCTCAGAAGGAAAGTGCCAGGGAGCAGATCCCATTGAGATCTCTAATATATGGCCTGAAACGTCATTCATGAGTGAGTGGATCTGACAGGTTCTAGAGAGCCTGTAACAATTTCTAAAGAGAAGTTTAAGTTGGATATCATAAAAAGCTAAGATATATTTTTATTCTTCCTGTGGGATTTTTCATATAAACTATGAGGAATGAAATGATTTGCTTTTTTGCCTTTGAAACACAAAAAGTGAAACTCAAATGGCTATGTTGTTACCTAAGTGATGGTATTCATTATTAATCAGAGGTATATACAGTAAAACAAATTTTACTCACCACCTAAAAGAACAGAAAAAGTTGGAAGGGATGCTAATGGCAGGTGGTGGGGCAGGTGGGATGCTGTGAGAGTCCACCCACACTGAGTGTGCACAGGCCGGCAGTTCTGAAGGGGGCCCTTGTAGTACACAGGTCTGGGGACTCCATAACCACATTTGTCTCTCAGCAGAACTCTCACACAGTCCTATAAAAGGGCATTTACCATTTCCCCTATATTATTTATTAGATTAATAAATTTAAGGCAATCTGGAAGTCAATTTAAAGGAAAAAATAGGAAGAAACTATTATGTAACAGGCAGGATCAACAACTTAGATCTAAATTATCATATAAGTAGGTATTGAGGTTAGTTTTTCAACTGACAATGGTAATAAATGGGATGAAATCTATAGCAAAACTTCACATCAGTAAATTTAAAAATGTATAAACAAACCAAGACTATACAAATGCACACAAACCCAAGCGAATATGTGAAAATTTCAGAGTGTATATCTACTAGAGAGAAGGAAATATGGGCATCAGATAGGAATGAAAATGGTAACAGATGGAGATTTTCAGAGACCAATGTTAGTTCTGTGCCAGAAACTGGGTGAATGATTAACTTATATTTCCCCCCTTGGAGCCTTAAAGACAGCAGGACAATGAATGGATGCATAAGTGAATGAATGAATTGAAGGTAACTAGAGTTTCTTTTTATTCTTTCACACAAAAGGAGAGGGTATCAGATTCAAATGAATTATGAAGAAGAATTCAGCAGACATCCATGGTTTTCAAACTATGTAAAGCAGAAGTCCTCATATAGGTTAGAACAATGTCAGCCACTGTAACAAGTAAACCTCAAAATTACAATGCATTGACATAACCTAATTTTAATTCTCACAGGACTGGTGTAAGTAAGTAGTAGGCAGTCCATTGTTTGGAAAGGGAAAAGAGCTGGAGAAGAGATAAGCTCCATGGATACCTGGAGAACCATGTTGGCACAGCTGTGACCCAGAGACCAGAGAGGAAGGCAGCCAGTGTGTTCAAGTTCTGATGTGTAAGTTCTGCCATCACCCATTGACACCAGACTCCAGCACCTTGCAGACTTTCCAAGGAGACTCACACCGTGAATCTCTAGCTTTTGGGCCTTCAGCAGTGTTCAACTAAGGCTACATCACTGGTCATCTGGTTCTGAGGCTTTCAGCTGCTTGGACTGAAAAGCAACCATGTTCTCAGGCTCTCCATGTACAGGTAGCCATTGGTGGACTATCCGGCCTCCAGTCATAAGTCATCTGTTATATTGTATGTGTATTGGTCCAGTAGCTCTGTTCCTCTGAAGAACCTTAACTAATACAGACTTTGGTAATGTCAAGTGGAGTCATTTCTGTGACTATTTCTGACAATGTGATCTAGAAGCCTCTAGAACTAGGCTTGCTTGAGAACTTTGTAAAAGTTTGGAGATGTAGGCTAGAGAAACCCTTAACAATTGTTAAGTAAAACTTAATGGGTGATTGTGGTGGGAGCACAGAAAACCAAAATGCTAATAAGATCACGGACAGTAAAGATTGTGTTTATGATATTTCAGGAGGGGAGTGAGAAATCTATTGCGAATTTAGTTGGGGCTACACATGCTAATGATCCAGTAAGAATAAGCCAGTGGGACTGGAGAGATGGCTCAGTGGTTAAGAGCACTGACTACTCTTGCAGAGGACCTGGGTTCAATTCCCAGCACCCACATGGCGGCTATGAACCATTCTTAACTCCAGTTCCAGGGGAAGCTGAAGTCCTCTTCTGACCTCTGCGGCATTGCATGGCATGGGTGCACTCACATACATGCAGGCAATACACTCATACACACAAAGTAAAAATAATAAATAAATTTTTTAAAAAAAAAACAATAAGCCAGTAAGAAGTGGCCACAAAGGGAAAAGCAAGCAGAGAGGTTTGAAAGACTTACAATTTTCTCAGAAAAGTCCAAGCAAAGTTGAGGCTACGGTACTCTAGTTTCTGAAGAGATTAGAACCATCATAAAGAAAAGAAGCATTCCACACTAGGGAAGATGGCTAAAGAGAACCTCCTGAAGAGTAAGACCCCAGCCTTGGCAAGATCAGGCTTGTGAAAGTGGAAGCTCATTTAAAATAGCTTCCTGTACAAAGAAGCCCTTCTTGGGCACCCTCTCCCAGAGGGCTGTGCGTAAGGCGTTTCATCAAGATTTGTTGCACCATATTCTGATGCTCAGGCAAGCAGGAGTCTGGCCTGGTCCTAATGTGTCTGGTTACTGCTTCACCTTCTAGTTGACTTTGGTGTTATCCACAGGATGCTGATTTTGCAGATGTGAAGGTTTCAGTGGTTTGGGGATCCAGGGAACTTGCTATTATTATTTTGCTAAATGTTCATTTTTCAAACTGCCTCCTAAATATTCACTCATAGATCTGTGCTGCTCTCAATCTTGGTCACAGAAGCTTCTTTTCCTATGGGCAGCAGTTAATGCAGAGACTCATAGCTGGTCAAAAGACTGAGATAAATGACTGTGAATTCTCAGCCCTAAATGGGACATCTGTACCAAACCCTCCCCCGCCCCCAAGGTTCAGGGAACACTGCTGAAGAGGGGACAGAAAGAACATAGAGTTGGAGGATGGGGGGAGTGCTGTGAAATACTGTCCTCTGGACATGACATGGCTATTGCAGGCATGAACTCACAGCAAATATGATTACCTGCAAAACGCGTGCACAACATCAAGCCTGTCAGACTTCCTGCATGGATTGGGGGAGATCTCGTGAGGTCCCGCCCTTAGCTAAGGGGCTATTGGCAAATGGTGGTGGCTGGGGGAGGGATAATCATTTTTCTTTTGTTTTGTGGCCACTGGTGGTCCATGCTCCAGTGCATGGCCTCATTACCATGTGTACACCGGCAGCACTAAATTAGACCAAGTGAAATGAAAAAAAGAAAGAAGCAAAAAAAAGAGGACATGAAGTTGGGAGGACACGTTGGGGAGGAGGACACGTTGGGGAGGAGGACACGTTGGGGAGGAGGACGTGTTGGGTGCATCTGGGGGGAGTTGGAGGGGACAAATATAATCATAATACATTGAATATAGGTATGAAATTCTCAAAGAATAAATAATTTTAAAAAAGAGTTTTGGAGTCAAAAAGGCTTCCACCTAGGTTTCAAAGGAAAGACAAAGGCCCAGATAATATGTAGCAGGGCTGGAATTCCATCAGGAAGCATCTGAGAGAGAAGCTAAATTTTGTGGTAGGGACCATAGGGTGTTGGAGATACTAGGAATGTAGAATACTTGCCTTGGAAAGCTGTAGGTTGTATGCAGACCCAGGACAGATGAGAGGCCATGTGGTGTGCAACAAGCAAGGCCACACGGAGGTGCGGGGGGCACCCAAGCTCATTAGAGTTTACTTCCCACTAACTTGAGCCAGACATGGAACTGTAGGGTTCAATGTGTGCCTGCTGGGTTTTGTTGTTTTACTGGTTCTTCCTCCCTCCCTCCCTTCCTCTTTTTCCCTCCTTGCCCATCCCCTAGAATAAGAATTCTTATTCTGTGTCACTGTGTCTTAGAAGTGTCTAACCTGTCTTTGACTTTACAGGGGCTTACAGTTAGAGCTTGACTTGAGTCTTGGCCAAGACTTTGGATTCAAACTTTTCAACAATATTGGAACTTATTATTGAAACTTTGGGGACCCTTAGAGATGTAATAAATTCGTTTTTCATTATAAAATTGGCATAAGCCTTTGTGAATCAGGGCAGAATATTATGGTTTTAATATAAAGTGCTCCACCCAAATGATCACATGTTGCAGGTTTAGTCTTAAGCTGGAGAGTGAGAAGTATTTGGATCATGGAGGAATCAGACAAAATCAGTGGATTCATCCACTGATGGAGTCATAGTTTAATGCCATTATTGTGAGATGTTAGAAAGTAGGAGATGGAGTCTAGTTGAAGGAAGTAGGTCAGAGTGCAATCTTGCCTCAAAAAAAAAAAGAAAGAAAGAAAGAAAGAAAGAAAGAAAGAAAGAAAGAAAGAAAGAAAGAAAGAAAGAAAGAAAGAAAGAAAGAAAGAAAGAAAGAAAGAAAGAAAGAAAGAAAGAAAGAAAGAAAGAAAGAAAGAAAGAAAGAAAGAAAGAAAGAAAGAAAGAAAGAATGAAAAATCAAACCAAATCTTCAAGTTGGCATGGTTTTTTTTACATGTGCTTATTTAGGAGGGGAGTCACATGCATGCCACAGCGTTTGTGGAGGTCAGAGGACAACTTACACCAGTATATGGGTCAGGTAGTCAGGCTGGGCAGCACCCACCTTTGACCTGCTGATCCATCTTCTTTCTGCCTTTTTTTTTTGGCTCTGAGTCTGAGCTTTTAATGGCTGCACCATCTCTCCAGCTCAGTCACTTTATTTTTGATCAATAGCTTGGTAAGAAAAATTCTATGGTCATTAAAGTGGCTCAGTGGGTAAAGGTACTTGCTGCCAAGCCTGGTGATCTGAGCTAGATCCCCAGGAGCCACATGATAAAAAGAGAGAAGAGATTTCCTGCAAGTTGTCTTCTGACCTCTGTTAAGTATGCTGTATTATTTCCTTTTCTGTTGCTGTAATAAAACTCCATGACCATGGCCACTTAAAGAAAGAAGAGCTTACGACAGCCAAGGTGGCTGGAGCAGAAAGTCTAGGGAATCACATCTTCAAACAGGCACAGTTAGCAGAGAGAGCCAGACAGGAAGTGGGCATGGCTATATACTCTCCAAGCTTGCCCCCAGTGATGTGCTTCCTTCAGCACGGCCACACCTCCTAAAGGTTCCATTACCCTCCCCCAAAAGCACCATGAACTAGGGACCAAGTGCTCAAACACTTCTGAGTCTATGGAGGACTCTCCCACTCAAACCACCACACATACTGTGCAATGTTTGCTCTCTCTCTTTTTCTCTTTCTTTCTCTCTCCCTCTCTCTTAAATAAAGAAATGAATAAATAAAATTTTAAAAGAGAAAAAGCTCTCCAGTCATCTGTAAGGCAACATGATTTGATATGTCCCAAATTTCTGGAAGGTTCATAGAAATTCCATTTCTAGAACTATCAGCAGAGGAGCTGGTGTCTTCAGAAACTTTGAACAGAGATCTTGAGTGAGCTAGGCACAGGCTTAGGTCTGCATGCATGCCTCTCTGTTCTAGCTTGTTTCTCCACTGCTGTGACAAAACACTCTGACCACTATCAACTTGGGGAGGAAAGGGTTTAGTTGTCTTACATCTCCCAGGTCACAGTTCATCAGGGAGCCCAAGGTAGGATCTCAGGGCAGGAACGTGGAAGCAGGAGCTGGCACAGGCCATGGAGGATCGCTGCTTACTGGCTTGCTTCCATGGCCCCTGCTCAGCCTGCTTTCTTATGCAACACAAGCCCACCTTCCCAGGGGTAGGACCACCCTCAATTGGCTGGGCCCTCCCATATCACACAACATCAAGAAGATGCCCTACAGACACGGCCACAGGCCAGTTCTATGGAGGCAATTCCCCAATTGAGGCTCCTTCAACCCAGGTCTGTCAAGTTGACACTAAAGCTATCCAGTACACTCGCATACTTGTTTTTAATCTGTAAAAACTAAGTTCCTCATAGGTTAGGAGATTAAACAAAATAAAATATGAAAAGCCCTTTTGTACTACAATGCTGGGCATGTAAGAAAGGCTCTATAATCTCTCTGAAGAAGTAACAATAAATGTGTGCAGCTTGGGTTCCAAGAATCATCCCAAAAGATTTATTATTAATCAATACATGTGGGGGAAATCTCCTGGTGCCTAAAACAGGAGATTGGTTCAACAGATAATGACAAATCAATATTTACATTTACCTCTGAGAATATATAAAAATACTTTAATAACATGGAAAACTATTTATCACATGTGAAGTTTAAAAAATGGTTACAAAGTGTCCCATAGTGTTTGCAGCACATGCACAACTAGATGTGTGAATTTAGACGTAGAACACTGGAAAGCACACCCAACACTGATCACTGCTTTTTTCTGATGGACAGATTAGCTATTTGCTCTTTCAAAGGCCAATGCTTTCTAGATTTTCATCAATGAACATATTTTACTTTAGAAGAGGATTTTCAAATTCCAGAACGTACGTATTACATTAGTCTGCTTCTTTCTTTTTAAATAAAAGGTGTGTCTGAGTACACCGGAAAGTAGAGAAAACCGTATAAAAACAGTCTTTCAAGTAGCTGCATTTTGCCATTTGATTCATCTTTTTCTCAGTTACTTTTTTTTACCAAACTGTTTTTTTTTTTTAACTTTCGTTTTCTGCTTTCTCATCTACTCATGTGTTTGTATGTGATGTGTGTGTGTGTGTGCACCCTGGAGGCCAGCCTGCATGTGTGTGTGTGTGTGTGTGTGTGTGTGCGCACCTTGGAGGCCAGCCTCTGTGTGTGTGTGTGTGTGCGCACCTTGGAGGCCAGCCTGTGTGTGTGTGTGTGTGTGTGTGCACCTTGGAGGCCCGCCGGCATGTGTGTGTGTGTGTGTGTGTGTGTGTGCACCTTGGAGGCCCGCCGGCATGTGTGTGTGTGTGTGTGTGTGTGTGTGCACCTTGGAGGCCCGCCGGCATGTGTGTGTGTGTGTGTGTGTGTGTGTGCACCTTGGAGGCCCGCCGGCATGTGTGTGTGTGTGTGTGTGTGTGTGTGCACCTTGGAGGCCCGCCGGCATGTGTGTGTGTGTGTGTGTGTGTGTGTGCACCTTGGAGGCCCGCCGGCATGTGTGTGTGTGTGTGTGTGTGTGTGTGCACCTTGGAGGCCCGCCGGCATGTGTGTGTGTGTGTGTGTGTGTGTGTGCACCTTGGAGGCCCGCCGGCATGTGTGTGTGTGTGTGTGTGTGTGTGTGCACCTTGGAGGCCCGCCGGCATGTGTGTGTGTGTGTGTGTGTGTGTGTGCACCTTGGAGGCCCGCCGGCATGTGTGTGTGTGTGTGTGTGTGTGTGTGCACCTTGGAGGCCCGCCGGCATGTGTGTGTGTGTGTGTGTGTGTGTGTGCACCTTGGAGGCCCGCCTGTGTGTGTGTGTGTGTGTGTGTGTGTGCACCCTGGAGGCCAGCCTGCATGTGTGTGTGTGTGTATGTGTGTGTGTGCACCCTGGAGGCCAGCCTGTATGTGTGTGTGTGTGCATCTTGGAGGCCAGCCTGTGTGTGTGTGTGTGTGTGTGCACCTTGGAGGCCAGCCTGCATGTGTGTGTGTGTGTGTGTGTGTGTGTGTGTGTGTGTGTGTGCACCCTGGAGGCCAGCCTGTATGTGTGTGTGTGTGTGTGTGTGTGTGTGCACCTTGGAGGCCAGCCTGTGTGAAAGGGCAGAAAATGTTGTCTGATCCCCTGAAACTAGAGTTACAGATGATCGTTAGCCACTATGAGGGTGCTGGGAAATAAATCAAGGTCCTTTGCAAGAACAGCAACCCTGGAGGCCAGCGGCAGGTGTCAGGAATCCTCCTTTTTCACTCTGCTTTTTCCTTTGAGCTGGGGTCTCTCACAGAATCTGAAGCTTGTAGGTTTTTGGTTCCTCAAGCCCCAGTCATCCTTCTGTTTCTATCCCGGTCAGTGTTTGAGGTTATACAAATGCACAGGCCGTTTATGTTGGTGTTGGGATCTGAACTCTGGTCATCATGCCTGTGCAGCAAGCACTCTTAGCCACTGAACCATCTCTCTAGCTCCCTTACAGTACTTGAAAATAAAATTCTTATCACGAAGTCTCAAGTCTACAGACATCCATCCAAATCTCTAAAACAGGGCTACTCTCTCTCTTGAATGTAGTAAAGGATGCTTTTATTTTTTAAATGTTTATTTGTAGAGATGATTAAACTCTTCTTTGGTGAATGTGGTTTATTTTAAAAGTTAAGTTCTGTGATTCTATCTTAAGAGAGGAGACAAAAACCCAGCCTGAAGACTGGGTGGTGTGCAGACTTACCACACACCCATCCACAAAGTGGGGCCGCCTCATCTCATGATAAAAATAAAGAAATTGAGTATAATTATACTTTAGAAATTTAAAAAAAAACAAAAACAGATTTTCTTTAGGGACAGAGAGGAACAAGCAGAATCCCCAAATTAAAGAAATCTGAGGGACTGGAGTGCCGACCATGATTAAGAGCACCAGCTGCTCTTGCAGAGGACCTGGGTTTGTTTCCCACACCCACATGGTGGCTACCAACCATCCATAATTCCAGTTCCAAGAATCCAGTGCCCTCTTCTGATCTCCTTGGGCACTGCAGGACACGGGTGCACTTACATACATGCAGTCACATGCATACACTCATACACATTAAAAAATTAAGATAAATAAAATATATTTTTTAAAAAGACAGCTGGGAATGAGAACAATGCCTTGTGCTGTCTTGAGTGATTGAGGTAAAGAAAAACTGAAAATTTCTGATCTGTCCAATAAATACACACACACACACACACACACACACACACACACACACACACACACACACTAGGCATTTTTGTTCTACTAAAGTAAATGAAAACAAATAAAACCCCTCTGCATCTCCCAGAAGCAAATTCCTGTATTGTATTTCTTCAAGGTCTTGACTGCTTCATTCCGGTGACCACTTTCTCCCATAGGCAGGCACTCCTCTAGACCTCTGGGAGAAACTTCCTTCTAACCACACAAAAAAGGGCCCCAGCCTCCTCATTTACAACACAAAGCCCGGCATTCCACATGTCGGGTTTCAACTGCCATCGGTGTGGACAAACCCCAACACTTTCCAAGAACAACGATTTTTCATTTGTAAAATGGAGCAGCTGGAGCTGATTATTTTGAAGATGCCTTAAGATAGTCCATCTAATATTTCTAAACGAAGTTTTCTTCCTTTTCTTGGAAATGTAGTATTCCATGCAACTTTTAAAAAGTCATCTTTTAAAACATCTATAGAGACTGCTCATTCACCAAATGCCCTACCCCAGAAGTACCACTTACTTTAGGAGTTCTTTGTATTTCCAAATAAAGTCTATCTCCAAAGAAAACAAAACCTGCATGTCACAAGATCTTATCCCCCAAACTGCAATTTGACTTGTGAGAACTGATTTTTATTACAGTAGGCTTGGAGCCCCCTGGGGATAGATAGCAGGGCTCTGCTGAGGCCCATTAGGGAAACTATTTCCTCCAACTCAAAAGAATGGAATCTACCTCTGGCCCTGGGTGGAGACTCGGACATTTAGATCTGTTCCCCAGATTAGAACAGTCTATACCATTGGCTTCTCCCTTAAGAATTAATGCAGATGGGTCTATCAATCACCTGTTCAAGAGGCCACCCCCTCAGCAGGGCTGATTTACCTGCAGGCATAATAAGGAAGTGGGAGGAATAATTATCCACGTAATGAGATAATATATTTCCCCTTCCCAGAAACCCCTCCTCAATGCAGTCAGTCACTTGCAGAGCTCCCATCATGCACCACCGCAGCCCACCTGCTTTTCTGAGTAACTTTTCCTTCTTTTTCTTTTCTTTCAGATTACTGGCCAGGTCTGGGCGTGTTTTCGCAGATACCCTGGGCCTCCTCACTATTTTTCTGTGAAGTGCCCTCCCCTTCTGCCAGGCAGCTACTTGCCTGCTTGCTGACCTCCGTTACCCATTCCGCCTGCTTTCTTAAAGGCCCAACTGCCTCTTCCTCTTCTCCATCTCCTACCTCTTAGAAACTGCCAAGATTTATAGCTTACTTGTTCACTAATTTTTCCATCAAATTCTAATAAAAATTTCCCCAGCTTCCTTCAGAGTCTATTTCTAATTTTTTTTTTTTTTTTTTTTTTTTTTTGTTAATGAGACTTAAGAATCCAAAGCAGGAACCTCAGGTAGCAGTTCTGCTGAAAAACTCGAACATGTGTGTGAAAGGTACCATCCCCATGTGGTTGCTGTCATCCACAGTAACCTGAGCTTTTGTTCCTTAAAGTGCAATGTATTAGTTCTGAGGCCACTGAAGAAGAGGAGAGTCTGCTGATGAGATGGCTCTGCAGGGAAAGGTACGTGGCTGCAGTGGAGAGAGGGAGGGGAGGGGAGGGTGGAGGAGGGGACGGGGCAGGAATATCTAACACCAAAGATATTCTTGAAAGCTATAAGGAAACTTACTATTTCACAAGTTT